>NC_044985.1:125735322-126110180 GCF_008728515.1 Papio anubis
GGGCATGCAGAGAGGGGGTGGGGAAGGCCTGGGCTGCACATCCTGCTGAGCCAACCCCTGCCCCTCCAGGTGGCCAGTAGCCTACAGTTGCTCTTGGAATGAGACCTAGGAGTCCCACAGCCCCTGCCCAAGGGCATCCCCAGTGCTCCCCCGCTTCTCTGGCCTCCTCTGGTACTGCACAGGCCTGGCTCACCCCACCCCGTGACCTTCGCTCCCATGGCTGCAGGCCCTCCTTTGGGTCCCTCAGGTCTCAGCACAGAGCCCTCTTCCCCCCAGGGCTTCCCTGACCTTCCTTACAAAAGAAGCAGGGCAGGGAGTGTGGGCAGGAGGGCTGTGGGCAGGCACAGGTGTTTTAGGGTCACCCCCAGCGCTCTGTGGAGAACGGCCAGCAGAGGCTAGGTAACGAGGTGAGGCCAGAGGGAGGCCCGGTGGGGAGAGGTGGTGGGCAGAGAGCGGGGCAGCTTGGGTGTGCTGTGAGGTGGGGGCCGTGGGGCAGAGGGAGGAGGAGGGGTCAGGAGGAGAGGAAAGGAAGAGGGTGGGAGCAGAGAGGAGGCCTCCCACTGCTCTCTCCCTGGGTTTCTGAGGATGGAGAAACCAGCGGTGTAGTTGGGCATGACTTTCTGCATGACTTTACTTTCTGTGGGTGGGGTATATCCTCCAGGACCTCTGAGGGGGCACAAGTGAGGGTAAGTCCAGACCCACCCTGCGGGGAACCCGGGTCATGGGCCTTCTCTGGGCCTCAGTTTCTTTGTCTGTTAGGTGGGTGTCACCCTGGCCTGGCAGCTGGTGGAGTGCTGAAGGCCCCCTGTGCCAGGGGCCCGAGGAGGGCCCTTCGTGTTGGGTCTGTGCCCCACAGCATCCCACCCCTAGAGGCCTCTGCGTCTTCTCGAGGTGCCAGTGGGAGCTCCTCCTCCCTCCTCCTGCTGAGGCCCCATCCTGGCGTCCTTGGCCTCTGTTTTGGGCCCCAGGGAACCAGTGACCGTGCTACAGGGCCTGCGTGTGGCCCTAGCTCTGCTCCCGCAGCTACTGCACGAGGAGGTGCCAGGCCCCGGTCCCTCCGCAGATGTGTGGATGGGGGGCTCCCCGAGCGGGTGTGGCCAGGACGCGCGTCCTCCCCGCGGGTGGGCCACCCTGGCCCGGGCCCGCGGTCCGCAGCCCGCCTCTCTGTCGCCACACAGGTGCAGAAAGTCATGCCCAACAACACCTTCTACTTCTCCATCCTGAGGAACCCCGTGTTCCAGCTGGAGTCCTCCTTCATCTACTACAAAACCTACGCCCCCGCCTTCCTGCGCGCCCCGAGCCTGGACGCGTTCCTGGCCTCGCCGCGGACGTTCTACAACGACAGCCTCCTCAAGAACGTCTACGCCAAGAACAACATGTGGTTCGACTTCGGCTTCGACCCCAACGCGCCGCGCGAGGAGGGCTACGTGCGCGCGCGCATCGCGGAGGTGGAGCGGCGCTTCCAGCTGGTGCTCATCGCCGAGCACCTGGACGAGTCCCTGGTGCTGCTGCGGCGCCGGCTGCGCTGGGCGCTGGACGACGTGGTGGCCTTCAGGATCAACGCCCGCAGCGCGCGCTCCGTGACCCGCCTGACGCCCGAGACCCGGGAGCGCGCGCGGAGCTGGTGCGCGCTGGACTGGCGCCTGTACGAGCATTTCAACCGCAGCCTCTGGGGGCAGCTGCGCGCCGAGCTGGGGCCGCGGCAGCTGCGCGGGGAGGTGGAGCGGCTGCGCGCCCGGAGGCGCGAACTCGCGACCCTGTGCCTGCAGGACGGCGGCGCGCCCAGGAACCGCACGCAGATCAGAGACCCGCGCCTGCGCCCCTACCAGTCCGGCAAGGCCGACATCCTGGGCTACAACCTCCGGCCGGGCCTGGACAACCAGACGCTGCGCGTGTGCCAGAGGCTGGTGATGCCTGAGCTCCAGTACATGGCCCACCTGTACGCCCTGCAGTTCCCGGAGAAGCCCCGCAAGAACATCCCGTTCCTGGGGGAGTAGAGGGGCCGGGGCCGGGGTCGGGGCCTCCTGCGGACAGCAGCCCCTCTCTCCGCCGTCACCGGGGAGGCCGGGGATCCTCGCAGGGCTTCTGGGGCGTTGGGAAACCCAGGCCCGCCGGCTACGGCTCTAAAATGAAGAGGGTGGAGACCCCAGTAAGGAGCCGCCCACCCCGACGATCCGCCCAGATCCCTCCCAGAGAGCGCCCTGAGCCCAGGCGGCAGCCCCCCTCCCCCCGCCCCCGGGTCCGAGGCTGTGCCTCTGTTCACTGAATAGGACTGAACAGGAGGGCGGGGGAGTAGGGGAAGCTGGATGGCAGGTCAGCACCTGCCCGGCAGGACGCGCATGCCCGTGAGCCCCGGGTCTCCCGAGGGTCCTGGGCACTGGGGCTGTGGGTCCTCGGAGGAACTCAGAGTGGCTCCCCTGAATTTCCCGGCGCTGGCAACAAGGTGCTGGTCCCAGAGACAGCTGCAGGCACAGGCAGTGCCACAAAGACCAGCCCGGAAACGGGGCAGGGGCCAGGGGTCAGCCGCTCCCGAACAGCTCCCCATCTTTAGCTGCAGGAGGTTTGGTTCTGATGGAAGGACGTTTTCTACAGAGATGGCACAGCTGCTCACAAGACCAGAGCTCTAGCTCGGCTCCACGACCCCTGCTGGTCAGCCCCTAATGCCCCGTGAAGGAGAGGACGTCTCACTTGCCAAAGGAGTGGTTGGGGGTCCACATACCCTTGGTTGCCTTGGAGACCATGTTCGGTGTGGTGCCAGAGGGCAGCTGTGGGCACCCCTCTTCGTCATTCACACGGAGGGACAGAGCCTCCCTGCCTGGCAGGACGTGATCCTTGGCTGCCAGGGGCTCAGCGGGTAAAGGGGTGCACATGCTGGGACCAGCCGATGCCTGGGGCACCCAGGAAACGCAGCTACTCTGCTGCACGCCAGCCTGGAGGTTGAGACCCCAGCAGTGGATCTAGGCCTGCAGGTCTAGGTGTGTCCTTGCTTTTTTGGGGGGGGCAGGGAACCAGTATTTCAAAGAAGAGAGATAACCCAAACCAGCAGCATAGGCAGCTCCCTCGGACCCCAGTGTAATGGGGGAGCTTCAGGAAGAGTGAATTTTCAGTGAGAGTCGGCTGTGAAGAATGGCACGAGCTCCACTGAGTCAGAGTTAGCCAGGGACCTCAGCAGGTCACCCTCCCTCCTCAGCCCAGGGACCTCTGCAGGCCACCCTCCCTCCCCGCTCAGCCCAGGGAAGCCACAGGAGGGGATTCCGCCAGGTAAAGGGAGCGTGGCCCTGGAGGAGCCCACGTGCCAACAACAGGAGTCCCAGAAGACAGAGAAGACCACAGATGAGAAAGCAGGTCACGCTGAGAACAAAACATTCCCGGACCACACCCAGGGTCAGGCTGCTCCTTCCCGAGGCCCGATAGCGAGATGCAGATGAACTGGGGAAGAAGAGAGATTTTATTTCTGTAACTGGTTACAGGGAGATGGCCCGGAAACGATTACCAGACTTAACTCCAGATTACAGAGTTTTTCCAGAGCTTATAAACCTTCTAGGCTCTATGTCTATGTGTAAGTGTGATTCATCTAAAGACATACGTGATTAAATTCTTCTAATCTATAACTAAGTTCGAGTCCTGAAGATCTTCCTCTGGAACCTCAGTAAATTTACTTGATCTAAATGGGTCCAGGTGTTTACCCTTATCTTGTCTTCTGCTAAATCATGGAGGTTTGGGGAGTTCCTTCAGAGCCCAGTAAACCTGTTTGTAGAGGCCTGGGGAGTTTTTTCAGACCCCCCCAATAAAACCTGTTTAATACTAAACGGGTCCTGTTAAGAATTCCTTCATGATCTCGTCATGCTTCAAGGCCCGGGAAAGCCCTGGGCAGAACTCTTGGTGGGCTTTTGTTACTTCCCAGCTTTGTATGAGGCGCTGGCTCTCAGCTCCTAATATTTCACTTCACCCTCAGTCAGTGCCGGACCGTTGTCACGGAGGCCTGCGTCGGTGAGGCCTGGCCTGCCGTGGAAACATTCCCCTGAGTTGAAGAAAGACTCACGGATTTCAGCATCCCGTTACCCTCTGAGCATCAAGCAGAACCTGCCGGCCCCAAAACCAGGCCCCCTTGGCACACTGGGCCCGAGTGAGCCCAGCAGAAGGAGGTCTGCTTCTGAGCAGAGCTCAGGTCATCTCTGGGAGGACGAGCGAGGGTTGGAGGCGGTGGCCGCTGCGGTGGCAGCCCTGTCCCCGAACAGAGCGCAGGTCATCTCTGGGAGGACGAGCGAGGGTTGGGGTGGTGGCCGCTGCGGTGGCAGCCCTGTCCCCGAACACAGCGCAGGTCGTCTCTGGGAGGACGAGCGAGGGTTGGGGCGGTGGCCGCTGCGGTGGCAGCCCTGTGCCCAGGCATGGACTCTGCCCTCAGCTTCAGGCACCGAAGAAATGAAGTTACAGGAGGGGCACACTGTCCTTTTGTCTCTGCCTTCGAGGTTGGTGGGAACTGAAACTGGTACCATCTTTTTGAATGGAAATTTGGGGTCTTTCTGGCGACGTAAAATGGTGTGTGGTTTGCAGTAGAGTGTTGAGAACAGCCTGTCCGGGTTGTGCATTGAGAAGGGGCGGTTAAAATGCCGCCACATCGTGCAGCCGTGAAAGGGGGAACACAGTGTGGCCGAAACTGCTTTTGGAGAGGGGGCACGTCCCAGCCTTCCGTGTGATGCTGGGGTCAGCGTGGCCCCTCGGCTGCCAGAGCTCACGAAGGCAGTTAAGGAAAGCTTCCTCCCGGTGGCTTTCATCCCACAGGGACAGAGCCTCAGATGTGCCCAGGGACCTCTGAGCAGCCATGGGCCACGGGGTGACAGTTGGGGGTGGTGGGACCCGTGGCTGGCATATACCCCAGGTAGACGGTGGCTTGTCCAGGCAGAGATGCCCAGGGGAAGGAGGTGGCACCTGAGGACAAATCTGGCTTTTCAGGAGAAGCTGAAAACACGGGCTTTTCTGTGAAATCTCTAGATTGAAAAAAGTGGGCTTGAAAAGCCTCAAGCAGAGGGAGTGAGGCCTGCCCCCCATCCCAGCTCTGTGGGCACACCCTGGTCAGACAGCCCTGCTCCAGACCCAGCCTCTGTCTCAGGGTGGCCCAGGAGGGGGCTTTGCAAGGTGACGTGGGGGCTTGGAGGCCCCGTTTCCCTATGAGCCTGGGTGCTTAGGGGATGGCCCTGGTCAGACTCCACCAGGCCCAGACTTGGGGGACAGGAGAAGGGAGATGGGCCACCCAGTTCTGGTTGGGCTGGGGTGGGGCTTCTGAGAGGTGGGGAGGTTGTCCCTTCCCACCCACCTGCCCCAGTATTCTTGGCTGTGAGCAGGAGGATGTGTACAACGGCCAAGTTGCCTGGACTCGGTACGCCCCTCTGGGGGTTGTGAGTGCACAGGGCACTGGTGAGCGGCCCACGGGGGTCACATGGCCCACGGGGGGCACGCAGATGAGTTGGAAGGAGCTGGGGCCCACTCCTCCCACTTCCTTCTCTCCCACATCCTCCCCGGCCCCCTCCCAGCTCCCCCCAGTAAATCCCCTCAGGCTCCAAGACCTGGAGGGACGCAGCAGGTTTATAATCTCAGCCTGGAAACCACATGACCTCCCTGTTTCCCACCACAGCCCCCCAGGTTTCAGAAGCAGTTGAGGACGCCCTTCGCAGGGGAGGGAGGGACAGTGAGAAGGGAGGGTGTTCAGGGCCCAGGGAGCCCCCGCAGAGGCTGCCCCATCAGAGCGCACTGGGGACCTGTGGCCTCCTCTGAGATTCTGGCCTGGGCAGCGGTCATTTGAGCATCGGTTACCAAGGCTGCCTCCGAAATGGCAGGCCGGGGTCAGGCCAGCATGAATGGGGCTGGCAGGAGTCCTGCAGGGGCAGCTGTGCTGGGGAGGGGTCACCCTGGGCCCTGAGAGGCACAGGACATGGTGATGGGGTGCTGGCCTACCAGAAGCACATACACGGAGCTGGAGCCCAGCAAGGCCCCAGGGGCCACTGTCCTGTGCTGTGAGGGGCTGTGCTGTGCCAGGGGAGGCCCCGCACCCAGGAAGCCCAGAAGAGAGTGTGCACTCACGGAGCCCTCCTGCCAGGGCTGCATCTCTTGAGCAGCAGACCCCTGTGTCCCCCTGGGAGGTCCACTGTGGCCTCACCACAGCCCTTGTTGGAGGGCACATCCCTGTGTCCTCAGCACCCCAGTGTTGAGCGTGTCGACCTGCAGAGGGGAGCTTGTGCTGGCCCCAGGCATCTGTGTGGCTCGTGGGTGCCCATCTGCACCCCTGGCCCCGCTCTGGGCTTCAGTGGAGCTGTGCCACCGTGGGAGTGTCCAGGGTCCTGACGTAGCCCTGGGACGTGGCCAGCTCCCTGGCCTGCTGCCCGCACAGTGGGCCCTTGTCTCTGCTCTGGGTCAGGCGAGGCAGCCGCCCATGATGAGCTCTGCAGCCTTCCCGAGGTGGCCGGTGAGTCCCTGCCCTTTGCACCCCCAGTGCCCTCACCCCTCTACCCTGGCGCTCGGGGCCAGGACCCGCTCCTGAGGGATCTGTCCCGCTGGCCGGCTCCTCTGTCTGGGGGTGCTGGACGAGTCCCACCGCTTGCCAACCCCAGGGTGGCTCCTCAGCTCTCAAACAAGGGGCGGGCTGCATGGATTCCGAGGGCCCCTCCAACAAGAGGTCCCACACGTGTCTCCCAATGGGACAGTTTCCTGGCCCACAGGGTGGGTGTGACACTGAGGGTTCCTGGGGGCAGATTCAGGGCATGGGATGGAGGCAGACGGGTTGTGAGAGGCCCAATGCAGGGGGCCGGCGCCAGCCCACCGGGTCGTTCTGCAGATGGCTGGTCGGGGACTCTCTACCAGGTGAAGGGTCTGTGGCTGGAGTCTTCACCCTGGCCAGGGCACAGGACGTTCACAGCGCAGGCTGAGGGTCAGAGCCGCCGAGGGCCCCCACTGGGATCCTGCGCAAAGCTTTGGCCTCTGCACTTTACGTGGGCGCATGTGAATGCCCCTCGCCAAGGTGTTCCTACACCTGACGGGTCCCAGGACAAGAAGTGCTGACCCCAGAGGGTGTGTGCGGAGGGCCTGGGCTGACCTCAGGGCTCTAGGGGGGCCCACACAGGATGGGCTGCGAGGGGTGGGGGTGGGGGGTCTGTGATGGCCCCCTGCCAAGCCAGAGTGAACCCTACAACCGGTCCAGGAGTCCAGGGGCCAGAAGGCCAGGTTTTCCTGGAGGTCCCATCTCCCCCAGGCCTTGGTTTCCCCTTCTGTGACTCCACACCCCTGAGAAGGGCCCTGTCAGGGAGGGCGGGGGCACTGGTTAATGTCCAGGACACAGCCGTCCCAGTCAAGCCAAACCTCTGGAACATGCTGAACTGGCCGCACTGAGCAGGGCTGGCCTCTGAGATGGAGGGGCCTGCTGAGGACACAGAGGCTCTGTGGAACCCAGGGAACTGGCCGCACTGAGCAGGGCTGGCCTCTGAGACGGAGGGGCCTGCTGAGGACACAGAGGCTCTGTGGAACCCAGGGAACTGGCCGCACTGAGAAGGGCTGGCCTCTGAGATGGAGGGGCCTGCTGAGGACACAGAGGCTCTGTGGAACTCAGGGCCTGGCTGTGGCAAGGATACCCCAAGCCAAGTGTGTGGCAGCCTTGTCCTCTCTGTGGGCCTCAGTTTCCCCTCTGTGCAACGAGGGGAGTGACCAGCTGGTTTCTGGAGCCTCCTTCCCTCCCTCTCTGTACCCAGGAGTGGGCCTGGGCCTCATGTCTGCAGGGGGTGCTGACGCCGGCTCCTGTGGCCCGGGCCTTGGGGAGGGAGCCAAGTGCCGAGAGAATGTCTTGCTTGTGCCTGCTCAGCCCAGAGGGACACGTGGCGTCTGCACCTGCTTCCCTCTTGGGCACAATTGCCCTTTGAGAGCAGAGCCAGGGGCTTCTTGGGGACAGGAAGCTGCTCTCAGAAGCCGCACACTGGTGGTGGGGAGCAGCAGGAAGGGGCCGGCCAGCTGTCCTAGCCAAGAGCCTTTCAGGAACCGGCGGCCCAGGGCAGAGGTGGCTGGAGGTGGAGCTGTCTGTTTGGGCCTCAGGTGTAGGGGCAAGGCCTGCCCGGGTTTTGCATGAGTGTTGCGCCTTTACCTGGGTCTCCATCGGTCCCACCTGACTCGTGAGTGTGCATGGGTCCCCGTTGTAGGCAGGCGTTGTGCCCTGGCCAGGTGCGGTGTTCAGCATCCGGCCATCTCCCTCCTCCCTCCTCCCTCCTCCCCTTAGCCTCCCATCCAGGTGCCCCGTGTGCCCAGCCTGGGTGACTGGCCATGGCTCTGACCACTCCGAGTCCTGCACGGTGGGTACCAGCGTTCCCACCTGTCTGCAGCTGCGCCACCTCCCCGTGCCGGGCTGTGCATGCTCACGCACGGCCCGGCCTGGCTTTGTGCGGTCAGACAGAGAGACCCCCAGGCGGGTCCCGCCTGCAGCAAGCAGACCCCATATGTGCCCCAAATGCCCGCTCACCCGGGCCCTGCCCTGGTGGGTGTTGTCTGGGAGCCCCACTCAGCTTTGGGGCTTCTGATTCCTGTGGGTGCTTCTCAGGTCAGGGCCTGCAGGTGCAAAGCACCAGGCAGTGGGGTGGGGGCACTATGGGGCCAGCTGCCTGCAGGCAGGGGTCTGATCACCGAGCACCTGTCCCCTGCAGGATCCCTGGCTATGGGCGACCCGATGACATTCAGGAAGTGGGAGCGGGTCCCCTGTCCCCATGGCTCCCAGCAGTCCCTGTGAGCTCACCTCTTTGTGTCTCTGTTTGCTGTGGCCTCTATTCTGGGGACACTGAGCCTCTCCTTGATCGAGGTTTTGGGTCCTGATTGTCCACATGACCTCCTGCTGGGTGAATTCCGGGATGACTCTGTGTCCTGGGCACATGGCTGGCAGGGTCCCGGGGCTCTCCGGCCAGCCTCCCCTGCACCTCCGCACCAACTAGCCTGGCCGAGGGTCAACTCCCAGAGCCGTGTTGAGAGGGGAAGGTCTGATTCCACAGACATTTGGGGTACAGGGGTTGTGAGGGTGGACTGGGGAGGGGCTGCTCCAGATGTGGGGTGAGGGAGTCAGAAACAGGGCTGACCCCAAGGTGGGTACAGGAAGAGCCCTAGGCGTAGGCAGGAGCTGTCTGCACCTCCTGAGCCCCTTCCCCAATCCAGAGGAGGAGCGAGTGTGGGCTCCCTGGGCCTGCCTTGCTGACCTGTGGCCCTGTACTGACCAGCAGAGCATGGGGGCCCCTCATACCCCTTCACGGACAGTGCTCTTTGAGCGGGAGAGGACCGGCCTGACCTACCGCGTGCCCTCGCTGCTCCCCGTGCCCCCCGGGCCCACCCTGCTGGCCTTTGTGGAGCAGCGGCTCAGCCCTGACGACTCCCATGCCCACCGCCTGGTGCTGAGGAGGGGCACGCGGGCCGGGGGCTCCGTGCGGGTGAGTGGCCAGGCCCACTGGGGCTGCACACCCAGGGACAGGGGTGGGGGTGGCGGTGGCAGGCAGGTGCCCGAGATAGAGATGAGCAAACCAGGCTCAGCTGTCTCGGGTGCCCCACAGGGGGCTGTGCCCACGTCCCTGGACATCCTAGTCAGTGGCACTTCCTCCTCTGGGCAGTGGGGCGCCCTGCAGGTGCTGGGGACAGCGGCCCTGGCAGAGCACCGGTCCATGAACCCCTGCCCCGTGCACGACACTGGCACAGGCACCGTCTTCCTCTTCTTCATCGCGGTGCTGGGCCACACGCCCGAGGCCGTGCAGATCGCCACGGGAAGGAACGCCGCACGCCTCTGCTACGTGGCCAGCCGTGACGCTGGCCTCTCATGGGGCAGCGCCCGGGACCTCACCGAGGAGGCCATCGGTGGTGCCGTGCAGGGTAGGCGGGCAGGGTGCCAGTCTGGGTCCCTCGGATTGGCCACGGTCCACATGGAAGGGAGATTCCAGCTGGAAATGTCCATTCTGCCCCACCCCCGCCCCTGCCTCCAGCCACAAGGGAACCAACCAGCCCTCTCCCCAGGACTGTCCTGGGCCTCCCGTCCCAGGCAAATGGGTACTGGTCGCCACCCAGTCCATCCGGTGGGCAGGAGCAGGCCCTCTATGGCTGATCAGACTCTCATCCCCCCGGGTCATCCCTTTATCTGCAGAGGAGAAGGCTGAATGCTGAGGTGTCTCTCAGCTCCCAAACCAACAGCCACCCCGCCCCACCCCTTCCTCTTATTCTTTACTCCCTTCTCACCCTGCCCAGGGCCTGGCCAGGCCTCGCCACGGCTTTCCCTCCACCCCGTCCTCTGTGGCCACCTGACCCTGGCCTGTGGGAGCCACAGCAGGGAGTGGAACAGATACATGGCGGACCCCAGGACCCCACCGCAGGGCCTCACTCCCCCTGCCCGCCCTCCGCTGTATCTGTATGGGCAGTGCTCGCCAGCCTCCCTGGGTGCCGTCCACCTGGGCGCGGCTGCTAAGGGCTGGGAGAGGCTTGTCAGCCTGGGAGGACACAGGGCGGCTGCGATGAGTTGTGTGGAAGGCTGGTCAGAGTGCGACGGTCCTAACCCGAGGCACCAGCCCCTCCTTCCCCGACCCCTGTGCCTTCCCCGACCCCTGTGCCTTCCTCCATCAGCCCCCACCAACCTCGGGGACTCAGCAGCCCCTCCCACCTCCGCCCTCCTCCCCACAGACTGGGCCACGTTTGCCGTGGGTCCTGGCCACGGCGTGCAGCTGCCCTCAGGCCGCCTGCTGGTGCCCGCCTACACCTACCGCGTGGACCGCCGAGAGTGTTTTGGCAAGATCTGCCGGACCAGCCCCCACTCCTTCGCCTTCTACAGCGATGACCACGGCCGCACCTGGCGCTGTGGAGGCCTTGTGCCCAACCTGCGCTCGGGCGAGTGCCAGCTGGCGGCAGTGGATGGTGGACAGGCCGGCAGCTTCCTCTACTGCAATGCCCGGAGCACCCTGGGCAGCCGCGTGCAGGCACTCAGCACTGACGAGGGCACCTCCTTCCTGCCCGCAGAGCGCGTGGCTTCCCTGCCCGAGACCGCCTGGGGCTGCCAGGGCAGCATCGTGGGCTTCCCAGCCCCCGCCCCCAGCAGGCCACGGGATGACGGTTGGTCAGTGGGCCCCGGGAGTGCCCTTCACCCTCCACGCCTTGGTCCTGGAGTCCATGAACCCCCAGAGGAGGCTGCCGGAGACCCCCATGGAGGCCAGGTGCCTGGTGGGCCCTGCAGCCATCTGCAGCCTCAGGGGGACGGCCCCAGGCAGCCTGGCCCCAGGCCTGGGGTCAGTGGGGATGTGGGGTCCTGGACCCTAGCGCTCCCCATGCCCTTTGCTGCCCCACCCCAGAGCCCCACGTGGCTGCTGTACTCCCACCCAGTGGGGCGCAGGGCTCGGCTGCACATGGGTATCCGGCTGAGCCAGGCCCCGCTGGACCCGCACAGCTGGACAGAGCCCTGGGTGATCTACGAGGGCCCCAGCGGCTACTCCGACCTGGCGTCCGTCGGGCCGGCCCCTGAGGGGGGCCTGGTTTTTGCCTGCCTGTACGAGAGTGGGGCCAGGACCTCCTATGATGAGATTTCCTTTTGCACATTCTCCCTACGTGAGGTCCTGGAGAACGTGCCCACAAGCCCCAAGCCGCCCAACCTTGGGGACAAGCCTCGGGGGTGCTGCTGGCCCTCCTGACAGGCCTTCTGGCCGTGCCCATGCCCCTTGGGTGCCCGGGGCAGAGGGGTGGAATATGCTGGGGTGCCCCAGGATGGATGTGGGGGGGCTCTTAGTGCAGAATCCTGTGGATTAGAAGCAAGTTTCTCCTCAGAGTTCTCAAGCAGGGGTTGCTCTTCGAGAAGGGGAACAGTGGTTGGGAGTGAGCAGGGCAGGGTAGGGGCAGGAAGTGGGACCTGGGCGACCCTCCACAGCTCCCTCCTGAGGCTGCAGGGTCAGGCACAGGACTGCAGGTAGCCCAGGGTGTTGTGGGTGGCAGCACTTGCTTGCTGGCTGCTTTCTGGCTCGAAATAAAGGAATTGTGCTTGTGTCGGGGTAGACGTTTCTTTCCTTTTCAGGTTCCAGCCCTGGGGAGGGGAGCTCTGCTCTAACCCGCTTCTCTGACCCCCATCCCAAAATCTCACTGCCTTGGCAAAGCTCTGCTTCTAAACATCCCGGGGCCAGCAGAGGGAGGGCAGGAGGGAGGAAGCCGCTTCCATCCTTGGCCTCCTGTGCGGTGATTTGCAAGTGGTCTGCCGCACTCTCTGAACTTCCTACCAGAGGAGTAGGAGGTAGGGCCTCTCCCCACAGAGCTGGACACCAGGAGGAGGTCACCTTCCAGGACCAGCCCTGTGTCCCGCTCCCCTGACCCCACCCTGCAGAGGGCTTGGGCTCCACTGGGGCTGTTTCCCCAGGGAAGTTCCTTTTTATTTATTCTCCTTTTAAAGTCTTCATTGCTGATGACAAAAGCAACATGTGCTTACTGTAGAAAATCTGGAAAATGAGCCGGGCACAGTGGCTCACGCCTATAATCCCAGCACTTTGGGAGGTCAAGGCAGGTGGATCACTTGAGGTCAGGAATTCGAGACCAGCTTGGCCAACGTGGTGAAATCCTGTCTCTACTAAAGATACAAAAATTAGCTGGGCATCGTGGTGGGCACCCGTAATCTCAGCTACTTGAGAGGCTGAGGCAGGAGAATCACTTTAACCTAGGAGGCGGAGGTTGCAGTGAGCCAAGATTGTGCCACTGCACTCCAGCCTGGGCGACAGAGTGAGACTCAAAAAAAAAAAAAAAAAAAAAAAAAAAAAAGAAAGAAAGAAAAAAAGAAAATCTGGAAAATGTAGAAAGCTATATAGAAAATATAAAGAAAAAATAGAAGTGAGCCCTGGGCCCCTCTCTCCATGGGCCCTTCCTTCTGGCTTCAAGTGCTCCTGCCCAGCCTGCTGCCACACCCGTGGACGACGGCCCGGCCGGGGGGTGCACACGTGTGCCACCTTCTTCCTGGCCCTGAATTGTGTGTGATGGGCTCCTTTGCGTGTCTCTGGGTCTGGTCACCCTTTGGGCTGGCTTCGGTGACCATTCCCAAGGGCGGGGACCCACGGCCAGCCCCCAGCAGTGAGGGGCACCCAGGTGGTCTCTGAGTCGCCGAAGGTCCCCAGGGGAGCAGAGATGACCTCCCCTTGCGGCCCCCTTTTCCCCAGCAACTGCGCTGCAGGAGGGCTGCTGCCTGAGAGGGGCCACCACTGGGTTCCAGGCAGGGGCAGGATGGGGGCCTGGATCCGGGGCCCCTGAGAGCCCTGAGTTCCCACAATCACCCCGGGCCCCTCCCCACCTCAGGCAGCCTCAGCCTGTCATAGGAGGGGCCCCTTGCCCAGGCCCTGGCAGTGCTGGTTTTAGGGGATCTGTGTCTTAGTGCCTTGGGGCTGCTAAAATGAAATATATAGACCGGGGGCTTGGAAACAACAGAAATGTATTTCTTATGGTTCTGGAGGCTCAAAGTCCAAGGTCAAAGTCTGTGATCATGAGAGCAGACTCCGTGTCTGGTAAGGGCCCTGTTTCTGGCTCATGGACGGCGGCCTCTGGCTGTGTCACACACGGCAGGAGGGAGGTCTCTCCTGGGTCTCCTGTATGGGACACTATCCCATTCATGAGGGCTCCACCCTCCCAGGAGGCCCCACCTCCTGACCTTATCACCTTGGGGTTAATATTTCAACATGGGAATCTAGGGCGCACGTGTAGATCACGTGCTGGGTGCATCTTGCCATGCGTGTGTTCTGGCTCATGGCACGTGTGTAGGTCATGTGCTGGGTGCATTCTGTCATGTGTGTGTCCTGGCTCGTGGTGCACATGTAGATCACGTGCTGCGTCCATTGTGTCACATGTGTCCTGGCTTGTGGCACGTGTGTAGGTCATGTACGGGGTGCATTGTGTCCTGCACGTATGTGTACTGGCTTGTGACGTGTGTGTAGCTCACATGCTGGGTGCATCCTCTCATGCGTGTGTCCTGGTTTGTGGCACATGTAGGTCGTGTGCTGGGTGCATCCTCTCATGCGTGTGTCCTGGCTCGTGGCCCGTGTAGATCACGTGCTGGGTGCATCGTGTCACGCGTGTGCCCTGGCTTGTGGCTAGCAGGGTCATCACAGTCCACTCTTCTGCCTTCAGATCTGAACCAAAGGAGCCACAGGCCTCTCTGGGGTTCTGGAAGCTGTGGAGCCCAGTGGGGCTCTGCATGGCCCATTCTTCTTCATTTGCTTCTATACTGGGGTGAGCGGCGTCCCCAAATTCGTGTCCCTCTGGAAGCTCAGCCTGCTGCCTTATTGGAAGGAGGGCCTTTGCAGACATGATGGAGTAAGAGGAGGTCATACTGGATTGCAGTGGGTTTAGCCCAGTGATGACTGTCCTTGTGAACCATAGACGCAGGGAGAAGCCGTGCAAAGGTGGAGGCAGAGGCTGCAGTGATGCCACCACCAACCACACGGGCTGCTCAGAGCTGGAAGAGGCTGAAGGACCCTGCGCTGGAGGCTTCAGAGAGGGTATGGGCCTGTCACCCTTGGCTTCAGACTCGGCCTCCAGAGCCGCAAGAGGATGCATTTCCATCACTTCAGCTGTGGGTCAGTGAGATTTGTTGCAGCAGCCTAGGAAGCAGCACACCTTCCCGCCTTTGCCCTCTGTCTGTCCGTCTGTCCGTCTGTCCACGTGGGCCTCAGACCCTGGGGGTTCCTGGCTGTCACTGCCTGGCCGTGTGCAGCCTCGACCTCGTGTCAGACCGACTTGGGCTGGAGGTCCCCAGGAGCTCCAGTCGCTGTGGCAGAGCCTCTCGACGTCCTGGGCTGTCTGCGGCTGGGGCACCCTCCAAGCTGGGGTTGGGTCCTGAAGGAGCCAGGGCCTCGGAGCCCTGGTCCCACCTGAGAAGGCACTGGCTCCTCCAGGTCTGGGCAACTGCTCAGAACCGGGGAAGGCTCTGCCAGGTGTGATCCCCCAGGCTGGGAGAGGGTGTGTGGGGAGGCTGCCTGGCTCAGGGCAGGTTGAGCCCTTCCTCCTGCCCTCCTGCCCCTGCCCCAACTGGAGCGGGACCTGTCAAGGGCTCAGGACATCTGGGGTCTGCTGGTGGGGGGTCGCTGTGCACTTTCCTCCTACTGCACTGGGAGTTCCTCTGGCATCCTGGGAGACCTGTGCCTCCAGAGAGACCAGCCCCCTCCAGAGAGACCAGCCCCCTCCAGAGAGACCACCCCCTAGATTCCTCCCACTGCAGGCAGTTCCCCTGGCACCCGACCAGCTCCTGAGCTCCTGCCCCACCTCCGCACTCCTGACGGCTGCTCTCCCAGCCGCCTCTTTTCCTTCCTTCCACCCCTATATGGTTTGGATCTGTGTCCCCTCCCAAATCTTATGTGGAACTGTATGTAATTCCCAGCGTTGGAGGTGGGCCTGGTGGGAGGTGACTGGATTATGGGGCAAATTCTCATGAAGGGTTTACTGCCTTTGCCTTGGTGCTGTCCTCACGACAGCGAGTTCCCCCGTGACCTGGCTGTTTAAAGGTGTGCGGCACCTCCCCGCCTTGCTCCTGCTTTCACCATGTGACGCGCCTGCTCCCCCTTCTCTTCCACCAGGATTGTGGGTTTCCTGGGGCCTCCCCGGAAGCCAAGCAGATGCCAGCACCACACTTCCTGTAGAGTCTGCAGAACCGGGAGCCGATTAAACTTCTTTTCTTTAAGAATCGCCCAGCCTCTGGTGTTCCTTCACAGCAGGGTGAGGGGGACACCCTGAGCCTTAGGGGCAACTCCTGCTGCTGTCCCCAGGCCGGGCCGGGCAGTGGCTCAGGAACATGGCTGGGAACACAGTGCCAGGGCCGGGGTCAGGGCTCTGTCGTGGAGGTAGGATGTCTTTGTGGTTCCTTCCTAACCCTCATCCTTTTACCTCTTGTCCTGGCTTATGGGGCTGGCAAGGACCTCCAGGAAGACGTTAAACAGCCTTGACGTCTGATAGGCCAAACAAGCGCTTGGAAGCTGTCTGCGTCCTCACTCCGGGGGCCTGCACCATGACGTCACTGCGAAGGGCTGTGCAGAGGGGGCCAGCTGAGGGTCTTGAGGTGAGAAATCATCCTGGTCATCTGGGTGGGTCCAGGGTCTCACCAGGGTCCCTATGGGAGGGGACAGAGGGTGGGAGAGGAGGGAAGACGCCTTGCAGCTGGGTTTGAAGATGGAGGAGGGGCCACAGCTGAGTAGCTGGTAGCCACTGGAAGCTGGGAAAGGTAGGAAGTGAAGCCCCCACAGCCTGCAGAGGAAACAGCCCTGCGGATGCCTTGATGTTAGCCCAGGGAGGCCACGTCAGAGCTCCAGCCTCTCGAACTGCTGGGGATGCATTTGTGTCATTTCAAGCTCCAGGTCTGTGTGATTTGCAGCCTCGGGAAACAGTTGTGGGGCCACCAGGGTCCCGCCCTGCTCCCACCTTCTGGGCTCCAGGACGCGGGCGTTGGACCTCTCACCGTCCGCGTGGCCCTCTGCTGTGCACTCTCCTCCTCGTTGGTGTCTGTGCCGCATTCTGGTTGGTTTTCTCGGCTTTTTTTTTTTTTTTCCCCCGATTCACTAATTCTCTCTTTGCTGTGTGTAATCAGCTGGGAGTTACTCTCTTGCTCCCTCTCTCCCTCCCCCATCCTTTCTCTGTCCTTGTCTCTCTGTCTCTGTGTCTCTCTCTGTCTCTCTGTCTCTGACTATCTCTCTTTGTGTTTGTGTCTGTTTCTTTCCATGACTCTCCCTCTGTGTCTCTCTTTGTGTCTCTGACTCTGTGTCTCTGTCTCTCTGTGTTTCTGTCTCTCTCTGTGTCTCTGAGTCTGTCTCTGTCTCTTTGTGTCTCTGACGCTCTCTGTCTCTCTGTGTCTCTGTCTCTCTGTGTCTCTGCCTCTTTCTGTGTCTCTGAGTCTCTCTCTGTGTCTCTGTCTCCCTGTGTCTCTGTCTCCTGTGTCTCTGTCTCCCTGTGTCTCTGTCTCTCTGTGTCTCTGTGTCTTTGTCTCTCTGTGTCTCTGCCTCTTTCTGTGTCTCTGAGTCTCCCTGTGTCTCTGTCTCCCTGTGTCTCCCTTTCTGTTCTTCTCCAGGACGTTCTCTGTGTTTGACTTTCTGCTCCGCCCGCAATGCGCGGAAAGGCCGAGGGCCGAGCTTTGCGCGCTCTTGAGAGAAGGCTCCCTACAGCGCCCACGATGCTTCAAGCGTGGTTCCATTTAGGATGAAATAACGCCCCGCGGGGTGGAGAACGTTTGTGTTTTCCAGATGTGGCGATCACGGCCCAGCAAGTCCTCTGTTGTTCACGGTGCTCAGGTGGTAGAAACAATCTCGCAGCCCACCTGCGTGGCTTCCACAGCCATTCTCTTAAGCGTTTTCCACTTCGTGTGATTAAAAGAGTTGTGATGGCCCCAAGCACTTGCTTTACCTGCTCAGGTGTCATTCCATCCCATTCATTCCACAGCTTTCCCCAAATGCACACAAATGAAATGTAAATGTGAACGTGTGTGTATCTATCTCCCATTTCTCCCAAAGTGAGATCGTCAGCTGCTATCACTGCACAGCCATGCAGGGACCAGGCCCTGCCCCTTCAGCCTGAGGCTTCGGCCCCCAGCGTTGTCTCCGGAGGCTCATGCCTGACCCTTCGTGCTCAGCTTTTCCTGCTTCTTTGGGTTCCCAAGGCGTCCCAGCCAACTTCCCACCTGCAAACCCCCACCTGGGGAGCTTGACCAATGACATCGACATCTTTCAGTACTTGAATCCTCTCTTCTTCTTCTTCTCCTCCTCCTCCTCCTCCTTCTTCTCCTCCTTCTTCTCCTTCTTCTCTTCTTTTTTTTTGATAGAGTCTCTCTCTGTCGCCCAGGCTGGAGTGCAGTGGTGTGATATCTGCTCACCGCAACCTCTGCTTCCCAGGCTCAGGTGATTCTCCTGCCGCAGCCTCCTGAGTAGCTGGGATTATAGGCGTCTGCCACTATGCCCAGCTAATTTTTGTATTTTTAGTAGAGACGGAATTTCACCATGTTGGCCAGGCTGGTCTCGAATTCCTGACCTCAGGTGATCCACCCACCTCAGCCTCCCAAAGTGCTGGGATTACAGGTGTGAGCCACTGGGCCCGGCCTCATTTTCCTTTTTTTTTTTTGAGACGAAGTCTCACTCTGTTGCCCAGGCTGGAGTATAGTGGCACGACCTCTGCTCACTGCAATCTCCGCCTCTCAGGTTCAAGCGATTCTCCTGCCTCAGCCTCCTGAGTAGCTGGGATTACAGGCATGCACCACTATGCCTGGCTAATTTTTTGTATTTTTAGTAGAGATGGGGGTTTCACCATGTTGGTCAGCCTGGTCTTGAACTCCTGATCTTGTGATCCATCCGCCTCGGCCTCCCAAAGTGCTGGGATTACAGGCGTGAGCCACCGCGCCCGGCCCTCATTCTTCTTAATAATTGCATGAGAGCTGCTGGTGGGAGTGTGAAATGGTGCAGCCACTGTGGAAAACAGTAGCCATATCACTTCTCAGAAACTTAGAGATGGAATTATTGTATGAGCCAGCAGTTACCCTGCAGAACTGAAGGCAGAGTCTCAGAGATACGTGTGTACCCAGGTTCACAGCAGCGTTATTCATGATAGCTAAAATGGGGAAGCAGCTGAAGTGTCCATCGATGGATAAGTGAACAAAACGTGGTCCATCCATACAAGGGAATATTATTCCGTCCTAGGAAAGAAGGGGATTCCGACAGTTATTATGACATGGATGGACCCCGAGGATGTTACGCTGAGTGAAATAGGCCAGTCACAAAAGGCCAGATATCATGTGATTCCACTCATATGAGGTACCTGGGGGAGTCGAATTCTTGAGACAGAAAGTAGAATGGTGGCTGCCAGGAGCTGGGGAAGGTGGAGTGGGAGCTAGCATTTAACGAGGGCAGAACTTTAGTTTTTAAAGATGGAAAGTTCTGGAGATGGATGGCGGTGATCGCTGCACAACACTGGCAATTAGTTGAACGCCATTGAATTGCCCACTTAAAAATGATTAAGATGGTGTATTTTATCACAATAAATCATTAGCAACAAACTTGCATGGTGAATTCTAGAGTATAGATGTGCTGAAATTTATCCCACATTTCCTTATCGAGGGACATTCAGATTGTTTCTAGTTTTTTTCCCCCTACCACTAAAAAAATGGTTGCAGCAAATATTCTTGAACATAGGTTCTTACAAACTGGAATTCTGATTTCTGTACGATAGATTCCCAGATGTGGGGTGACCGAGCAGAACATCTCTATCATTTTTATTTTAATAGAGAATTCTTTCTCAGAGGAAATGGCCATCCCTGTCCCATCAGCCGTGCGTGGGGAGGCTTGTTTCCCTGCACACTTGCTGGTGCTTCACATCATCTGCCTTTTTGCTTTTTTTCCAGTGTGATGGGCACACCAGGGCATTTCACAGTCTTGGTTGTAGAGCAGGTGAGAGTGAGCTTCTTGGCCAAAAGACAGCATCCAAACCTCCCATTCCATGCTTGCTAATTTCCCTTTTCCTTGCCAGAAAACATGATTCTATTAGGCTCCATGCAATAGAAACTCTCCACTACCATATTTGAGGTGGGTGTCCTTAATAGATGGCATCTGCAAAACAAAACAAACCAGAGACAGAGGGCAGCGGCTCATGCCTGGAACCCCAGCACTTTGGGAGGCCGAGGAAAGTGGATCACTTGCAGTTGGGAGTTTGAGACCAGCCTGGCCCACATGGTGAAACCCCGACTTTACTAAAAATACAAAGATTAGCTGGGCATGGTGGCGGGTTCCTGTAATCCCAGCTACTTGGGAGGCTGAGGCAGGAGAATTGCTTGAACTTGGGAGGTGGAGGTTGCAGTGAGCCAAGATTGTGCCACTGCACTCCAGCCTGGGTGACAGAGTGAAACTCCATCTCAAAACAACAACAACAACAACAAACAAACAAACAAAACTGAGCCGTGGGTTGGGAGAGGTCTCTGGAAGGCATCAAGAACAAAATTGTAAATAATGTGGAATGAGGTGGGGCTGTTATCGTCATTTATCTTCAAAATCTGAGCTATTTATCAAGAATGGTTTGGATGATGGGGAAGGAGGGAGGACTGTCTACACAGGCAGATCCCATGGGGAAGGGAATAGGAAATTGGCTGGGGGGTTTCTTCCAGGGTGACCAGGATAAACTGTGCCCTCCAACTGGCATTAATGAAACAGGGTGGACATGAACCCTGGAGGCAGGAGTCCTGGGTTCAGACTCCACTTCCAAGCAGAATTACCATGGAATTCCTCAGAGCCTTTTCCCTCATCTAGGTTGGTGGTCCAGAGTAAAATGCAGGACTACCTTTCTGCTTATCAGGCTGTGAGCTCTTTGAGTATGGGAACCAAGTCTTTGTCATCTTCCTGTTTCTCCTACACACCCAGCACCTCGCTTAGTGTCTGGAATATGAGAAAAACTCCATTAATGTGTGTGGAATTAACTGTCAAATTAAGGAGTGAATGAAGCCCAGGCAGCTTTGACAGTACCTTAGTTCTCCCTAAGCTACTTTCACAGAGAGACAGTTTGTGTGGTCGTACTGGGACTGCACGGCCTTTTCTGCATAGAGCTGAGGGTGGTGGCTCTAGTCTGGGTCTGTAGAGTTTTAACACTGGGATGCCTGTGGTTGCCTATGAACTCCAAGCAGAATAAACCCAAAGAAAACCACACCTGAGCACATCATAGTAAAAACCACTGAAACCAAAGATGAGAAATTTCAAAGTTGGCCAGAGAAATGGATTACCTTGAAAGGCAAGCCCTATTTTGAAAGGGGCCACATTTAGATGGAAAGTTGACTTCTCAAAAGAAACAATGGAGACTGAAAGACAGTGGATACCAGTCGTCAAAAAGTGCAGAACGGAAATAACTGCCAACCTAGAATTCTATACCTAGCAAAAATATCTTTCATGAATAAAGGTAAAATAATGACACTTTCAAATACACAAAAAAGTGATTTTGTCATCAACAGATTCACACTAACAGAGATATGAAAGGGGGTTCCCCAAGTAGAAGAAAAATGATTCCAGATGGAAGGCCAAATGAAGAGCAATGGTAAACATAAAAAGTGGGTGAATCCACGAGGTCAGGAGATCGAAACCATCCTGGCCAACGTGGTGAAACCCCATCTCTACTAAAATTCAGAAAGTTAGCCAGGCATGGTGGTGCATGCCTGTAGTCCCAGCTACTTGGGAGGCTGAAGTAGGGGAATCACTTGAACCTGGGAGACAGAGGTTGCAGTGAGCCGAGATTGCGCCACTGCACTCCAGCCTGGGCAACAGAGCAAGACTCCGTCTAAAAAAAAAAAAAAAAAAAAAGGGGGGGGTGAATCCAAATGAATATGAACTGCAGAAAATTACAACAGCAGCAATATCTTGTAGGGTTTTGACTATATATAGACTTAAAATACATAATCAAAATAGTACTAAAGTGGAGAGGGAGGTAAATGGAATGAAAGTGTTCTGAGATCCTTGCATTGTTCAAGAAAAGGTGAAAGTACCAATTTATATTAGCCAAGGATGCATGATGAAATCCCTAGTGTCAACACTGAAAGAACAGAATTATATGATTACCAAACTGATAGAGGTGACAAATGAAAAAAATAGAAAATGGTCATTTTTTAAAAGACAAGGGATTAAAGACTTAAATGTTAGACCTAAAGCCATAAATACCCTAGAAGAAAACCTAGGCAATTCCATTCAGGACATAGGCATGGGCAAGGACTTCATGACTAAAACACAAAAGCAATGGCAACAAAAGCCAAAATAGACAAATGAAATCTAATTAAACTAAAGAGCTTCTGCACAGCAAAAGAAACTACCATCAGAGTGAACAGGCAACCTACAGAATGGGAGAAAATTTTTGCAATCTACCCATCTGACAAAGGGCTAATATCCAGAATCTACAAAGAACTTAAACAAATTTACAAGAAAAAATCAAACAACACCATCAAAAAGTGAGCAAAGGGTATGAACAGACGCTTCTCAAAAGAAGACATTTGTGCAGCCAACAGACACATGAAAAAATGCTCATCACTGGCCATGAGAGAAATGCATATCAAAACCACAATGAGATACCATCTCACACCAGTTAAAATGGTGAGCATTAAAAAGTCAGGAAACAACAGGTGCTGGAGAGGATGTGGAGAAATAGCAACACTTTTCCACTGTTGATGGGACTGTAAACTAGTTCAACCATCGTGGAAGACAGTGTGGAGATTCCTCAAGGATCTAGAACTAGAAATACCATTTGACCCAGCCATCCCATTACTGAGTGTATACCCAAAGGATTGTAAATCATGCTGCTATAAAGACACATGCACACGTATGTTTATTGCAGCACTATTCACAATAGCAAAGACTTGGAACCAACCCAAATATCCATCAATGATAGATTGGATTAAGAAAATGTGGCACATATACACTGTGGAACACTGTGCAGCCATAAAAAAGGATGAGTTCGTGTTCTTTGCAGGGACACGGATGAAGCTGGAAACCATAATTCTGAGCAAACTATCACAAGGACAGAAAACCAAACAGCACATGTTCTCACTCACAGGTGGGAATTGAACAATGAGAACACGTGGACACAGGGTGGGGAACATCACACACTGGGGCCTGTCATGGGGTGGGACGGGTGAGGGATAGCATTAGGAGAAATACCCAATGTAAATGATGAGTTAATGGGTTCAGCAAACCAACATGGCACATGTATACATATGTAACAAACCTGTACCTTGTTCACATGTACCCTAGAACTTAAAGTATATTAAACAAAAAAATTACCTGACACAATGTAAATATCCCCAAAATATAAGCTACTATATGCATCAGAATTATTAAAATAATTTTGTGAGGAATCAGAAGTACAACCTCATATCAGATGTACTTTCCTTAAACAAAATTTTTGAACTTAGCACTACTAATTGTGAGATTTGCAGTTAATGAATCATTTCTTCCTACTATGAAAAAATAATTAGGCTCCCAAAAATCAATGGAAAGCAATTTGGATATTTTTATTTTACTTTTTTATTTTTTATTTCACTAGCTTTAGGGTACAAGTAGATTTCGGTTATAAAGATGAATTGTATAGCGGTGAAGTCTGAGATTTTAGTGCACCCCGCACTCAAGTAGTGTACACTGCACCCAATAGGTAGTTTTTCATCCCTCACTGCCCTCCCAGTCTCCACACTTTTGAGTTTCCAATGACCATTATAACATTCTGTAGGCCTTTGCATACCCACAGCTTAGCTCCTGCTAATAAGTGAGAAGCTACTTCACTTAGAATGATGGCTTCCAACTCCATCCAAGTTGTTGTGAAAGATATTATTTCATTCTTTTTTATGGATGAGTAGCGTTTCATGTGTATATCTACCACATTTTCTTTATCTGCTTGTCAGCTGATAGGCACACAGGTTGGTTCCATGTCTTTGCAATGTGAATTCTGCTGTGATAACCATGCACATGCAGGTGTCTTTTTGATATGATCACTTCTTTTCCTTTGGGTAGATCTGGATTGCTGCATCAAATGGTAATCTGCTTTAAGCTCTTTGAGAAATCTCCATACTGTCTGGTGGAAGAGAATTTGAAATAGTTTATATAAAGATAAATGTTGGTTTACAGATGTTCTAAGTATAAGAAAACAATAAATCATTAAAAAAAAAAAAGACAAGAAATGAGAGAAAATATACATAGAATAGGCAAGGCCGCCGGAGTGGTGGCTCACGCCTGTAATCCCAGCACTTTGGGAGGCCGAGACGGGCAGATCATGAGGTCAAGAGTTCGAGACCAGCCTGGCCAACATTGTGAAACCTCGTCTCTACTAAAAATACAAAAATTAGCCAGGCATGGTGGTGAGTGCTTGTAGTAATAAAATATAGACTCCGTCGCAAAAACCATAGAATAGGCAAGGCCAAAATAGAAAGAAATATTATGACATCCAATTCAAACCCAAATATATCCGAATTACATTAAACATAAATTGATTAATATTCCAATTAAAAGAACAAAATGGCCATGCAGGCAAAAACCAAAAACCAAACAAAGAAAAAGCCTTCCAAAACACAACTAAACTCCACTGACAGTAGATATAGAGAAGATATCAAGATTCAGAAAGAGTGACAGTAAAGAGGGGAAACTAGACCATGAGAATATCCACATAAGCTCTCTTTACATCTATAAGTTCCATGTGTTGAGCTACCATAATTTTGGCCTCAGTCTCTGACTTGTAGCAATTAGCTACATGAAATATAAGCATTTTGTTAAAACCATTTTAGCTAAGGAATTTAGAGACTTTGATGTGCTGCTGTGCTTTTTGTGGTCTTTTTAGTAATTTGTCCTAAGGCGGCCAATACCTTTTTAATTGTATCTCTATTTGTATAAATCCCATAACTGGGAACAGCTGTATTCTGGAGGCTGTGTCACTAGGTGTCTTCACATCCTCTTGGTAATTAAGTCTATGGGAAGCAGGAAATTCTTTAGAGGGTTAGGTTTGGACGGATGTAAAGGGAACCACCTAATGACCCAGGAGACACAGTCCCTTCATTCGTCAGCAGTGCAGGCATCTGTGCACTGTCCTTGATTTGGAGAGTCTAGCTAGCTTTCTTTTTTCTTGAGATGGAGTCTCCGTGTGTCACCCAGGCTGGAGTGCAGTGGCATGATCTTGGCTCACTGCAACCTCTGCCTCCCGGGTTCAAGCAATTCTCCTGCCTCAGCCTCCCGGGTAGCTGGGATTATAGGCACGTGCCACCATGCAAAGCTAGTTTTTGTATTTTATTTTATTTTATTTTTTTTTTATTTTTTATTTTTTTTGCTTTTTTTTTTTTTGAGACGGAGTCTCGCTCTGTCGCCCAGGCTGGAGTGCAGTGGCCGGATCTCCGCTCACTGCAAGCTCCGCCTCCCGGGTTAGGTCATTCTCCTGCCTCAGCCTCCCGAGTAGCTGGGACTACAGGCGCCCGCCACCTCGCCCGGCTAGTTTTTGTATTTTTTTTTTTTAGTAGAGACGGGGTTTCACCGTGTTAGCCAGGATGGTCTCGATCTCCTGACCTCGTGATCCACCCGTCTCGGCCTCCCAAAGTGCTGGGATTACAGGCTTGAGCCACCGTGCCCGGCCAGTTTTTGTATTTTTAGTAGAGACGGGGTTTCACCACGTCGGCCAGGCTGGTCTCGAACTCCTGACCTTGGGTGATCCATCTGCCTTGGCCTCCCAAAGTGGTGGGATTACAGGCGTGAGCCAGTGTGCCTGGCCTGAACTAGTTTTATCCTTTGAAGCCAGCCCTCACCATCTCATGCCCCCTCCTCTTCCTCAGCAGTTCCTGGGCCTAGACAGAGGGTGCTTGATATGGTATATCTTCAGCAACAGCTCCAGGAAACTTCGAATGAGGGAGATTCGAGAGATAAATGGCATTAATACTTTGAGTGGGAGAACTGTAACGTACAGTCATAATGTGTCCGGAGTTGGTTCACTCAGTGGGTTCATGGTCTCGCTGACTTCAAGAATGAAGCCACGGACCTTCGCAATGAGTGTTACAGCTCTTAAAGATGGCACAGATCCAAAGAGTGAGCAGTAGCAAGGTTTATTGTGAAGAGCAAGAGAACAAAGCTTCCACAACGTGGAATGGGACCCGACCAGGTTGCTGCTGCTGGCTGGGGTGGCCAGCTTTTATTCCCTATTTGTCCCCTCCCATGTTCAGTTTTTGTCCTATCAGAGTGCCCTTTTTTCAATCCTCCCTGCGACTGGCTACTTTTAGGATCCTGCAGATTGGTGCATTTTGCAGAGTGCTGATTGGTGCATTTTACAGAGTGCTGATTGGTGCATTTTACAATCCCCTTGCTAGCTACAGAGCTCTGATTGGTGCGCTTTACAATCCTAGCTACACAGTGCTGATTGGTGCATTTTACAATCCTCTTGTAAGACAAAAAAGTTCTCCAAGTCCCCACTCGACCCAGGAAGTCTGGCCGGCTTCACCTCTCAATAAGAATTTACGTGCCCCTAACAGGAAGAAAGGAATCAACTCCATTAAGGAGCCAACTAAAACGGTCATGAAGAAAAATTACAACCTAGATCTTCTTTAGAGATGTGTAGCCAAGAGATAATTCAAGACTCAGTTTGAATTATAGGCAAAAAATAAAACTCAAGAACAGTGGTCAGGGCTGGAATCGAAGAACAAGTGTGTTATAGTTTTCTTTTGAAACATAATTCTTGTCGTCTCTTTAGTTCCCCCTTTCTACCACAGAGAAATAATAGTAAGACCAATTTGTGTACAAAATAAGTTTTAGTCTCACTCTATTTGGCTTGATCATTTGTGTAAATTGCAGCAGGAACAGCAGCTGGCCATGTAGGCTCTTTTTAAATTGGCTTTGCTGGAACTTTATCTGAAAATATGTTATTTCAGTCAAAGGTCTTGTTAAAATAATGTCCCCAAAGTGTCCTGTTACAAAAGAAAATGTATTCTTATTGAATTTATGCAAACAACTGTATTGCTGTAAGTAAGAATGCTCATGAATAGTTTTTGAATTCTGGGGGTAGAAGGTAGTGAGAGAAAGCTGAACTTTGTTATTTCACTCAGTTTCTGAAAGTTATAAGTAGGTTAAAATAAAAAAGTTTTTCTTGACTTTGGAAAACAAAACAAAGAATCAGTAACATTTTAAACAAAAAGGCCATAAGCCCTGTTCAGTTCTGATAAGGACAGGAAAAGGAAGCTCACAGGTAGCTAAACATCTAAATTACACAGTATTAAGACGTAGAACAAACTATATTAATTCAGATAGAGGGAACATTATGATACGTCTTAATGTCTTGGAGTACAGCCCCAGCCCTGTGTCTCATGAAAGCCATTCACTTTGATGGCTGCCTTCTCCCAGATGTGAAGACGAGGCTTTGGTTAGCTTGAGTTTGGTTTCAGACACCAGTGTGGAATGTTCAAGATTCAGCAGGAGTTGGTGCCTTTTTTAGATGATGTGATGTGGTTTGGCTCTGTGTCCCCACCCAAATCTCATCTCGAACTGTAATCCCCAAGTGTCAAGGGAGGGACCTGGCGGGAGGTGATTGGCTCACGGGGGCGGTTTCCCCCACGCTGTTCTCATGATAGTGGGTGAGTTCTCACAAGATCCGATGGTTTGATCAGGGGCTCTTCCCCCTTTACTCTCTGTCCCCTGCCATGATGAACAGGATGAACGCAAAATTAAATTAAGATGTGCCTTGCTTTCCCTTCATCTTCCACCATGATTCTAAATTTCCTGAGGCCTCCCCAGTCATGGAAGCTGTGAGTTAATTAACCCTCTTTTGTTGATAAATTATCCCATCTCAGGAAGTGTCTTCACAGCGTGTGAAATTGAACTCATACAGGATCTCAGAGCATTTGTAGCTGGAATGCTCCCTGCCTGGGATGCCTTTCCTTTACATCTTCCTCTGGCTGTCACCTCTTTTGTTTATAAATTACCCAGTCTCGGGCAGTTCTCTATAGCAGTGTGAAAACTGACTCAAACTCTATGTGTGCCCAGGAGTCAACTCTCTGTAACTTGGTAGCACATGGATATGTTAACAGTACCTTATAAGGACCCTTCCAAAGTTGGGGGGAAAGAGGTCCTGTAACTGATGTCTTTCCAGTGTATGTAATCACCAGGCTGGAGGTGGTGATTTTGGAGTTCATGACCTGACTGGAAGCTGCAAAAAGGTTTTGCAGGCCAGGTGTGGTGGCTCACTCCTATAATCCTAGCACTCTGGGTTCACTTGAACCCAGGAGTTTGAGGCTGCAGTGAGCTATGACTGCACCACTGCACTCCAGCCTGGGTAACACAGTGAGACTCTGTCTCAAAAAATGTGTATAATCTTGTAATGATTCATTTTTATAGCTTTGATGATCCTGCCTGCAATAAGTCTAAGTCAGATGCTTAATGTAGGATTTGATTTTGAGGACTTTTGTGAAAGATGTTAAAAGGCTCAAAACATTTGATCAAAATAGAATCCTAGATCACTGTAAAATAATAGTTACTCATGTAACCATTGCCGTCTTCAATGGCTAGACAGAAAGTTACATGGATGTAAAATCAAACTCAGTTTTCATAAGCAATCAAAAAACCAAATAAAAATGACACTGGAAATTATCTTGATAAAATGCAAAATCTTCGTTTTTTTAGGCCAGTTACTCAAAAGGCAAAGAAACGCCTTCTGCAGTGATTGCTTCTCCTGTGGAAGCCCATTGAGCGAACCTGGAAGTCAAAGCTGATGAAAAAGGATATTTGAATTTAGTCAGGTGCGGGAAGAGTGGGTCCAGGGCCATGAGTGTACATGATATTATGGAGGAAAGTAAACAAGAAAACAGGCACCTTGAGCAGGATAATGCATGACTCTTAATAACAGCATGAGAAGTTTCCTGGCTATACTGAACAGTGTATAACAAGAAAAGCCAAGAGTACAGAATCAAGTTATATTGAAGGAAAACAGTGCTTTTCTAGACCTTTAAGATCAACATTTCAGCATCAGGCCACAACAGTAGTTACAACTGGAAAAGAAAGTTATAGGAGCTGATGAAAAGGCTGAAAGGGAGGGTTATCATCCCAACCAAGCAAAAAGATACACCTTGGCAAGGGCACGAGAACAGAAGGCAAGGATGAACGCAGAATTAAACATTGTGGTTTTTTTTTTTTTTTTTTTTTTTTTTTTTGAGATGGAGTCTTGCTTTGTCACCAGGCTAGAGTACAGTGGCGCGATCTTGGCTCATTGCAACCTCCGCCTTCTGGGTTTGAGCGATTCTCCTGCCTCAGCCTCCTGAGTAGCTGGGATCACAGGTGCCCGCCACCATGCCTGGCTAATTCTTGTATTTTTAGTAGAGACGGGGTTTCACCATGCTGGTCAGGCTGGTCTTGAACTTCTGACTTCAGGGGATCCACTTGCCTCGGCCTCCCAAAGTGCTGGGATTACAGGTGTGAGCCACTGTGCCCAGCCTAAACATCAAATTTTATTAAGAGCGAATTATTATTTCAACAAAACCTTTCTCTAACCCAAAACTTTTGGTTTTATATTAATTAGTGTACTTTTTAATTTTTTATTTTTAATTTTTTTTTTTTTAGACGGAGTCTCACCTTGTTGCCCAGGCTGGAGTACAATGGCACCATCTCAGCTCACTACAACCTCCGCCTCCTGGGTTCAAACAATTCTTCTGCCTCAGCCTCCCGAGTAGCTAGGATTACAGGCGCCCGCCACCACATTCAGCTAATTTTTGTTTTTTCAGTAGAGGCAGGGTTTCACCATGTTGGCCAGGCTGATCTCAAACTCCTGACCTTATGATCCAACTGCCTCGGCCTCCCGAGTGCTGGGATTACAGGCATGAGCCACCACATCCGGCCCAATTCGTGGACTTTTAATATCAAAGTTCGATCTTTAGAAAGACTGTTATAAGCAATTTCCTTTTAGTAATAGCCAACTTAAACATATACAAAATTCCTTTCATACTTAAAAAAAATTTTTTTTCTGAGGCAGGGTCTTTCTCTGTGGCCTAGGTTGGAGTGCAGTGGTTCCATCTCGGCTCACTGCAACCTCCAACTCCCAGGCTCAGGTGGTTCTCCCATCTCAGCCTTTCGAATAGCTGGGATTACAGGTGTGTGCGACCAAACCGGGCTAATTTTTGTAATTTAGTAGAGACGGAGTTTCACCGTGTCGCCCAGGCTTGTCTTGAACTCCTGGGCTCAAGCAATCTGTCCACCTTGACCTCTCAAAGTGCTAGGATTACAGGTGTACATTTTTTTTTTTTTTATGAATCTTATCACAATTTACACAGACTGTTTACGACATGCTGAGACTTAATGGTTTGTCCTGTACTCTCTCTTTCTTAAATAACCAGTCATTTTACTTTAGGACAAAAATTTACCACACAAGATTCCTTTTCATAGAAAAGTTACAGAAATCAGTCTCTCGTCCAATCAAAGTGGTCATTAGGGCTGGTGGCCGAGGGGAGCGGGTTGTGAGTCAGTGTCTGGCGGCAGGTGAGATGAAGCCGCGCGAATGTGGCTTCCCTAGAGGCTGGAGCTCGTTTAGCTGCTAGAGAAAAAGAAAACCTCGGCCAGGCGTGGTGGCTCACACCTGTAATCCCAGCACTTTGAGAGGCTGAGGCTGGTGGATCACGAGGTCAGGAGATCGAGACCAGCCTGACCAACATGGTGAAACCCCATCTCTACTAAAAATACAAAAATTAGCCAGGTGTAGTGGTGCATGCCTATAATCCCAGCTACTTGGGAGGCTGAGGCAGGAGAATGGCGTGAACCCCGGAGGCGGAGGTAGCAGTGAGCTGGGATCGCCCCACTGCACTCCAGTCTGGGCAATGGAGTGAGACTCCGCCTCAGAAAAAAAAAAAAAAAGAAAAGAAAAGAAAACCACAGGGCAAGCAGGACATAAGTCAGTGCAGTGTGTGTGACTTCATCCCTGCCTGGTGTGGACTCAGGTCCTGTTGATAATTTGGCATCTTACTGCTGTATTCAGTCCTGCCAATCTTTTTTTTTTTTTTTTTTGGAGACGGAGCCCTGCTCTCTCGCCCAGGTTGGAGTGCAGTGGCACGATCTCAGCTCACTGAAACCTCCGCCTCCCAGGTTCAAGCGATTCTCCTGCCTCAGCCTCCCAAGTAGCTGGGATTATAGGCGCCCACAACCATGGCCAGCTAATTTTTTGTATTTTTAGTAGAGATGGAGTTTCACCACGTTGACCAGGCTGGTCTTGAACTCCTGACCTCAAGTGATGCACCCACCTCAGCCTCCCAAAGTGCTGGGATTATAGGTGTGAACCACCACGCCTGGCTCAGTCCTGCCAATCTTACGGTCTCTATTTCAACATTCACTCTGGGCATTTGTGTCTAACCCACAAAAAGGAAGGGCTCTAACAAGGTATATCTGGCCTCCTGCCCCGTCCTAGCCAGGAACTCAGGTATTAGGGTTTCTCTGGGGTCTCCTTGGCTAAGAGGGGTTCGTTTAGTTGACTGGGGGCTTAGAATTTTATTTTTAGTTCTCATAGTTAATCTGAAAAGGCTGCATACTGCGTGATTCCAACTATACAACATTCCAGGAGAGGCAATCTATGGAGACAGTAAAAATCCTCAGTGGTTGCCAGGGAAGGGAGGGGTGAATAGTGGAGCTCAGGGGAGTTTCCGGGCAGGGGAGCCGCTCCTGACACCATCATGGTGGATACCTGACTTCATGCACTCTCCAGGACTCCCAGAACACAGGACGCCAAGACTGGCCCCCAATTTGGGCCGTGGACCCTGAGTGATGGGGCCAGGTCAGTGCAGATTCGTCACGCGGCAAGTACTCTACACCAAGGCAAGGTGCTAGCAATAGGGGCACAGAGTCTGCGTGAGGGGCGAGGCGAGGGGCACACGGGGCCTCCGTCTACTTTCCGCTCAGCTTTTCCATAAACCCCAAACTGCTTTAGATAGTAGAGACTATTAATTTTTTAAAAAAGTATAGCTATAAAAACTCCAAGAAAAGAGATGGGAGAAAGTGGATGACAATTGGTATAATCTTGAGGGCACCCACGTGGCCGATGGACTTGTGAAAATGTGATCGGCTGCAGGCCTACCTTGGCTGAGGGACCCCCTGCAGCACCGGCCACTCCCTCCACCAGCCCAGACGTCCTGGAAGAGCTGGGGTCCTGCTTGCCAGCTGCCCCGCCTCCTTCGGCCTGCGATCGTTCATTCTGTGTCTGCTTGGCCACAGGACGCTGATGTTGGTCAAACACCAGTCCAGATGTTTCGGTGAAGGTATTTTTCGAAGATAAAATTACCACTGAAATCAGTAGACTTTGAGTCAGCAGGTCAGCCTTCGCGACACAGGAGTCTCATCCAGTCTACCAAGGCGGGAGAGAAAGGAGGACGGAATCCTGACTGCAGGCGTCTTTGGACTTGAGTGGCTACTTCAGCTCCTCCTGCGTCCCCAGCCTGCCTGCCTGCCACAGTCAGGTGAGCCAGTTTCTCCCAGTGAGTTTCTCTCTCTTTGTCTCCACATTCTATTGGTTCTTCTTTTTTTTTTTTTTTTTTTTTTTTTTTTTTTGAGGCGGGGTTTTGCTCTTGTTGCCCAGGCTGGAGTGCAATGGCTCGATCTAGGCTCACTGCAACCTCCACCTACTGGGTTCAAGTGATTCTCCTGCCTCAGCCTCCCAAGTAGCTGGGATTACAGGCATGCACCACCACACACGGCTAAGTTTGTATTTTTAGTAGAGATGGGGTTGGTCAGGCTGGTCTCGAACTCCCCGACCTCAGGTGATCTGCCTACCTCGGCCTCCCAAAGTGCTGGGATTACAGGCGTGAGCCACCACGCCCGGCCTATTGGTTCTATTTCTCCAGAGAACCCTCACTACTACAGCTACCCCTCCCTGGGCCTCAGTTTCCCCTTCTGTCCATCAGTGAGGCTGGAGGCTGCCAGGGGCCGACGGCTCACACCTGGCCCTCCTGCCCCTGCCCCTGGTTCCGGGGCAGCCTGCACAGGCCAGGCACTGGCCGAGGCCCACCTTCCCCACCCAGCCACTGCGGTTCAGCGGCTGACCTCCCAGCCCAGAAACGGAAACTCTTTTTCTGTTGCAAAACGGAAAGTGTCCCCATTAAAAACTCACTTCCCGCTGGCTCCCCCCGCCCCGGGCCCCGCCGTCTGCTTTCTCTGCCTATGAACCGGCCCACTCTGGGCGACCCACTCTGGGGACCTCGTGTGCGTGGAGTCACACAGTGTTTGTCCTTTTGTGGCTTGTGCCCCTCGGTGTGACGTCCTCGAGGTTCCTCCACGCTGAGGTGGGTGTGGGAGCCCTTCCTTCCTTCCTTCCTGAGGTGACTCCCTCTGTGCGGCATCACCGCGCTGTTTGCGCCTTCTTCCCGCGGTGGACCCCGGGCTGCTGCTTCCGCCTGGCCGCTGATGTGAATTGCGCTGCTGGGAACGTGGCGCACCGACTTCCATCTTTTTAAGGCTGATCCTACTCCGTGTATGTAACAACTTGGTTTTGCAGGTTACATTGGGATTGAAAACGTAAGACCCCAAACCAACCTTGGGTTCTGTGCCTTAGTTGGGGACGATGGTGCCCCTGTGCCCAGGGCAGGCGTCCTGCGCTCTCACGGCCCTGGCCAGCGGCCCCGGCAATGCCCCTCCGGCCACACTCCGGCCAGGTTTTTCAAGGCTGGACAAACAGGGGCCCCACTGGAGGGTGGGGAAGACTGACTGGGGTCAGAGGTATGGGGAGAACACGTGGAGATCCACCCAAGAAGGGGAGCGATTGTGCCACAGTCGAGGGGGCCACGGGGATGGTGTGGCCTCGGTCACCCTCCGGAGGACCCTCCACATCCTGAACTCTCCAGAAACTCGGGAGCCTCACCCAGACGCAAAGTGAGGTTCGTCCACACTGGAGCCCTGACGCACGAGGGCTGAGACCACCAGGACTCACACCGCAGCCCCTCATGCGGCCCCACCAGCTCCCAGGGCCTTGGCGCTGCACCCAGATGGCCAGCCCTATCTCCTGCACCCGAGGGTGGGTTCCCTTCAGAGGTCCCCCCGCTCATCTTCGCTCCTGCTGGGAGCCCTGACCAGAAGCCCTCCCCCTCCCGCCCCCAATTCCAAGGACCCTGGGCTCCATCCACGCGCCCACAGCACCTGTGGTCCCCGCGCACAGTGAGGCGTCCAGCGCCCGCGCACTCCGCAGACCGGCCGGGGTGGGGCGCAGGGGTGGGGGCGGCGCTGCAGGGCGCGGGGGCGCGGGGGCGCGGGGGCGCGGGGGGCGGGGCGCGGGGGCGCGGGGCGCGGGGCGGGGGCGCGGGGGCGCGGGGCGCGGGGCGCGGGGGGCGCGGGCGCGGGGCGCGGAGCTGGCCGGGCGCGGGGGCCTGGGACACGGGCCGGGGCTGCTCCTCTCCGGCTCTGGATCCCACGTGCTCCGGCCTTGCTCAGCGCCGCCCGGGAGCCCCGAGGCCGGCCACACCCAGGGCGCTCCTGAAGCCGCAGCCGCTGCTGTGCTAGGCCGGGAAGACCCGCCCGGGGCGCGTGGGTGGGGCGGGAGCGCAGCCGCAGCCAGGAGGCGACACACGCCCGGGCCAGCCGGGGACGGAAAAAGTGAGTGCGCGGGGCGGCCTGCCGGGAAGGCGGGAGGCGAAGTGCTGACTGCGCCGCGTTCTCTCAGCCGCCGCCACCGCGGACGCCCGCCCGGCCCGGCCCGGGACAGCGACCGCTTCCTCCCTCCCCTCCCGCCTTGTCTCTTTTTGTGAGTATCGATCTGAGCTCGCGTTCTTTTAAACAGACTCAAAGTGTGTCAATCAATTAGGCTTTTTTTTTTTTTTTTGACAGGGTCTTGCTTTGTGGCCCAGGCTGGAGTCAGTGGCACCATCGTGGCTCACTGCGGCCTCGACCTCCCGGACTCCAGGGATCCTCCCGCCTCAGCCTCCCGAGGAGCTGGGACCACTGCATGTGGCTAATTTTAAATTGTTTCTGTAGAGACAGGATCTCACTTTGTTGTCCAGGGTGGTCTCAAACTCCTGAGCTCAAGCGACCCTCCCGCCTCGGCCTCCCAAAGTGCCACCGTGCCAAGCCTCAATTAGGTTTTTAGTTTTAATTTGGCATTGTGTGATGCTCAGACTGCTGCCGTGTCATTTTCACACGACCCTGGTTTTGGGGACAGCGAGTCGTCCTGTCCTGCGCATGCATCCCCTCATGATCTCGAGTGACCTGACCCTCTGTGGGGAGCTCTGAGCCTCCTCCCGGCTCCTGCTGCCCCGGCTGTCCGCTGATGGAGACTCCAGAGCGGGCTCAAGCCCCCAGCCAGCTTTGGACGGCTTTGCCTTTGCCAAGCCAGTGCCGTGAGCCCACGTGCTCTCTCTCTGCACATGTTTGCCGGTGACCCCTGGGAAGTGTTTCTACGAGGACAGAGGGGTTGACGGGGCAAAGGGCAAGTGCCCACCGCCTACCAGACAGCGCCAGTGCGTCTCCAGCTCGGCTTCCCCGCCAGCCCCTCGGCCTGCTCCCTGCAGCCTCTCCAACAGCTGCACCCTTGTCAGAGCTCTGCCAGCCTGGTGGGTGTAGTTTCAACTTGTATTTTTGTTATTATGAGAGAAACTGAACATCCTTTCATTGTTTAAGGGATATGTGTATGCACACATGCACTACCATATATACATGTATTGTAGATACACACGCACGTATGCATACATACGTCCGCACACCTGTACACACACATCCACACACATACCCCTGTGTGAGTATCTACACATACACATGTGTTTGCACACATATATCTACACGTGTGTAGACACGTGCACATGCAAGCACGCACACACATTTTCTCTGAGCTGTTGGGCTGCGTCTCCTGCACTTTCTCGCGTACTTTTGACCTTGCTTTTTCCAGACTCTTAGATCTTCCCACGATGGGCATATTCGCTCTTTGGTGGTGGTGCAAATATTTTCCCTCAGTTTGTTTATGATTTTTTTGCCAAGCTAAAGTTTTTTGTTTTCCAATATATGGAGTTCAGTGTATCAATATTTTCTTTAATTGCTCCCTGATGTCCTTTATTTGTTGGGAATGCCTTCCCTCCCACACTGCAAGAATGCACCCACGGTTTCTTGTTTCTTGTAGGGTTTTTTTTTTTTTTTTAGAGATGGAGTCCCGCTCTGTTGCCCAGGCTGGAGTGCAGTGGCGCCATCTCAGCTCACTGCAAGCTCTGCCTCCCGGGTTGACGCCATTCTCCTGCCTTAGCCTCCCAAGTAGCTGGGACTACAGGCACCCGCCACCACACCCAGCTAATTTTTTGTATTTTTAGTAGAGACGGGGTTTCACCGTGTTAACCAGGATGGTCTCGGTCTCCTGACCTCATGATCCATCCGCCTCGAGCTCCCAAAGTGCTGGGATTACAGGTGTGAGCCACCGCGCCTGGCCAGGGTTCTTTTTTTATGCTTCTGTCTCTGCTGCATTTGGAATTTGTGCCTATGAGTCTAACTTAGTACTTTTCCAAATGACTATCCCTATCCCTGGGTGGTTGGTTAAAAAGTCTTTTCCCCCCCACTGATTTGGGTCTCAGGGACTGGGCCTGTTCCTCTGTCTTCTGGTGCTTATACCACCCTGTTTTCATTACAGTAAGTTTCCCCTGAGCTCATAAAGCTGGTCCTCTTTCACTTTCTTTTCATGTTTTTTTGGCTGTTACTTGCTTATTAATTTTTCCATATGAGCATGATAGTTCCAGAAGTGTGGTTTTATTGGGATCGTATTAAATTTACGAATTGCATCGGAAGAATGTGCATGTTTGCAGCTGTGGCGCCTCTTCGGGGCCCGGGGGTCAGGGTGCCTTTAACTTCAGCCTCTGTGGCAGTTTTCCCACGTTTCTGGCTAGGTTTATGCTGGGAGCATCTTCTCTCTTGCTGTCCTAGATGAAATATCGTCTGCCACTCCATCTCCTAGCACGCTGTGCTGTGAGTAGGTGTCTGAGAGCCGTGAGTTCTGGACGCTGATCTCACAGGCACCACTCTACAGCTTTCTCATTGCCTGTGGTCATTGTCCATGGGGCCTATTGGGTTCTGCTGGTGGAAACCCACATCATCTGCAGAGCCCCTGGGCAGCATTCCCTCCCAGGCCTGACCTGCCGGATCTCATTGGGAGTTCCCACGGGTGGAAGGTCTCTGTTCCGGTCCCTGACACAGGCATGGGGATTCTACCGCTCGTCCCCTCCAGGACCGGGCTCCAGGGTGGCAAGCACAGAATGAGCCCCAGGGCGGGGCAGTGGGTGGGTGGCTGCGGGGACTGGGGGCCTGGCAGGGCTCCCTTCCTGGCACCGTCCCTGCTGCCAGCTGCCAAGGACCGCTGCAGGGCGATGGGGCTCGAGCAGGCGCAGCTTTGCCCCCCCGCCACCCCCACCACCTGTGTACTTGGGAAGGGACCCGCAGATGCTGTGTCTCTCATAGCCTAGGGCAGCCTCCAACCCTGCTGTGGGGGCCCTGGCACCAGGCACCACCCCTGCCTGGAGGGACTGGCAGGCATGGGGACACGGGGGCGCTGGAGCGGGCACAGCCACTCAGGGACGCCCATGCCTGGCCAGGAGGCCTGGGGGCAGGGGGTCATGGGACCCCCCAAAAGACCTGGCCTTGGGGAAGATGGTGCCCCCTGCCCCGTGACGTAGGAGGGATTTTCTCACCCGAGGACTGTATGTGTGCGTGGGGCAAACGGGGCGAGGAGGGCCTGTGTGTTTCTGGGACAGCGAAGGAAAGGCCTGACTCAGGCCAGGATCCAGGGTAGCCGCCAGCACTCTCTACGCGAAGCCTCAGCCTGGCTGCAGCCTGGCCCCTCCCTGGAGGCCTCCCTCCCTCCTGCCCATGGCCCCCACAGCCGCCTGACAGGACAGAACTCTTTAGCATGCTCTGATATTTAATTATAATTATAATATAACAGAACCACAGGGAAGGGGGGTCCCTTGTCCCAGCCACTCAGGTGCCCGCTGGCCGCCTGGAAGCTGGTGGCCCTGCCCCAGGAGTGGGGGTGCAGTGTGTGGATGTGAGGAATGGCCAGGCCGCGGTGGGGGTACTAGGCCGAGGAGGGGACGCCTGTACCTTCCCACCCAGGCCCTGGTGGGAGCCTGGCCAAACTCCTTTAAATAATTTTGTGAATGCGTGCCAAGGACAGCCCCCACGTTGGGCAAATGGGGGGGCCCTGGGTGCCTGCACCTCTGCCCTCACAACACCCAGGTGGCCACAGCTGGGAGGGGCCTGAGTCAGCCCCAGCCCTGCTCTCCTGACCTTGGGACCCTAGGATATCCCTCTCCTGAGTGGTGTGAGGGGCTGGGGTGGCATGGGGTGGCGGGAGGCCAGAGTGCTGACTGGGCCTGAAGGGCCTCCAGCTCTGCTTGCCCTCTTACTGCCTCAGTTTCCCTGCCCCACAAAGGGCCTGAGATGCTGCCTGGGCATGTGTGAAGGTCTAGGGGTTTCCTGCCCCGCCCAGCACAGCCAGGAGCTCTTCTGGCCTTCCCTGAAAACTTCTCTAGGCCTGTGGGGAGCAAATGACTCCCGGGGAGCCCCTAGCCCTATGCACCTCCTACCCCTGTGCCCAGTCTTGGACCCTGCATCCAGGGCGTCTCGGGATGCTGCTGCCGGGGGCACCTTGGCTGCTCCAAGGCAGTTTCCAGCCAGCCCCCAAGTTCAGGCAGGAGGCTCTGGGGGCGGCAGGCAGGGCCACAGCACCTTCAGCCCCGGGCCGCAGGCAGCAGCAGCAGCAGCAGCAGAGTTTCAGGGAGCTGGGCACAGCAGAGGGCCAGAAGCAGTGACTGCATCTGGCCCTCCCTGTAGGGGGTGGTGGCACCTGCTGCCTGGGCTCACTGTGGGCACTGAGACATGAGTTCTGTGGTGGGGCTGTGCCTGGCAGGGCTATGCCCGGTGGGGCTGGTGCAGGTGCAGACTGGTGCGCCCGTCGCCCCTAGGCAGCTCAGCCCATGGGCGGTCTGCAATGGCCTGCACCCTGCCTGCTTCTCCTGAGGGAGGGCGCTGACCTGGGCTCATGGTGGAGGGTGTGCAGAACACCAGTGGCCAAGGAAGCCGGTCAGAGGGGCCAAGAGCAGTGTCCATCCTCAGGCCTCAGTGGCCGGGGACTCCGAGGGCCGTCGGCTGAGCCCCTGCGGGCCGGGGACGAGGTGCCCAGCCCACTAGGAAAGACGATGGTGGCGTACTCCGTCTGCTCAGGGACGCAGGGTGCCGGGGGCTCCGGGGTCTTCTCTCGCCACTGGAAATCCAGCTCCCCATAGTCCACAGAGAACACAGGCACGGCCGAGGGGTCCTCCTTCTTTCAAGGGAAAGAGAGGAGGAGTCAGCCCCCATGGCCCACCCTAGGAGGGAGGCCGGCGGCTCCACAGCCTGGCTGCAGCACTCACACTGAGCCTGGGCCCCCCACTGAGAGCCGCGTACCCTGGGCTGTCCCATCACTGCCCTCTGTGTGATCTGGGGATGCCACCCCTCCTCTCTGGCTCAATGTTCCCCTGTGAAATGTCCCTGGCATTCTTGCAGGTTTAGGATTCCAAAATGTCACTTTTCAAGGCCTCCTGCCTCCAACGTAAGATAAGAAATGACCACGCCCACCCCACACCCCCGCAGGCAGGCGCACACGGTGGGCTGGGGCCCCAGGTCGTGGCTTTAGGGATTGCGATTGCTGCCTGGGGGCCGGAGAGGTGGGGTCCTGGCTGTAACAGAGTGTGAGCCCTGCAGGCCGTGTGGCCCCAGCCTGTCCTTTCACCTCTGCCCACCCAGGAAGGAAGGCACCGTGGATCACGCAGGAAAAGAGTGAGACTCACCAGGGGCTGGCCGGTGCGCCTGGCTTCTATGGTCCCTGAAGAGAAACACACTTGGGGTCACCAGACCGACCCTGAGCCGTGCTCCCCAGGTCGGGGGTCTTAGCCTAGGGGCTTTCATCGGGACTTAGTCTGACGGGGAGGTGTGGGGGAGGTGGATGGGGTGCGGGAAGGGTGGAGGGAGGGGAGGCGGGAGTGAGGCCGCCAGCAGGGTTAGGGCAGGGCAGGACGAGGGGCTGGGAAGACGTTACCTTGTGCAGCCCGGGAGCAGATGACAGCCAGGACCCAGACTAGCAGCACCAGGCTGCCCAGCAGGCCGCCCACGACACCGACCACCAGGGCTTGGAACTGGCCAGCTGGCCTGGGTGAGGGGCTGGGGTGGGTTGTGGGCACTTCTGCCCTTCTCTCTAGAAGGACACAAAGGTCAGGGGTTAGGACGGGGTCAGGTTGGAGGGTCAGGGCAGGGGTGAGGGCAGACTGCAGGGACTGGGGTGCTTCCAGAGCGAGAGGACAGGGATGCCGGTAGCGTTCCCCGGGTGTGGAACAGAGCCCTGGACTGGAACCGGGAGGTCCCTGCCCTACGACCCTGGAGCTTGTGCTCCTGTGCAGGAGAGGACACCCACCCAGGACCGGCTCAGCTCGCCCCTGCCCTGGGGCCTCTGAGGCCGCACCTGTCACCCTGAGCTCTGCCCGCAGGCTCTCTTTGATCTGCGCCTTGGGGGCCAGAGAGATGGCCCCGCAGAGGTAGGTGCCGCTGTCATTGCGCCGGGCCCTGACCACGCTCATGTGGAAGTCGCGCCCATTGGGCAGTTGTGTGACGCGGAAGCGGCAGTCCTGGCCGGGCTGGCTGCGGTCCTCGGGGAAGGCAGCCAGCTTGTCCGTCTGGTTGCTGGGGCTCATGCGGTACCAGTTCAGCACGAAGCTCTCCGAGGCGTTGGAGAAGCTGCAGGTGAAGGTGGCGTTGTCTCCTTCGGTCACCAGGAGCAGGGCTGGGGAGAAGGTAGGGGGGTTCCAGGGCCTGTCCGGGGATTCTGAGAGATGGAGAGAGGTGAGGAAGGGGCTGGGCGGCCCCGCAAAGCCTCCCCGGCCACCTGCCCACATCCCTCGGGCAGCAAGGGCTCAGGAAGGGCCAGCCCCGCTGGAATGTTGTTGAGAAGTCTCTGCTGGGGCCGCCCGGGGACGGACACTCGCCCCCACTGTAGAGCCTCTTCCTTCTACGCGAGGCTGCGGCCTCTGCCCAGAGCCTGGCTCTGACTTGGGTCCCCCCGATTTCCTTCTAAGAGTCTTCACCCCCTTCCCTGTTGAGGCCAGTCCCCCAGAAAGGGCTGTTTGGGGGCTACCCATCCCCAGCCCCTGACCCTTGGGCATCCTGGCCTGGTCCTGTCTGCACTGCTCGGGCACAGGGGAGTGTAACTGGGCGGGTGGGTGGAGGGCTGCCCACGGAGACCCCCGCCTTGGGAGGAGTGCAGCCCCTCGGCAGGCTGAGGGTCCAGTCTGTACCCCCTTTTCAGCACAAGCTCAGAGCTGGGACCATGTGGTATGGGCATTGCTGCCCTGGGCAGTGGGCAGTGGGGCCTCCACATTTTCCAGCAAGACAGTGGGGACTGGAGCTCACAGCAAACATGCTTCAGAGACGAGGTGGGCCATTGCCTCGGATGTGGACAGACACGGGCCCCTGACCCTGGGCTTCCCAAGACAAGGACCTCCTGAAACATATGCCTGCCAGGGCCAGGGCCTGGGATGCCCACATGACAACCTGGGGGTCGCGGCTCTTCTGCCAGGCGCAGGCACTGACACAGGGGCTTAAGATCCAGGCCCGAGATGCCATGCAGTGGGGTGATTTTCCCGGCCCACCCACATGTCCCATGCCACAGGGTTCCCCAAATATGGCACTAGCCCTGCGCTATCAGACGTGGGGCACTGTCACTCAGCTCCATCTCGGGCCCGGGCATGGCCCCCCAGGAAGTGATACAGAGACCAGGCCCTGGTTGCCGCAGCTGCGGTCCCTCTGCTTCCTGGGACAGGCGGCCTCTGTGGCGGGGGGTGGTGATGACTCAAGGAGCAGTCAGCTCAGAGGAGGAAGGGGCTGCTGCCCTAGCGGCCCAGGGCGTGCTGGCTGGACACCAGAAGTGAGTGGGGCTGTCATGTGACCAGGACTAACTCCTAGTGCCAACCTCACTGGGCACCTCCCAGGGGACAAGTGAGGGGTCTGAAGTGACCTTGAGGCCACCCAGAGTGTCCCTGTTCCCTTTGTGCCCCATGGCCTCCTGGCTGCCCAGCGCTCGCCTCCTTCACCTGCATGCCTGTCTCCCAGCTTCCTGGTGGCGTGTCCAGAGGTGGCGGGGGGGGCCAGCTACACAAGAGGCTGCTGAGGTGAACCCCCTCTCTGAGACCGCCCTTGTCTGCCGGCTGGCCAGGGGAAGCTCCCTGCAGAGGCATGTGCAGGGTGGCCCCGGGGAATCTCCCAACCACTCCAGAGTGGATTTTGACCAAGGAGGGCAGTGGGGTAGTGTGACTCTCAGGGCCAGCGGGCAGCCAGGTCAGGGCACTCAGAGACCTGCCTGAATGGAGGAAGATGGGCTCCCAGCATCAGGGCCAAGAGGGCTCCTGGGAGGTGGCCTGGGACAGGGCGGGCTGCAGTCCTTACTGGGACTAGGCTGTGGCTGGGTAGACTCAGCACAGAGCAGGGGAAATGCCCTGCCCTCTGGGTTTCTGGGAATGCAGTGGAGACCCAGTGGCACCACCACCGCAGGCAGCCCCTTGGGGCCTCCATCCAGGCAGGTGAGGAACAGGGGCCATCACGGGAACTGTAAGCAGGGACCCTGCATGGTTAGGAAGTGCTGGGGGACCCCCAGCTGTAGGGCGAGGTGCTGGCGACAGGACCAAGGTCGCTGTGTGTCCACACCGCAATGTCCATGGAACCATCTGTGCGTTGTTCGTGTAACTAAAAACTTAACTGCTATTTATTTGCACACGTTGGTGGAGGGACCCGCTCTTGACTTGATCTGTGCTGGTCGCTGACAGGCTCAACCCTTTTCCTGTCTGGCTCGCACCGGCCCTTGGCCAATGGGCCTCAAGCCAGGACCCTGGGCTCTGTGCCGCATCCCCCCTCATTTTGGAATCCACCCCGGGGAGCAGGCCCAGCTGGGCCCCTCGGCCTCCGCTGCCTCTACTGACTGGCTGGGTGGGGTGGGGGCTAGAGCTTGGTGTCTGCGGTTCAAGCAGCCTCTCCCCCACCTCCCCCAGCCGGTCTCAGAGACTCTGGCTCCCAGAGAAGCCCAGTGTGGGGGTGCTGAGTGGCGACCCCCAGGCAGGGCCTGCCTCGCCTCAGTCCTCAGGCCGCCTACTCCAGGAAGCCTTCCTGACCTCCCGTGGCTGGGAGAGTCTACTAAGAAGGAGAATATTCAGAAATGACCACTGGCTGGTCCTCGGTCAAGTTAGATTCGGGGTGTTTCTGTGGGATTCCATTGTTTCCCCAGCTGCTCCCTCTCGGATCCATGTAGGATCGTGGGTTGATGAGAGAGGGCTGTGCCCTATGCAGGGTCAGGAGGGAGAGAGAGCCTGTCCCAGGGCTGTGGAACAGGCCTGTGAGGCGGCGGGGGCGCAGGCGGGGGGTGCTCCCACAGAGAGACCCCACTGCAGGACGCGCTTTCCAGAAGTGCACAGAGAAAGGTGTGCCTGCCCCAGGGAGAGGAACCTGCTGGTCCAGACCAGACCATCTCTGACTGTGGTCCCATTAGGGACAAGGAAACTGGCCCACGGGATGTGCAGGGACGCGGACAGCGAGCTTGTCCCTAGAGGACCTGGCAGGGGCGAGGAGTGGGGTCTTCCAACTCCTCACAGTTGTGTGTGTGTGGAGGTGGGAAGGGCTGTGGGCCGACCCGTGTCCCCACAAATTCCTATGCGGAAGTCCTAACCCCATGACCTCAGAAGGCGGCCTTATTAGGAATAGGGTGACGGCAGCTGGGACTAGGTAGGATGAGGGCACAGGGCCAGGTGGGGGCTGACCCAGCCCCCAGCACGCCTGGTTTCCTGCAGTGAGCCGAGATCACACCACTGCACTCCAGCCTGGGCGACAGAGCAAGACCCTGTCTCTAAAAGAAACAAACAAAAATGTGTCAGGGACTGGGCTGGGCAGTTTCCACACTCACCCGTGCGGAGATGAAGGCAGAGCCCAGGGGATGCTTCTGAAGCCCAGGAACACAGAGGGTGGCCACAAAGCCCCCCAGCCAGGAGAGGCTGAGCACAGCCCTCTCGGAGCACGGGGAGCCGACCCTGTGGCCCTCGGTCCTGCACGTCCAGCTCCCGACAGCGGGAGGGCAAGCTCTGTTTTTAAGCCACAGCCGGGAGAGGCTGAGCAGAGCCTCCTCAGAGCGCCGGGGAGCCTACCCCGCGGAGCTCCATCCTGCGCGTCCAGCCCTCGGATGGTGAGAGGGCAGGCTGTGTGTCAAAGCCACTCGGTCGGTGGAGCTTTGTTATGGCAGCTCCAGCCGCCCAGTCCCCAACTCAAATGTGTCAATATTCTGTTACTGATTCCAGATGAGGGATATTCATTGTCGTGTTTTAAAACTTTTTTTTGTATATTTTTCAAAATAGTCGTTTTAAAATCTAACTTTAAAAATTTGACTTTAGGCCGGGCGCGGTGGCTCAAGCCTGTAATCCCTGCACTTTGGGAGGCCGAGGCGGGCAGATCATGAGGTCAGGAGATCGAGACCATCCTGGCTAACACGGTGAAACCCCGTCTCTACTAAAAAATACAAAAAACTAGCCGGGCGCGGTGGTGGGTGCCTGTAGTCTCGGCTACTCGTGAGGCTGAGGCAGGCGAATCGCTTGAACCCGGGAGGCGGAGCTTGCAGTGAGCTGAGATCTGGCCACTGCACTCCGGCCTGGGCGACAGAGCGAGACTCTGTCTCAAAAAAAAAAAAAAAAAAAAAATTGACTTTAAAAATCGGACTTTAAAAACATGTGTCATGGAGGCCAGATGCAGTGGCTCATGCCTATAATCCCAGCACTTTGGGAGGCTGAGGAGGGAGGATCGTTTGAGCCCAGCCTGGGGAACATAGCGAGGCCCCGTCCCTACAAAAAATGGAAGAAGTGATCCCGGCAGGGTGGCGCGTGCCTATAGTCCCACCTACTCCAGCGGCCCCGGAGGTTGAGGCTGCAGTGAGCCGAGATCACATCACTGCACCCCAGCCTGGGCGACAGAGCAAGACCCTGTCTCTAAAAGAAACAAACACGTGTCAGGGCCTGGGCTGGGCAGTTTCCACAGATGACCCGATCTAATCCTCAGGACGTAGCATCACCAGGAGGCGTCCTCACCCATGACCCCAAAGCACACGGAGAAGTCAGTAAGGGGCCAAGTCCTGCCAAAGGCCCAGAGCTCAGCAGCGGTAGTGCTGACTGGAGCTCACGGGGGTCCCACGCCGAAGCGGAGGCTCTTATTTACACTCCTGCCCCCGGACAGGGGCCAACAGGCGGCTGGGTTTGGGATATCTCATAAAACACAAGGGGAACACACACCTGAGGTGGGAGTGGTGACCGCGGGAATGACAGAACGGCAAACGCAGTGAACACATCAGGAGGGAAACGAGGCATGCTGGAATGAAGACCACTGCGGCCGGGGTGGCCACATCTGGGTCAGGACAAACAGGACCCCAGTCGTGCTTACTGCGCCTTGCTGAGTGCCCTGTGCTGAGTGTTACCGGTGGGGAAACCAAGGCACGCCGCCTGTGAGAGTCTTGTCCGGCACAAGCGCAGGCACCTGAGGCGTGAGTGTCTGGCTGCAGACACCTCGCTCTTATCTTTCCCGCCTGGTCGGGGAGGGTGGGGTCTCGAGGACGTGCCTGAGGAGCCAGGACACAGGGGAGAGGCTCGGCTCCCCTCCTGCCTCAGCTCCTCCTCCCCTGTGACAAGCGCCCCTCTGCACTCTGGTTCCCCCACGAATGTCTCCCTGGGGTGCCTTCTGGCCGCAGGCCCTTTGCCCAGCGTCTCCAGTTCTGAGTCCTGAGTGACCCGTGGGCCTCCCTTAAGAGGTGGTGCGAAGGCAGAAAGGCAGGGCCTCTGGTGAGGATGCTGCCTCAGACGCTGGGGAGCAGGCCCCAGGAGAGGGGGCTGAGGTGGGGAGCACCTAGTCACCTGCCACAGTGAAGGGGCACCAGGACCCCCGGGATGGGAGCCTCAAGGGGATGTCAGGGCAGCCCCAGGGTGCCCCTCATCTTGTCCTCCCAGTGGCGTCACACCCCAGTACCCAGAAGGGCCCAGAAGGACCGTAAACCACCCGCCCCAGGCCTCGGCATCCCCAGGTGCAGGCTGGCTGGGCACTGAGGGTCCAGGGGTGGGCTGTGGTCACAGTGGACACAGAGGGTCACGGGCAGCCCAGGAAGAGGCTCCCCCTCTCCTCGATGCAGGAGCGTGAGGCCAAGGCCTCCCCCAGGGATGGTCTGAACAGGGCTCGGGGAGAGCTCTGGAATCTGGGCAGAGACCCAGGCGGGTACAATCCCCACCCAGGAGGGATCCTGGAGACAGAAGAGCTGTCCTCACTTGAACAAGCACACTTTTGATATAATGAGAAAAATATCACCAGTTCATCTAAACTTTGACGTCGTAAAGCCAAGGTTGGTCCCACATGGGACTCGTCCCACCCTTAGGAAAACCGAGGATGCCCGGGCAAGGCAGAGCCGCCACGCAGACTCGCCATGAACAAGGTGTGGGGTTCTGGCCAGCCTGACCCGTCATTCTACAGAAACATGCAGCCCCAAGGACCGGCGGGGAGGGGACAGAGGTCCTGCCTGCCCAGGAGCAAAGAGGGCACTTGGGCCAGGGGAGGAGTTGGGGCCCAGAGAGGAACTCAGGAGTCTGAGCTGCCCAAAGCCGCACAGCTCAGGGTAAGGGGCAGAGCTGGGCTGCCGGGGGCCGGGCCCGCCACAGCACCCCCCGACCTGCCAGGGACTGAGGGGGGACGGTCCCTCCAGACTCCTGGCTCCGGGACACCTGACCGCGACCCCACCTACCTAAGAACCATCCTGGCCGCCAGCCCAGTTGTAGCACCGCCCAGACGACCGGCCAGGGTGCCTGTGGGATCTGCATGCCTGGAGCAGCCCCAGCAGTGCCGCCGGCCGCCTCCTCCGCTGCTCAAGCTGAGGCAGATGTGAGCGGAAGGGAAACTGTCCCAGGTCAGGTCGAAGGGAGGGTGCCCGCCCCTTGCTCCCGCCCCCTCTTCCTCCACCTCCACGTGGGCGGGAGTGACAGAGGTAGTGCTGGGGGGTGGGGATGAGGAGGGGGGTGTACGGGGGGGGGGGGGGGGGGGGAGACAGAGACAGAGACGGGGGTACAGAGGAGATGGGGAGGAGTGGGCCCGTGGCCCCCACGTCCTATTCCGTGGGGGTCTCCCCAGCTCAGGGCCCCTTCCTCTCTGTGTCTCTGCTCACTGCTGTGGCCTCTTTCCATATCCCGCATCCCGCTGGAGCTGCCCCTCCTGAGGCTGTGGGGTGGGGGCAGGCCCTCCCCCTCCCCCTTCCCCCCCATTTCCCTGGGGGCCGGCCTCCCTGCCTGGGGAAGGTGGGTGGCCCCCTCTGGGCTCAGGTTCCTGGGCTGCAGTGAGGGGTGGGCTCAACCCCACTCCCATTCTGTCGGAGCCTCTGGGAGCCTCCGGGCTGCCCACAGCCTCTGCCCCTGCTGGGGGCAGGTGTCTGGCCCCCGGCCCCTGCCTTCCCGGCCCAGCCCCCTTCGCTGGGACACAGGTGGCCCTACTGAATGACAACTGTCCATGGCTAATCGGCTCCCCCTCAAAGCTTCCACCTTCTGAACAGCCCCACACCATGGCCACGGTTCCAGATCTTTCCACCGTGTGATGCTTCCAACAGCCTGATGGGGGGCCGGGGCGGTGGCAGGGGCTGGCTGTGAGGCTGACCTCACCTTCCAGCCTTGACCTTCTACCCCAGGGCCCTGCCCTCCAGCCCACTTGTGCCAGGGCGGGGTAGTTCAGCGGGTCCAGTGCCCGGGACTGGCTGATGGCATTTGTGAAGCGGCTTGCTTATCTCCTTGTATTCTGCGCTGAGCATTTTATTACAGCGAATGGAAAACAGGAGAAATGAAACTGCTGATATTAGTGATGAGATGCGTCAGGCTCATCAGCTTAAAATAACCGAAGCGAGGCTAGAAACCGCCTGACAGCTGCGCAGCTGCCTGGCTCCGAGAGACACTCGGCCCGACTGTGAAGGGAAAACATTAAAGCACTGAAACGGTGGAAAAAGAGCATCAAAGATGATGTCTGCGAGGCGCGGCCACGGCGAGGAAGCTCTCGTTTATGAACAAAGGGCCACTCCCGGGTCTCGGAGATGTGAGGCTGCGTGGGTGGCCTGGCGGGGGGGTGGGGGGCCCAGCTGGCCGGGGGGGGGGCTTGGCGGGGGGCCCCCAGGGGAGCCTGGCAGCGCCCACTGTGCTGCCAGACAGCTAAGGTGGCCGGCAGCAACTGTATCCTGGCACACCCCCCCTCGTGCCCCAGGGGCTGGGGCTCTGGGGGTGGAGACGTGTTGGTCGGCAGGTGCCTCCGTAGCCCTGCGCCTCGCCAGGCTGTGGCTGAGTGGCTAAGCTGCCCGTGCTGGCTGTCCTTGTCCCGAAGGCAGATTCTGGACAGAGCCGCCCTCTGCCCCCAGCCTGTGTTGAAAGCTGTCTCCGCTCCGGTGTAGCCTCCTCAAGGCTCTGAGCTTCGTGGGATGGGGAATGCTGCGGAGTGGGCTGGAGGGGGGGCTGGGCCCAGGCGGTGGGCTCTGAGGTGGGAGATGTTATCAGAGCCCTAGAAGGCCTCCTCACCACCAAGGCCCTGCCCCCGAAATTCCACCTGCCAGAGCTTGGACATGTGTCCCGGAGTAGGGGGCAGGCACAGGGAGAAACCCAGCTTCCATCCTGCCCCTTCCTTCCTTCTCCTTCTCCCACCCGTCCCCTCTCTCCCTGCAGTCCCTCTCTGTCACCCGCTCTCCTTCCCTCTTCCCCTCAGTCCTACTGAAGGCCCCGGGCTATGGGAGAGGAGACCTGGTGGGGTGGGCCCAGCGTGGAGTCAGGGCACTGTGGCCACTGAGGCCAGGGCTGCCTGATGGTCTCTCCACACCGCCACTCACCGGAGCACCTGCAAAGGGACACGTGGACCCAGGGAGGGTCTGCAGGGCTGGGAGGGGTCTGGGGTCTGAGCCTGGAGAGCACAGGGCCTGCAGGGATGGGCACTGGGCCCGGACTAGTAGGCTGGACGTACAGGGTCCTGGGACCCCATCCAGAAGCAGATAGGCGATCCCAGAGCTCAGGTGTGGGGTGGGGACTCATGGAGCCTGCACCCCAATATCACACTCCAGACCACTTATCAACACCCTCCCCCAAACACATACACTGTCCCCAACACACGATTTCCAACACACCACACCCCAACACACAGTCCCCAACACTCACACAATCCCCAACACACACACAAAATCCCAAACACACACAATCCTCAACACATATACAGTTCCCAATACACACACAATCTCCAACACACACAATCCCCCCGCACACAGTCTTCAATGCACACACAAAATTCCCAACACACACAATCTCCAACACACATAATCCCCTCAGACAATCCTCAACACGACAAAATTTTTAAACACACACACCCCTAACATATATAGTTCTAATACACACACAATCTCCAACACACACACACAACTTCCAACATGTGTAGAATCCCCAGCACACACAATCCTCAACACACACACAAAATTCCCAACACATACAATTCCAAGAACACACACAATCCTCAACACACACAGAATCCCCAACACACACAACCTCAACACAATTCCCAATACACACACACTCTAACACACGCAATTCCCTCACAATTCTCAACACACACACAAAATTCTCAACATGCGCAATCCCCAACACACAATCCTCAACACACACACAAAATTCCCAACACACAATCCTCTGTACACATTGTCCCCAACACACATACAACTCCCAATATGCACAGAATCCCCAACACACACACACACAAACACACAGTCCCCAGCACACACACAAACCCAAACACACACAGTCCCCAGCACACACACAGAATCTCCCTCCCCACAATCCCCAACACATACACAGTCCCCAACACACACACACAACCCCAACATGCACAAAATCCCCAACACACACACAAACCCAGCATAATCCCCACAATTTCAACACACATACCCCAACACACATAATTTCCAGCACACATAATCCCTAACACACACAACCCCAACATGCACACAATCCCCAACAAATACACAATTCCCAACATACAATCTACAACACACACATACCACAATCCCCAACACACATACACAATCTGCAATATACACACAACCCCCAAACATACATGCTCCCCAGCACACACACTTTCCTCCCACACACATCCTAAGCCCGTGCCTTCCACCCAGTAGGCTTCCACTGACTTCTCTCACAAGGAGGAAAGGCAGGTGGAGTCCGGGGAGCAGCGTAGATGGGGCTGAGGGGCCCTTGGCTGGCCGGCCCTGCCCACCCCTCCCCCATCTCCTTTTCTCACCCTTCCTTCCCAGGGAACCTGGACACCCAGGCCGTCCCCCCGGCCTGCTCCTTCCTCGCAGAGGGTCATGCCCCCTCCCAATCACTGGCCCTGGGACAGAAGCGGCCAGATTCAATCCAGGCTTTCAGTTAAAAGATAATTTACAACAAGCAAAGTTGTATGTGGTTTTTGTCTGTTTGTTTATTTTCTTTTAGAGACAGGGTTTTGCTTTGTCGCCCAGGCTGGAGTGCAGTGGTGTGATCTCGGCTCACTGCAGCCTCGACCTCCCGGGCTGAAGTGATCCTCCAACCTCAGCCACCTGAGTAGCTGGCATCCTGTGGCCAGCTCATATCTAACATTTTTTTTTTTGTAGAGATTGGGGTGGGGCAGGGGAGGTCTCTCTATGTTACCCAGGCTGGTCTTGAATTCCGGGCCTCCAGCAATTCTCCCACCTTGGCCTCCCAAAGAGTTGGGATTACAGGCGTGAGCCACCACAGCTGGCTGATGGTTGTATGTTTTGGTTGAGTATTGTATCATTTACAATTGAGACAATTGTAGATTTACTTGCAGTTGTAAGAAATTACACAGATGCTTCCTCATACACTCTGCTCAGTCTCTCTGAATGATACAGTTTGGAAAACCACAGGACAATGTCACAACCAGGTTAATGACTTTGATGTGATGCCTCCATCCCATCCTGAGTCCCCATTCCTGGCTGACGTGTGCCTATCAAGGGCTGCACAATGTCCGCACAGGTGAAGGCTCCTGCGTCCCTGGACAGCGAAGCCACAGAACGTCCCCATCACCATGGGGTCCTCGGGTGCCCTTGGCAGTACACCCACCTCCCTGCTGCTGGCCGCGAGCCTGTCCTCCACCCCCATCACTGTTTCATTCCAGCGACAGCCGTAGGAAGGTGCAGTAGGCGTCCTTCCGGGATTCCCTGGAGATGCCTCCAGCGTGTGTGTTTCAGCAGCCGGTTCCTCTCTGTGCTGAGCCATCCGGGCTGTGGTGTGGACGTAGCACACCACAATTTAGTCAGCCATTCTCCAGTTTGAGTCTGGGTGGACTCCATTTCTTGGGGACTGTGAATAAAGGCCCCGGAAGCCCTCTGTGGACGAGGCGCCCAGGAGGCCAGGGGCTCTAGGACTGCCTTCCCAGACAGGGGCCTGGAGAAGGTTCCCCTCGCTGGGGGCCCTCCCCTGCTCCTGGTCTGAGAAGAGAAACCTAGAGTTTCCAAGGGGCCTGCATGTCATGACGCATGGCGCCCTGCACACGGCGGTGATGAGATAGGCCCCGGGGGCTGGAACATGAGCCGGCACCGATGGAAAGTGGCAGGGGGAGGGGATTCCCCGCTCGCCTGGGGCAGCGGGAAGTTTCCATCCACGCAGGGACGGTCCGGGGAAGCACAGGAAGCAGCAGGACCATCCCGAAACTGCTTCTGCAGTGGGAGGCGGCGGGCGCCAGGCTGGCCGGGTGGAAACGACGCTGTAGCCGCCCGGGCCAAGGGCACCGCGGTGGGGAGGCAGCGCCTGATTCACAGCCATTTCTGAGGTTGGAACAGGAAATGGTTAATAGTGTTTGCAAATAAAAACTCTCTGTTCTATCCTGTTTTCGAAACATTTCCCAGAAGTTGAAAAATAACAACCAATTTATCTGCCCAATTTAAGAATAAACTTTTAAAAAATTGAATGAGATATTTCCACAATTTTTTATACACAAAAATAAAAATAGTTGGGCGGTTTGTTAAGGGGTGGTGGTAGGTGATTTCTACCCCCTCCGCTGTTTTCTCAACTTTCTGGAATATGGTGAGTAGTTTAAATGTCAATTTATGTTTTAAATCTCCCAGTGTGTGCATGTGTGTGTGGGTGTATATTTTATGTTACTGTATGTGGTATGGCTGTGATTGGATATTGTATCCATCTTGTTCATATATTGTGTGTTGTGTGTTGTGTTATTTATGTGTAGTGTATTGTAGTTATTATTGGTGCGTGTAGTGTGCATGGTATGTGTGTAGTGTGGTCAGCTGGTTGCTGGTGCCATGTTATTGTAGCATGAGTGCTGTGTGTACTAGCAATGGTTTGTGTGATTAAGTGTTATTATTATTGTAGTGTGTGTATTGTTGTGTTGTGTGTGCATTTTTATTATTATTAGTTATTATTAGCAGTGTATGTGGTGTTAATGGTGTGTGTTGTGTGAGCTATATGTAGGCATAATGTGGAAGTGTGAATTATTATTGTGTAGTGTGTGTTGTGTGTGTGGTTTGTGTGATGTGTTTATTAGTGTGTGGTATGTGTGGTGTGTGCAGGCTTTAATATTGTAATATTGTGTAATGTGTATGACATATTGTGAATTGTCTGAGTAATGCGTTTATGTGTAAGTGTGTGTTATTATTACTGAATTGGTAGTAACGAATCAATGTTTGTATGTAATTATTAGTATTGGTATTATTATTGGTGTGTGTAGTAATATGATGTGTTTGTGTGGCGTCATGTGAGTATTGCATTGTATATGTATTATTAATGGTGGAGATTATAACTTGTGTTTATTATTAATGAATTATTGATAATGGCATGGTGTGTTGGTGTGGTAGTGGCGGTGCATGCGTGTTTTGGTGGTGGTGCTGTTGTGCGGTGTGACAGTGGCGTGTGTGTGTTTGGTTGTGTTTATTATTGTTATTAGTTATTGTGTGGTGTTTTATGTGATGCGTGAATTGACGTGTAGTGTGTGGTGATATGTGGTGTAGTGTGTGGTGTGTGTGGTGTTTGGTTATTGAATTATTAGTGGTATTATTGGTCGTGTGAATTAGCGTGTGTGTGGTGATATTAGGTGTGTGGTGTGTGGTGTGGTGTGTGATGTGTGTGGTGTTTGGTTGTGTGGTATGTGTAGTGTGTGTGGTGTGTGGATGTGGTATGTGTTATGTGTGGTGTGTATAGTGTGGTGTGGTATGTGTGAATTTATTGTAGTGTGGTATTATTGGTTCTATAATTGTGTGAATTGATGTGTAATTATTGTGGTGTGTATAGTGTGTATGTTGTGTGTGTGGTGGAATTGATTGGTGTGGGTGTAATGCGGTGTGTGTGGTATGGTGTATGTGGTATTATTATTGTATGCTGTAATTATTGTGTAGTGTGTGTTGTATGGACATTATTGATGTGTGTGTGATTGGTGTGTGGTGTGTGTAGTGTGTGTGTGTGGTGTGTGTTTGTGTGTGGTGTGTAGTGTGTGGTATGTGTGGTGTGTGTGGCATGTGTGGTGTTTGGTTGTGTGGTGTTTGGCTGTGTGGTGTGTGTAGTGTGTGTGTATGGTGTGTGGTGTGTTGTGTGTGGTGTGTGTAGTGTGTGTGTGTATGGTGTGTGGTGTGTTGTGTGGTGTGTGTGGGTGTGTGTGTTGGTGTGTGGTGTGTTGTGTGGTGTGTGTGAGTGTTTGTGTGGTGTGTGGTGTGTTGTGTGGTGTGTGTAGTGTGTGTGTGGTGTGTGTAGTGTGGGGTATGGTGTGTGTGGTGTGTGTGGTGTGTAGTGTGTGGTATGTGTGGTGTGTGTGGCATGTGTGGTGTTTGGTTGTGTGGTGTGTTGTGTGTGTAGTGTGTGGTGCGTGTAATGTGTGTGTGGTATGTGTAGTGTGTAGTGTGTGTGGTGTGTGTGACATGTGTGGCATGTGTGGTGTTTGGTTGTGTGGTGTTTGGCTGTCTGGTGTGTGTAGTGTTTGTGTATGGTGTGTGGTGTGTTGTGTGGTGTGTGTAGTGTGTGTGTGTGGGTGTGTTGTGTGTTGTGTGGTGTGTGTGTATGGTGTGGTGTGTTGTGTGGTGTGTGTGGTGTGTGTGTATGGTGTGTGGTGTGTTGTGTGGTGTGTGTAGTGTTTGTGTATGGTGTGTGGTGTGTTGTGTGGTGTGTTGTGTGGTGTGTGGTGTCTTGTGTGTGTGTGGCGCCCCTGACTTCTCACTCCAGGGCAGTGGGTGTCACTCAGGCCCCTGCTGGTCCCCCTGCTGGGCTGAGCTGGGGAGACACGCAGCGGTGAGTGAGAGGCCCCCCAGGGTGGGATGCCCGGAGGGTGAGTGCAGGAGGTCCCTTGCATTGCTCCTTGGGAATGGCCTCCCCAGCCCTGCAGGACCTGGGGTTGGAGGGGAGAGCAAGGGGCCTCTTGGACGGTGGAAGAGCCTTCAGCAACAGAATGGCTGGACAGAGGCTGCGTCCCCAGCTGCTGGTCCCGGGATCCCCGCCCGCCTGGGCAGCGCAGGGGCAAAGCCACACGGAACCTTGGGCCAGAAACAGCCCCTTGCCCGTGGGGCCCGCGGGGCTGCAGGGCCTGGGGTCTGGGAGGCGGCCCTGTCCCTGCCGCTGCAGCCACGAGCTGAGGTCTGTGTTGGGAGGGTGAGCCCCAGCCGAGGTCTGTGGGGGGCGGGTGGGCCCCAGCACCTGCGAACGGCCACCGTTCTCTGCCCGGCTCCTTTTCCTGTCCGTCTCTTTCTCCCTCTCCTCATCACACACACAGACGGCATCCTGCTGAGCAAGGACCACCATCCCATCAGCTGACCGGCCGTTTGCTCCTCCCTCGCCGGGAGCTGCTGCCTCTGCTCCTCCAGGCCCAGGCTGTGCATCCGTTCTGGCAGGAGACTGTGGTGGGACTCACCTGAGCTGCAAGTTCTGCTTCCCAGCAGGGAGGGCTCCTCCCGGCCTGCCATCTGCCCTCCCCAGAAGCTGAGCTCAGGAAGACGGGTACCAGCGTGTGAGGAAGGGGCCCCAGAAGGAGAGCATGTCTGGGGGGAGAGGGAGCGCTAAGGCCCCGCACCAGGTAGGCAGCAGTGCTGAAGGGGCACCCGGCTTCCCCTGATAGTTTCCTTTCCCGGTGGTCTGATCTCCCACCCACTTCTCACCCTGTCCTGGAGCCATCCCTTTGGGAGGCTGGGCAGGGAGCGGGGTCAGAAGGCGTCTGCCCCAGGCCTGGGTCCTAGGGCCTGTCCTTGGAGGGACCACACAAGCCTGTCGAGAGGCTCCCGTGGCTGGCTCCAGGTGGGCGCTGATGCAGGGGGCCCAAGGAGGACCCTGCCACATGTTGCAGGGACCCGTGGGTGCTGTGCACACCCTCCCTCATCTATCCCTGGCGAAGAAGCGGGGATGCTCATTGCTGGCTGATGGTGAGGGGGCTGTGTAAGCAGCTCTTGCAGGGCGTGGCTTGTGGGCTTGGGAGACAGACAAATGGGCAGACAGACAGAGGCGTGGACAGGATGCCCTCTCTGCTGTCCGCCGCCCAGGCCTCTGGAGGTGTTCTGGGATGGGTCTAAGGAAGACTCAACAATTCTTGAGTGAAGAATGCCTGGGCAACCAGCTCCCTGCATTTCATAAGGGCTGGAATTGCCATCCAAAAGTTATTTTGGGTGACTGTGGTCAGCCACCATTCCAAAGCTTTTCCCTAAACTCTGAGCCACGTGTGGCCTCCAGGGCTGAGGAGCTTGAGAGGTGGGACTGTGGCAGGGCTGTGGCCCCAGCATGGCAGAAAAGCAGCCAGGAAACACCAGCTCCAGAGCGCCGTGGCGGGAGGAGGTCCTCTGCAGGGGCCCCTGTGGACTGAGGCTTTGGAGGCAAGTGGACAGCAGGTGTCTCTTAGACCCCTGCAGGGGCACAGGACCAGGACCACAAGGGACTCACACACGCACAGTGGCCCGGAGCCAACCAGCAGACCCCGGGACCTCAGGTGCAGCCCGGCGTGCGAGTTAGAATAGCTCCGGCTGGCTGTGTGATCACCCACAGTGCCAGAGAATGGTGCCTCGAGACCACAGTGGCAGCTGGCTTACATCTCGTGTGAACAGGAAACCCAGAGGTGGGCGACCCTCCAGTGGTGTGACAACTCCAGCTGTCACCACGGCCCCGGGCTCCCGCCTTCCTGCTCCTTGGGCTCACAGCTCCGTGCTGCAGGCGGGCCTAAGACCGGCTGGAGGGCGGCCATCCTCCCAGCACTGATGGACAGAAGAAAGTGAAGCTGGAATGAGAACACGGGGCTTTCCCTGGCACTCTGGCCCTGCATGGAGGCCCCTTCCCAGAGCGCTTCCTAATGGCTTCCTCTTCCATCTTGCAGTCACACCTAGCTGCAAGGCAGGAAGATGTCACAGATTTGAAAACTATGACAACATTGCACTCACTTGCCAGCGTGAGCTGCAGAGTGGACAGAGACGAAGAGATAATGTGTGAAGTGGTAGAAAAATGAGAAGAGATTGTTCAGTGTGCAGAGCAGAGAGATGGTGAGATGGGAGCTGTGAGGAGAGCCGGGCGGCCTGGAGGCTCCCGGGGGGCAGATCTGTGCTGAGCTTTTGTAGGGATCGCCGGCTGCCTCCGCCCCTGCACGTCCCAGCTCCTTCTCAGCTCACCCTTTCTTGTTGTGCCCTGACAGGTGGCTGCCATGCACAGCAATGCCACTGAATCTCACAAACTAACCTGAAAAGGTGTGAGAAGCTGGGCACACACATGGAGTGTTTACGTGAAGCTCAGAAGCTGCACAGCTGAAGGGCTCGGTGAGGGAGGCATCATAGGTGTTGAAGCCTCAACGTGGTCCGTGCAGGCACCGCCAGGCTGGTGGCACCTCTGCCGGGAGGGTGGGGGGTGAGGGTGGAGCCGCGGGCTGAAATCGGGAGCGAACAGGCAGTCGGCTCTGGAGGCTGGCAGAGCGAGGTTCTGTTTCTTCCTCTGGGAGGTGGTGACTAAGACTTTAGAATAATTTGTGAAACTCTGCATTTATGTTTTAGGCATTTTATGTAAATATTTTATATTTCTCACTAGTAAAACGTTTAAGAGAATACACCCACGGGACAATCTGCAGTGATACACGTTCTATAAAGTTCTTCTAGCTTTGTTTGTGTGAAAAGCGTTAGTGCTGTTTGCAGAGAGAAGCTGAGTGAATAAGTTACATGACAGCCACAAGCTGGAAAAATACGAAGTGTTCAGCAAGGGATGAGTGTGGGCCACCGTTCCTGGTGCGCAGTAGAAAGAGAGGGCTGGGGATGATTCCTTAGAGCGATGTGTGGAAACACCTGGGCCTCTACACGCACAGGTCTGGGGAGGCCCCTGCGTGTCCACGGGCCCCCCACCGTGCTGCCGCCCCCACGGTGCTGCCACAGGGATGCTCTCTGGGTGGCGGGGTCATGGGAGATTGCATTGTATTGTATTTTTCCTTTCTGCTTCCCATTTCTTGGAGACAAATCTGGTTGCCATGGAGACCGTGCTGTTGTCAAGGTGGCTGATTGGCCGGCGCCGGATGCAGGGATGCTTCCTTGGGCCCCCGGCGGGCGCAGCCCTCAGCCCGCACTGCGCAGCCAGGCGGCAGCATGGACGGGGCTGGGGCAGACATGTGGGCCAGCACCTTCACCCTGGCCATGGCCGAGAGGAAACCCCAGGACGTCTGGGTTCTGCTACCTGAGCACAGCCTGGTCCCAGGACGCCTGGACGGCGGTGGCGTCCAGTACCTGCTGGTGGGGCTCTCGAGGTGCGGCCAGAGGCTGGGGACCCTGGGAGAGGGAGGGGGCTGAAGGTGCTTTTCCACGGGACCTTGGGTGGTCCCAGAGGCTGGGTGGGGCTGTCGGGCCTTTTCTTGTCCTCGAGACGGGAGGGGGGACTGGGTGCTCCTTCTCCCGTCTGAGCCTCTGCCTCGCCATGCTGGGCACACGGCTGCTGACGCAGGGGTCCCGGGGAAGACATGGTGGGTGCCTCGTGGAGGGTTTGGTTTCCCTCACTCGGCTCCTCAGGCCAGTGCTGCCCTTGGACACAGGCTTATCTCCTGTTTCCATGGCAGTGCTGTGGCCTCGCAGCCGTCCGTGCTGACAGGTGGGCCCTGGGGTGTGCCTGTGGTCACCATCTGGCCCTGCGCTGCAGACGGTGGGGTGTCTGGCCCTGATCGGGGGCCCGGGGTGGCTGTGGGTCACATGTGAGCCTCACGGGCCATCGTCACGGTCGTGGTGCCGTCAGCACAGCAGGGTGGGCCCCATCTGCTTCTCTACCCGGCAAGGCATCCACAGGTCTGCCAGGAGCCAGCCGGGAGGGGCGCAGGGCAGCCCCACAGCCTCGCAGACGCCCGGCCTGACAGGCCCCCAGGCTACTGGCTGGTCAGTCCCTCTGTGGAGATGCCCTGGGCAAAGGGGGAGTCATCCTGCCCTTCGGCACAGCTCCTCAGTGCCTGAGACCCCTGGGGCCAGGTGTGTGCAGAATCCCAGCTTTTTCAGAAGCTGGGAAAGTAATAACCCGTGTTGGGGTCTGAGAAGTGCTTGGAAGCACATCACCGTTCCCACAGCCAGGCGGAGATGGCTCTGAGTGGCTCCCAGCTGGCGGGAGGGAACTGAGGACGGGTGCCCCAACATAAGCCCCAGCGCCTGTGGCTTTGGCAGGCTCCTCAGTCCCATTTAGATACAGTCAGCAGTTCAGTTCCTCCAGCAGGACCGTGTCCACGGGCTCTGTGGCCAGTGTGGCTGCCGGCTGCCGGTGGGGCAGTGTGGGTATAGAACATTCTGTCATCCAGAAAGTTGCACTGCGTGGAACTGAAGCAGAGCCTCTCATTCATGCAGGGTTCCCGGAAGCTCACAGCTGCTTGTGTGGTTAGCAAATGGTCACCGGTCTGGTGACTGCTGTGGACAAGCCAGTCTCTCCCAGTGCTCTCCCCAAATCTCCCTTCGCCTGGCGACGCCCAGCAGGGCTGCCTGGGCCATGACCACAGGCCTCAGCGACACCCTTTCCCTCAGCTGGCAGGCGACGGGGGGATCACCTCCTCTCAGTCAGGACAGGGACCCCCACTTGCTGAGCCCCCAGGGACAGCCCCCAGATGCATGCTTTTCCCCTTCTAAGTGTGTCAGCTGGCCTGCCTCTTCCTGTGTTAACCCCAACTCACAAAACACCAGCAGAGCCACGCGGGCGGCAGGTGGCCGACACCTCACAGAGGCCAGGCCAGAGCGGGTTTTGCTGCAAAACTGCTGAGAGGAGGTTTGCTTTGCTGAGAACAGCACTCCAGATGAGGGGGTTGCAAGCTAGCGTGCATGGGCCCGTGTGGCCGAGGGGCTGGTGGTTTCAGAGCCTCAGCACAGGCAGAAGCAGGTGCTGGGCCGCCTTGGCTGTGGCCCTGGGTGGCTGGCGGGTGAGGTTTGAGGTTTGAGTGTGGGATGTGAGGCAGGGGGCAGCGAGGCGCTGGGGTCGGATGGGCAAGGAGGCCGCAGAACAGAGCGCGAGGCCCGGCCGTGGGGCCTCTTTCTGCTGCACTCACATGCACCTCTTTCCCCTCGCAGGCTCCAGTGCAGTCACTGTCCGGGGACCTGGGACTCGGCCCACGTGCATGTCCTTTTCCACCTGTGGTGGGACAGGGCCCGCCGCCGGGGGCTGGTGAAGATGCGCATCTGGGGCCAGCGGTGCAAGCTGTGCCCTGCGCCCGGGGACTGCCAGGTGAGGCCCCCAGGCGAGCGGCCCTTCCTCAGCAGGCTGGTCTTGCACATCCTGCAGGACTGCTACGGGGATGGCCTTGGCCCAACCCGGCACCCCAGGGAGGCCTACGAGGGCTGCTGTGAGGCCTGCGAGCTGGGGGTCTGCTTCCTCCAGAAGGCCCCGGACCCTGCCTGGAGCGCCAACACCACGAAAGGCAACTTCCCCGCCACGGCCTGGGGTGGCACCGGCGCCGTCTCCAGGGGCAAACAGCTGCCCACCTCCGGCGATGACCTCGGCAAGGGTGGTGGTGTCATCGCCATCCCCTTCTCCCTTGTGCGTGCCAGCAATGACCAGGTGCCCATCGCTGAGGGCCCTGCAATCCCTGCCTCTCTCTCACAGGAGGCCTCTCTCCCTGTGACCGGCAGCCGTGGGGCCTTGGTCATTGGCCAGGGCTCCATCTACCTGTCTGGGGATTCTGTGGCCATGCCTGGGGGCAAAGGCTTCCCAGTGGCCATTGGAGACCCCCTCTTCCATGGCCCTGGCCTCCTCGGCAGCAGTATCCAGACCTTCGAGCTCAAAGGTTTCCTTTTCAAGGGCCGGGGTTCCCTCTGTAGCCCTGTTGGCGTGGCCCAGGGCTGGGGCCCCGTCTCCCTCAACAATGGCCTTGTCCCTGCGGGGAAACACACGCCAACCATGTTCTACTGCATCGGCCTCTCGGCCAGTGGGGAGGGCTCCCTCACCTTCCCCTCCTCCCTCACTAGCATCTTCACCAACATATTCTCAGAGGCCACCGGTGGCCCTGTGGCCACTAAAGAGGCCTCCATCACCCTCCCCTTCGTCTTTACTGATGTCAAGGATGCCGTTGCTGAGGTGGCTGAAGGCAACGAGAAGGAAGGAGGCGGCCAGGGCCTCATCCCTGCGGGTCACGACCCCCTGCCAGAGACCAACGCTGGTGGCCTTGCCTCCCAGGTCAAGGGCTCCCTCGCCCTCTCCTTCCCTGCTGATGTCCAAGGCAAAGATTCCTTTACTGACATCTCTGAAGGCAAAGAGAAGGAAGGTGGCCTCGTCACCGCAGGTCAGGACGCCCCTCTGGAGGCCGATGCCCAGGGCCCCGTCACCGTCAGTGAGGGCTCCATCACCATCCCCTTCTCAGTCTTTGATGTCATAAAGCACAAGGGCGGTGGCCACGTTGCCTACGGCCCCCAGGGCAATGGCTGCGTCTCCCAAGGCTATTACCAGAAGAGGCGGCTGAGGTCCAGGTTCCACAAGGCCCGCTGTGGGTGCCGCTGGGAGGAAGACGAACGCCCTGGCCGCGCCTGTCGCAGGCCGCACGCCGAGCCCTACGAGGACTTCTGGATCTGGGTGTCCATGACCGTGTGCGTCTTCTGGCTGATGTGCATGTGTCGGCTGAACCCCGGGATCTACCCGCAGCAAGTGTGACGCCCCGAAGTTCAGGCAACCCTCGCCTCTGGGACCCCGCCTCACCTCTGGGACCCCCGCCCCTGCTTTTCAGACGCCCGCCCCGCCTCCGAGGGAGACTCCCCCCCCCTGCCTCTGAGACCCCCGCCTCCGAGGCCCCGCCTCACCTTTGAGACACCTGCCCTGCCTCTGAGACCCCGCCCCGCCAGCAGCCCAGCCTCTCCTGTCTCTCGCTCCTAGTGGTTTTGTGGGTCTGCCCTGAGCTGTTCCTGTGTGCTCCAGGCTCTTCCTATGTGTGTAACTCTAATAAAACCAAGCAAAGCCAGCCACGCAGCCCTCCACCGAGGGAGGTTTCCAGGCGAAAGAAACCTGGGCCGGTCCTTCTGTCCCTCCACCCTGCAGGGGCCCCTCACGCCCACCGCTTCTTCCCCTGGGGAGAGCTCCCTCTTGGGGATTCCACATTCCTGGCCATGTGTGCCTCCTGGGATAGGACAGGAAGCTCCAGCTCCGACTCGACTCCGTGTCAGGTGCAAATTAACCTCCCTCCTGTGTGGACCCAGGGGCCTCGTGGAAGAGGCCACTTACCTCTCTCCAGGAAAGACTCGAGCCCCCGCTGAGACTGGCTTGGCACGCCCTCCCTCTTCCCCCCATCCTCAGTGTAGCCTCGGGAGGGATCTTGGCCCCTCTCATCCATAGGGGTGGGGGGCCACGGTGGGGCTCTCAGCCTGTCTGGGTTTGATAAATTCGATCCATTGCAGATGACAGAAAACTCTCCTGTTACTCAAAGCCACACACTGGATTTTCATTTTAAAAGAGCCCAGGTTCCATTTCCTAGGGGCGGGGGGTGTTGGGACACCCGGCTGTCCCAGCCAGGTGGGGGCCTGACTGTGGCAGTGTCTGGGTCCGACTGTCCGGCAGGGTCTGCCTTGAGGGTCCTGGGAGGTTGGGAACTGCCTGGGGAGACCCTGGCGTCTGCGACTGGGGAAGCCCTGCCCGGTAGAAAGGGGAAGCCTCGTCCAGGGCCCCTGCTGGGGAGGGGGGCCAGCACCTCCGGAGACTCTGCGCGCCAGGCTGGCCTGGACCCCTGGGGTGTGTGGGGGAGGCGTGGCGGGGGGGCGTTCTCCCACACAGCTGTGGTGGGCTCGGATGCAGGTGGTGCGGGGGCTTCAAGAGGAAGCAGCGGAACCTCTCATCCCAACCTGGCACCCTCTGCTTACCGGGCACCGATGGAGACCCCATGGGCCCCAGGAGGTTCCACCCCACACAGAGGCTGGAGACAGCAGCCAGCCTGCAGGTGACACGGACGAGGGTCCAGGAGAAACCCGAATCCAGGCCTTGGGGCCGAACTGCAGGGACGAGGGTCCCAGGAGAAACCCCAATCCAGGTTTTGGGGCCCAACTGCACGGACAGGGGTCCCAGGATAAACCAGAATTCAGGGCTTTGGGGGCCCAACTGCAGGGTGGCAGGAGCCCCACACACCGACTCACAGGGCCCAAGCCAGCCTCATCCTGGGATGGGATTTGGGAGTCTGCTTTGCTCTAGTGGAGCAGGGGCTCTGGGGGTCTCCTGGGTGGGTAGCTTGGCCGCCTCAGGCCGACAGCAGGTGCGCCTCCCCACCCCTTCTGCCCAGTGCTGTGGGGCAGTGGTCTCAGGGGCTGTGGGCGGGGGACTCACAAGAGCACCTGAGGCCCCAGGCAGGGGGCACAAGGCCCTGACCTCTCCCTTCTCCCATCGCCTGCCAGGCCATCCCTGGCTGGGAGCTTGCTGGGGCCCAGAGGGTGGGTGAGTTCTGGGGCCCAGGGCAGGGGGGGCACAGGGAGGCTCTGTGTTCTGGACCCACGCCCCTGCCCTCAGTGCCACCCACCCCAGAAGCCTGTGCACAGGTGTCCTCATATGAGCACAAGAGGGGCCACCCTGCAGTGACCTAGCTTGGTCGCATGGCTACTAAAATGTGGCCACTGAAGAGGAAGAAGGCAAGACTGGTGTCTTCTCCACAACCTACCCAACTCAGCCTTCAGGATGGCTCCCGGCCCATCCCTGCCGTTGGTCAGCTCCCAGCATCTGACCCTGTCAGGACACAGGACATGACTGTCACCTGGGATCCCCTTCCCTGGGGGCCCTGGGGGCAGGCGGAGCAGCCTCAGCAACAGGTGAGAGATCCCCACCTTTCCCAAGGGGATTCCTTCTGTCTGCCTTGGGGCTGCCGGGAAACTCCTGCCCTTGGGGTCCTTCCGTACCCTGCCAGGGAGCCCCAAAGGCTGCAGGCACCCGCCCATCCTGGAAGAACCCCCTCAGGGTTTCCAAAGGCACCTGGGACCCCCCAGCTCCCTGGCCACTGCTCAGCTCCCTGGCCTGCTTGACCCCAACTCCCCCAACACCTGCCCAGGGCCCCTGTCCCGCCCTTTGACCCCCACCCCCCATGCCCCTCACTCCCCCCCTTCCCACCCACTTTCTGGTCCTTCTTTCCTGCCCCTCTCCCGACCCTCCTTTCTTGGTCCTCCCAGCCCTCTCCCGGTCCCTCTCCCCTCCTCCTGTCCCTCTCCCGCCCCCTTCTTTCTCCATTCCCCTTCCCTCCCCCTCCCCCCTCCCCCACGCCATCCGTCTCCTCGCTCCCCTCCCTCGCCAGGCCTCCCCACCCCGTCCCTCTCTCCCTCCTTCGCCCCCGGCCCACTCCTCGCTGTCCTGCGGCGCCCCCGTGTGGCCGCTATAGGGGACGAGCAGATCCCGTTGTCGAAGGCCTGGGAGGGCGCGGATCTCTGGGGCCGCTCCCTTGTCCCCAATGCTGTCGAACTGCTTCTCGGCTTAATCAGATGAGTTCATTAAAACTAACAGACTACCCATCATCAGCATTGTTACCATTGGTTTCATTAGTGATTGTATTTATTTAATTAATTGCTACATTCACTAGTAAAAATGGGAGCTAAGGCAATGGGTGCACTCACCGGTGTGCGGCTCACCGCTGTGAAGGCAAATGCGGTACTGTGAGTGCTGAATGCACTGCCGTGGTCGCGGAAAGCCGAGGCACAGACACCAGCTCAAAAGCCAAGGGCAGGCCTGGGGCTCACATGCCAGGCAGCCCAAGCTGAACGCTCACCCTGAGCCACACCTGAAATAATCTGGTGCACCCTGGACCCGCACCTGAACCCTCACTTCAGACCACCTGAGCTGCACCTGGGGCCACACCTGGGGCGCCTGAACCCTGGGCCACCTGGGCTGCACCCTGGGCCTGCACCTGGGCCTGCCTGGGCCCTCACCTGGAGCCCTCCTGCAGGGGCTGAGCTCCAGCACCTGAGGCAGCTCACCTGAGGGCACTTTGGAGGCACCTCGAACCTGGAGGCTCTCACACAGGGCCACTGAGGCCACTTTTTTAAGACCCTCCACTGGGAGGTTACACCTGAGGAGAAGCACCTGAGCCGTGCCTGAGAGGCTCATCTGGGGGCCATGCACCTGAGCCCATACCCTGAACCCCTGCACCTGGGGCCACAGCACCCTGAACCGCACCTGGAGACCCTCACCTAAGAAGCCACTTCCCTTCCACCTGAACCTAGGCCACCTAAGAGCCACCCTGAGCCACACCTAGACCCTCCACCTGAGCCACCTGGGGCCGCACCTGAACCACACCTGAGACAGGCCACTGCACCTGGGCTGCACCTAAGACCCCTCAACTAGGGCTACTGGATCCACACCCTAGACCCCTCCACCTAGACCACAGACCTGCACCTAGACCCTCACCTGGGGCCATTCACCTGAGTCCCTCTACCTGGGGGCCACAGACCACACCTGGTGACATCTCACCTGGGGCAGCACCTGAGCCTGCTGAGGAGAATCTCACCTGGGGGCCCTTTTCCTGGGACCTTTTTTTTACAGGCCTGCACCTGGGGCCGCTGCCTGGAGGCCAGCACCTGGGGCTCCACCTGAGGCCCGCGCCTGAGGCCTGCCTGAGGCCACACCTGGGCCAGCACCTGAGGCGTCACCTGGGGGCAGCACCTGAGCCCGCACCTGAGCGCTCACCTGAGGCCGCACCTGAGCCCGCACCTGAGCCCTCACCTGAGGCCGCACCTGAGCCCGCGCCTGAGCCCTCACCTGAGGCTGCGCCTGAGCCCGCGCCTGAGCCCTCACCTGAGGCTGCGCCTGAGCCCGCACGGGAACCTTAACCTGAGCCCTCACTGGAACCTGCACCTGAGCCCTCACCTGAGCCCACACTAGAACTTTAACCTGAGCCTATATCTGACCTCTCACCTGAGTCTCCTGTATGGTTTGAGTGGCCAGGTTGGGCCTAATTAAATATGAGGTAGCAGTAACGACTTTAGGCAACTGAATTGATAGTAGAGATATTTAATATCAAAGTCAAAGAAGATGAAGGGCAGACACACTTTTAATGTAATTGCTATTAGTTCAGCCAAAGTTGAGGGGACTCAAAGTCTGAATAATTTCCTGACTTGAGGTACATTTCCTAGTGATGGGGGTCAGCTCGTCCAGGGTCAGATGTCGTTCCCGCTGAAACCAAGTCCGCCCAGAGCGTGTGAGGCTGAGCACAGGCTTGGGGTTCCCTGGGAGGGTCGGTGAGAACTCCAACAGCAGCTCCCATCACCCTGAGGTGGATAAAGCGAATGCAGCTCTAAGTGTCTGGGGTCTGTGCTGATTTATGTAACTACCTGTTGCAGGGTTGGGTTAGGATCAGGTTGGTTACCCTGGACCCTGGATATTCAGGTGGACAGGCAGGCCTTGGCCTTGGACAACGGCTGGATGGGGTGGGCTGGGGCTCCTTTACCTGCAGCTTTGGCAAGGGGAGCAGGAGGAGGCCAGGGAAGTCCCCAGTAGGAGTGACCACCCGGCAATCCGGGTCCCAGGATGGTTGGTAGGTGGAGGGTTACACCACTTGGGCCTCAGTGAGAGGTTCTAGCTGGGGCAGAGGTTTGGGTGTCTGTCTCCTTCCCTTTCCTTCTGGTGCCTGGCACTTTGCACCTCTGTACAGGAAAGGCAGCAGAGGGCTGGGGTCCTGGCGATGCCTCCACCCTGCCTCACAGCCTTTGGGGAATGTCCCCACCTGTTATGGCAAGTGTCCCTCTTTGCCTGGGACTTTGGAGGCTAAATTGGAGGCCTTTCACTTTTTCCCCAAGTTCTTCAGCACACTTAGAAGCATCCGCCCACCCAGCTACACCCCTAAATTTTTTCCCTTGATGCCCAGGGCCAGGCATCCTATAGGCACTTGATTACAGATGTCTGCAGGTGACAATCTGAGTGCCTGTATGCTACTCCTGTGGGCACCTAGCACCCTGGTAACCCTGGGAACAGAGCGTGAATGCCTTTAAATCTAGTTGGAGCAGAGAACCAATTCCAGACACCCAGAGCTATTTACATAACTCATTACTAGGGTCCTGGCCCTGTGATCACTCCCAGGACTAGTTCTGTGTCTGTCCAGGTGTGATCCAGGAGTGCAGTGAGGGATGTGGATGTGGGATTGGCCCAGGACTTCCACCTGCAGAAGAAAGGAAGGGAGGGGAGGGGAAGACAGGGCAGGGGAGCAGAGGGGAGGGGCGAGGGGAGCAGTCTTTCCAGCTGGGGCTGGCCTACGCTGCTGGGGTCATTTGGGAAGAAAAGGTGATTTGGAGTCGGGGACACTGAGGGTGCCCTGGGGCCAACATCTGAGGAGAGCGACAGGGATTTCCTAGCTCTACAGCCCCAGGTGGCCTTGGTGGGTACGGGCAGAAAATGACATTTTCAAGTCCAGTTCCAACCCAGAGCTGGTTCCTGGACCCAGCGCCGATCAAGGGGGACCAGGGAGGCAGCAGAGGTTCCTGTGAATCCAGTGCAGAGTGACTGCCAGACAACCCACATCTTTTCTCAGCAGACTGAAGGCCACCCCACACTTGGAGAAGCCTGGGTGAGGCACCTGGGGAAGACCCTCAGCCCCGGGAGAGTCCCTCCAGGGGTGAGCAGGGGGACTGCCCCTCGGGGTGTGGCTCGTTTAGCTGGAAGTTTTATAAAATAAGAAAAAGCGCCCTGTGAGCACCCCTTTGGGAGCCTCGTGACACCCCCAAACATATACCTCGCTTCCAGGTCAGAAGTAGTGAAATGACCATTGCCAATGCAAGCGGAACTGCCTTAGGACACATGGGGGAGGTTAGGGTCTGCTGAGGGGCCTCCAATGGTGGGCCCCGAGGGACCCCGCACACCTGTGCCCACCACCTCCCAGGTCATCGCTGGGCCACCTCTGTCTCCTGGGAGGCTCTGCCTCGGGGAGCACTCTTCCCGGGAATGCTCCCAGCAATGACTTCCAGGCCTCCCTCAGCATCAAGAGGAGCCACGTCTTCTCCTTGTGACCCAGCAGTATAATTCACCCTAAATAATGGCAGAATGGGCTGTGTGTAGTCTTTAAGAGTCAAAACAATTTTACCACAACAGGAGTCATTCAGCAGTGGCTAACACTGCCCTGACCTGTGTCGGTGCTGGGCTCCAAGGCGGCCCTGGGCACGCATGGGGTTAACCGCGCCCCCATGACCATTCCCGGCAGGAGGCCGGACAGAGGACTGCGTTATGTATCCCCTAAAAGAACATCACAAAAGTCACACACTCCGGGTGCCACGTTTATTACAGACAGAGGGAAAGCAGATGAGCAGGCGGGACGACTAGCAGGCTCGCCACGCCCAGGCAGCGCGGGTCAGGTTTCGGCTTCCTCCGCCCCTTCCTTTTTCTCCGTGCAGCCTCAGTGACGCGGGATACAGCTCTGCCCTGGGGCCTCCCAGAGCCCACCTGGACCCCACACTGGGTCAGCCCTGGTGCGGAGGAGGCCGCCCTGGATGGGCACGGGGGGGCAGCACGCGATAGGGCGCTGAGCAGGGGCGTGGCCATACGTGTGAGGGGGCTGGGTAGGGGCGTGGCCGTGCGTGTGACGGCGCTGAGCAGGGGCGTGGCCATGCGTGTGAGGGGGCTGGGCAGGGGCGTGGCCACGTGTGAAGGGGCCGTGCAGGGGGCGAGGCCACGCGCGTGAGGAGGCTGAGAAGGGGGCGTGGCCACGCGTGTGAGGGGCTGGGTAAGAGGCGTGGCCGTATGTGAGGGGGCTGGGAGGGGCGTGGTCATGTGCGAGGGGGCGTGACCACGTGTGGAAGGGGACTGACCGGGGGTGTGGTCACATGTGAGGGGGCTGGCAGGGGGTGTGGCCATGTGTGAGGGGGCTGGGCCGGGGGGCGTGGCCACACGTGAGCGGGCTCTGCCGTGGGCTTCCTTCCCTTCCTGTGCAGGTGGTGGTGCCCCCTGCGCCTTCACTGGGGCGCAGCCACGCAACTGAATCCAGCCAGGATCAAGGGCAGACGGTGGCACAGGTCTTGCCACTGTCCCCAACCTGGGTTTCAACACAGCTGAGGCCTGGCATAGTCTTTCTGGGCGCCTCTGGCTGGCTTGGTCTGAAAGGTGGGACAGACGCAGATGGGGCCTCCCTGGGTGCAGCGTGGGTGGCTCCTGGCCGGGGAAGTGAGAGGCCCCTGTGCAGTGTCTCTGAAGCAGCCCCAGGCCAAGGCTGTGGCGTGCTCGGTGGTGCTTCAGGCCCAAGATGTTTATGGGTCGAGGGTCCCCGGGGCCGAGATTCTGATCCCTGGTGACAGGTGGTGGGAGGAAGTCCAGACGTGTCTTGGGTGGCTGTTCCTCACATTGAGGTGACACCGCGTCTCCAAACATGTGACGTGGCTGGAAGCAGATGCTGCTGTCCAGTTCTCCCTCCTCTCCGTCCCTGCTGGGACATGTGGATCTCACCCCCAGCCACTTCCTTCTGGCCTCTGTCCCCCTGCCTGGGACACGTGGACCTCACCCCCAGTCTCCTCCTTCTCGCCTCTGCCAGGTCACAGTCTGCACCAGAAGTTTGGCGGATCTCAGTGAGGCGTTAGTTTGCATTTCCTCGCGACGGGTGAGTTGAACACCCTTTCATGAGGGTATTGATCACTGTGTACCTTCTTCGTTGAAATGTTGTCAGTGTTTAAAGTAACAAATCTTCCTCTACGACTATGCTACAATTTTTGTGTAATATTTTGATGAATATTTGAAATACGTGCTGATTTTCTTTGGATTTCTTCTTTGACCATGCTTTATTTAGGAAACTCTCTTTATTTATGTATTTATTTTTTAAACCCCCATTCTGAGAAGCATATTTAGAAGAGTCTTGCCCACTTTCCAAATATGTGGAGAGTCTAAAAGGGATCTTGCTATTACTGATTTAACTCCATTTTGATCAAGGAACAAACTGCAGGATCTCACTTTTTAAAATTACGGAGACTTATTCTTACTGTTTAACATAAGCCCTGGCCGGGCGCGGTGGCTCAAGCCTGTAATCCCAGCACTTTGGGAGGCCGAGACGGGTGGATCACGAGGTCAGGGGATCGAGACCATCCTGGCTAACACGGTGAAACCCCATCTCTACTAAAAAATACAAAAAACTAGCAGGGCGAGGTGGCGGGCGCCTGTAGTCCCAGCTACTCGGGAGGCTGAGGCAGGAGAATGGCGTGAACCCGGGAGGCGGAGCTTGCAGTGAGCTGAGATCCGGCCACTGCACTCCAGCCTGGGAGACAGAGCGAGACTCTGTCTCAAAAAAAAAAAAAAAAAAAAAAACCATAAGCCCTATCTTCGTAAATGCTCCATGCACACTCGAAAATTACGTGTGTTCTGCAGCTGTGGGGTGGGACGCTCTCCAAGAGTTAATGAGGTGCAGCTGGTTGACAGTGCTCTTAAAACCGGCGAATCCTTCCTGTCCTGTCTGCTGTGCTTGCAGAGCCCTTACATCTCCAGCTAGGACAGTGAATTTCTCTATTCTTTCAGTTCTGTCCTTTTTACTTCGTGTATTTTGAAACTTACTATCTTTTTAGGCATTTAGGATTTTTCTGTGATCCTCACAGAGGCTGACCATGGTGTCATCATGAACATCCCTCTTTATCTTCAGGGGTGCTACCTGGTCTCATGTGCGTGTCCCAGGGCTGCTTTCTTATGCACAGAATTGGCGCTCTGTATCTTTTCCTTTTTCTATTCTTTTTTTCCTTTTATTTCCTTTTTTAGACGAATTCTTGCTCTGTCGCCCAGGCTGGAGTGCAGTGGTGCGATCTCGGCTCACTGCAAGCTCTGCCTCCACAAGGTTCCGCGCCATTCTCCTGCCTCAGTCTCCTGGTGGTTGGGAGTTCTGAAGCTACCTGCCTTAGCTAATTTTCTTTTTTTTCATTATTTTCTTAGTATTGAGACAGGGTTTCACGTGTTGCGTAGGAATGGTCTTGATCTCCTGACCTTGTGATCTGCCCACCTTGGCCTCCCAAAGTACTGGGATTACAGGCATGAGCCACCGTGCCCGACCACTTTTTCCTTTTTTTTTTTTTGAGGCAGGGTCTCACTCTGTTGCCCAGGCTGGAGTGCAGTGTTGCCATCTCGGCTCACCACAGCCTCGACCTCCTGGGCTCAAGTGATCCTCCCACCTCAGCCTCCAGAGTAGCTGAAACCCTGGTATACCACCACCATGCCAGGCTAATTTTTTTTTTTTTTTTTTTTTTTTGCATTTTTTGTAGGCTGATTGCCCAGGCTGGTTTCAAACTCTTTTTTTTTTTTTTTTTCGAGAAAGAGTTTCACTCTTGGTGCCCAGGCTGGAGTGCAGTGGCATGATCTTGGCTCGCTGCAACCTCCACCTCCTAGGTTCAAGCAATTTTCCTGCCTCAGCCTCCCCAGTAACTGGGATTACAGGCATGTACCACCATGCCTGGCTAATTTTTTGTATTTTTAGTAGAGACAGGGTTTCACCATGTTGGCCAGGCTGGTCTTGAACTCCTGACCTCAGGTGATCTGTCTGCCTCAGCCTCCCAAAGTGCTGCGATTACAGGGCAAACTCTTAGACTCAAGTGATTCTTACGCCTCCACCTCCCACAATGCTGGGACCACGCCTGGCCCACTGTGGATCTTTTTCTATCCTTTAGACACCAAACCTGTCTTTGTATCTTAAGTGGGTGTCCGTAGATGGAGTTGGGTCTTGGTGACAGTCTCCACTTTGCACGTGGAGTTTCTCCATTTGCCATTCCTGTAATGATTGATGAGGTTGCTGTACATCCTCCATCTTGCTACTTGTTTTCTAAGTGTCTTATCTTGTCATTTGTTTTCTATTTGTCATATTTTTGTTCCTTTGTTCCTCCATTCCTGCCTTTTTTGGGTTAATTGAAATTTTTTAGCACTCCGTTTTACACCTCTGTTGGCCTTTTAGCTGTGTCTCTTGGTATTACCATTTTTAGTAGTTATTCTAAAAACAACAAAATGCATCCTTAATTTATCAGCCTATTCACGTCACACAAAATGTTGGAAACTTGTAACAGTGTAATTCCTCTAACCCTGTTCTTCCTGTTATAGTTGTCATATGTTTAACTTCTACCTACATCACAAACTCCATAACACAATGCTGCTTTTGCTTTGGACAATCTTTTAAATACATTAAAGTTCCCTTTTTAAGAAATTAACCGTCTTTTGGGTGTGGTGGCTTATGTTTGTGATGCCCAAATTTTAGGAGGCAGAGGCAGGAGGATTGCCTGAACTCAGGAGTTCAAGAGTGGTTTCAGAAACACAGTGAGACCTCGTCTATTAAAAGGAAAAGAAACTAGTTGGGCGTGGTGGTGCGCACCTGTAGTTTCAGCTTCTTGGGAGGCCAAGGCAGAGGGATCCCTGGAGCCCAGGAGGTTGAGGCCGCTGTGAGCCATTGTTGTTTTCCTCCCGGTCTCCCCACTCCGGCCCCCACACAGCTCCTTCTCTGTTGCCCCAGGCCAAGCCCAGCCCTGGCGCTGCCCCTCCTCTCACTGCGGCTCTTGTTCCCCCTGAGCTCCGCCTCTTATGACGGCAGATGGGGAGGGGGAGGGTGGGAAGCATGGCTCACAGTCAGCTCCATCACAGTGGCCCTGTATTTGTCCAGTTTCACAGCCATTTGCTAGAGGAGCGCAGGTCCAGCACTGGCTACCCTGTCATGGCAGGGGTGACCTCTTACCAGCCTAGCAGCCCAGAGGCGCCCCAGGCGGGGAGGCGGCAGGTGGACACCGGGCCCCGCGTGTTGTGGCAGTGACGCCGGCGGCTCACCAGAGCTCCGACAGCAGAGAAACAGGCTGCGAGTGTAAACGTTGACTTGATGTGAGCCAGGGCGCCATGGCGCCGGCAGCATGTGCTGCAGAGACGTCCAATCAGTCAGCCCCTCTGTGCTCGGTGGGTGAGGCGTTGCTGTACGTGCACCATTAAAGAGCTCACAGGAGAGAAATGCAAACTCCTGTGGGGGCCCCAGGGTGGACTGCACCACTCAGCACGAGGCTTTCCCAGCAATGCGGGCTTTCTGAGGCTGTCATTTTGAGCATGTCTTTCAAGGCTGCAGCCCTTAAGCAGCACAGCCTGGGTGTTCAGCTGGATAATCCTGTAAATGAGGTTTAAGTGGTTTAATTGCTCACAGCAGCAGGTGGGAGTCTGAGCCTCTGTGCAGGGCTGCAGGCTGTGGATGGATTATGCAGGTGCTGGTCTTTAATGAGAGGACCTTCAGAGAGATGCAACAAAACCGCACGTGAGGCAGAAATGAAGCCTCTGAGTCGTATTGGAAGAGCTGCTGTCCACGCAGCCACCGCCCCCCTAGATAATTCTGTGAGGGTCCTGGCTCCAGTCCATCTGTCCATCATCTTGGGAGCAGCCCATGCCAGCCACATTGTCCTCCAGGCTTCTCCGCACAGACCTGGCTGCTGCGGGGTGCAGGGCATTCTGGTTGCACGTGTGCACTCCACCCCCTTTCACACGTGTATTCTCTGTAACACTCAGGATAATCCCGTGAACTAGAAGTCAGGTCCCCTGCTGAACTGGAGTTGGCCTGAGAAAGATCTTGGAGGATTAAGGCAGAGCTTTGCCCTGGCTCTGCCTCCAGGAAGGTGCCTGAGTCTCCACAGGGGCTGTGCCACAGAAGTCCCCCTCAGCTTTTGGAACCCCAGAGCCCTTCACTGCACATTCAACCCTTAGCCTCAGTCTCCAGGGACCTGGCAAAGCCCCAGCGTCAGCTTTTATGTTCTTCCGCATCACCGCGTCCTCTGCCTCGCTATGAGTGAGTTTATCAGGCCTCCTCCTTGAGGAGTGAGGTTGGGGCAGGTGGCAGACCTCAGGGCCAACAGAGAGTCATTAACTAATCTCATAGTGAACGTGGCCTGGAGTCTTGTTTTCCAGGTGGATAAAGGAAAATTGGGCAAAGTTCGTAGGGGAAAATACCAAGTTTTGTGGTGGTTGTGTTGATGGAGGGGGTTGGGCTGAATCCGAGAGGCAAGTACATTTTAAGCTTGGCTGCCACACTCACGGACACTGCAGAGAATGAGGAAAAATGGCTGGTTGTGTTTTTTTTTCTTCTGCACAAAATAATAATTGCTTTTGTTTACAGATTTTCTGAAATGTCCTTCCAATTCCATTGCCCCTGAATTATGAGCTGTGCCAGCTTGTGTGCAACAAATGGGTCTTACTGAGCACAAATACAAGGGTGCAGAGCGTCTTTCAAAGAGGAGGCATCAGGGAGCCTCCTCTGGTCTCCACAGCCCCTGCCAGGAGGGTGCTTCTCGGGATCCAGACCTGTCTGCGCTGCTTCAGTGGCCTCCCCATCTTTCCCGGTGCGGCAGATCTGTGCCCACAGCAATGCGTCCCCCGCCCCTGCACCACCACTCTTCCTGAGGCCCAGTGTTGATCTCTGTGGCCCCAGTGAGGACATTTTCGAGGCTTCGTGATCTCTATAGGATGCTGTCCAGACCCATGCACACAGCAGGTGCATCCGCGAGGCACACCTCATATCTCAGCACTGCTGTGCCGTGATGCAAGTCCTCAGGGAGCTCGGCTCCACACTGTCACTCAGGGATCCAGCAGACCCTTCCACCTGCAGCGCTGCCCTCCTCCGGGTTGGCGTCCTCTCCGTTCAGTACACAGCTGGGGAGGAAAGTGAGGAGGCTGTTGCGAGGGTCTTATGAGCCAGGGCCAGGAGTGGACCCCGTCACCCCTGCCCACATTTCTTGGTCAGAACTAGCTGTGTGGCCAAGGTGAGCCCCTGAAGTGGAGGACGAAGGCAGGACCTGCCTTTCTCTCTCTCTCTCTCTGCCATTTGCCCCTCACCCCCACCCACCCCACCACCTGCGCCCTCCAAGGAAGGTGCCTCAATGCCCGTCAGTAACCCACTCCTGTTGTAAAAATTCCACTCCATTTCCTCTTCAGAGCGACTGCCAGAGAAAACCGGATAGTTGTGCCTTTCCCTGCGTTTCCACGGTTCTTCTATAATCCTGGTTTTAAAATATAAAATAGTGCGTGCTGGTATTTGCTTTTTAGGGTTGTAGTAAGAAGGTTAACAAGGTCCCACAAACCAGGTGGCTCAAAACAGCAGATATTGACTGTCTCACGGTTCTGGAGACCAGAAGTCTGAAACAAAGTGGTGGTGGGGTCTGCTCCCTCCGGAGGCTCTGAGGGGGAGGCGGGGGCTCTGAGGGGAATTCAGGGGCTCTGAGGGGGAGGCGGGGGCGCTGAGGGGCGTTCAGGGGGGCTGAGGGGGAGGCGGGACGGAGACTCTGAGGGAGGACGGAGACTCTGTGGAGTTCGGGGGTGGGCGGGTCTGAGGGGGAGGCGGGGGGCCTGTGAGGGGGAGGTGAGGGGTGGTTCTGAGGGAGGGCGGGGACTCTGAGGGGGAGGCCGTTCCTGCCTCTGTCCGCTGTGCCGGGGATCGCTGCGCCTTCGTGCTCCTCTGCTTGTGGATGCGTCACTCCAGCTCCGTCCTTCTTCACGCGGCATCCATCTCCCTGCGTTCTCTCCTTTATAAGGGCACCTGTCATTGGATGCAGAGACCACCCTAATCCACCATGATTCTATCTGGAGAACCTGAACTTAATTACATCAGTGAAGACCCATTCTCCATGAGGTCCCACCCGCAGGTTCTAGGGGGATATGTCTTTTGGTGCCACCATTCCCCCCGCTCCGATGCTCCTGTAAACTCACTAAACTTCATGGAGGGGATTCAGGTGGGGGTGCCCTTGGCCTCACTCTGTGGGCGTCAGGGGGCGCATCCCCTGCAGGCCGGCCCTTCTGCCCTCTCAGAGGCAGCCACAGCTCAGGCCAGGCTGGAGGGTGGGGTCGGCTTCCTCCCTCCCTCTCTCTCACTGTCCCCCACCCCCGCCTTCTTCGTCCCATCCCCCCCCCCCCCCCTGCTTCCTCCCTCCCTCCCCCTCACTGCCTCCCGCTCCCTGCCTGCTTCCTACCATCCTGCCTCTCACTGGGCCCCCCACCTGCTTCCTCCCATGCTCCCTCACACTGCCTCACCCCCGGCACCCCACCTGCTTCCTCCCATGCTCCCTCACACTGACCCACCGTGTGTTAAGTGTCTGTCAGGCTGGGTGGCAAGCAGCAGCAGGTGCCTTCAGTTTGGCCTCATACATTCGTTGTCACGAGCTGGGTCTGCTTCCCTGGCTCAGACCTTCGATTTTCAGGGTCTGATGAAAATCTGATGAGTGGGGGGTGGGCACCCGGGGCAGCTGCCCAGGGATGGCTTCATGCGATCTCTTGGTGGACATCAGCTGCTGTCTAGCTGGGGCTCTGTTACTTCTATTCTTCAGGTCTCGTGCCTTTTTATGCCATTGCATATGGAATTGTTTAACAATTTCATTTTCAAATTGTTCATAGAAATATAGGAAGATAATTGAATTTTGTGTGTTGATCAGATATCCTGAAACCTGACTAGATTCACTGAATCATTTTCAGTAGTTTGTTTTGTAGATTACATAGGGTTTCCTCAATACATAATCATGCTTGCAAATAATGGCTTTCTTCCTCTTTTTCCCCTCCCTGCCCCCATCTTGCTTTCTGATTTTTATGCTGTTTCCTTTTCTTGCCTTATTGCATTGGCTGGGATTCCAGTACAGTATGGAACAGAAGTGTCAAAAGTGACCTTAAGTATGGTGTTGTTAGTTTTCTATAAATGTATTCAATCGGGTTGTGGAAGATCCCCATTATTTCTGGTTTGCTAAGAATTTTATCGTAAGTACCTACTGAATCTTTTTTTCCTGCTACTGTAGGCTTGGGGTTTTCTTTGTGGGAAGGTTTTTATGTACGAATTTAATTTCTTTAATAGGGATAGGGTTATTCCCAGCTTTCCCCTTATTTCCAGTATTTCAAGAAGAGGTGATTTTAATGTTACATTGTGACAACCAAGACAAACCCTGGTTTCTAATAGAGAAATGGCAGATTTCTGGTTGGGGACAGCCAGCGTGCACAAGGGTCTCAGAACGTTTCATTGTGCCTGAAGGTGAAGGGCCTCTTCAGGACGAATGGGGCCTGTGGAGAAGACAAAGAGCCAGTTTGAAAGAGGTAGCGTTGGTGAAATCTGGGACAACCTGAGCATCAAAAAGAATGAGGTCCATAGTTAACTGGGATACCTCTAATCCGTTTACATCCATGAATCCACAGTGACACTCTAAGGAAAGAGAACGCCTGAAAGACTAACCTCAGGCAGATCTTAAACCAACTCTTTATTTTGAATATTGGCGGCCAAAGGGAAAAATCGAGCATTATCTTGTTTGTGCTAGAAAGACGAGGCCAGGATAACCAAATGGCTCTAAGTATGAAGAAAGACCTCCTTTAAAAAGGAATGTTGGGTTGGGCATGGTGTCTCATGCCTGTAGTCCCAGCACTGGATTACAGTGTTAGGGAGGCTGAGGTGGGTGGATCACCTGAGGTCAGGGGTTCGAGACCATCCTGGCCAACATGGAGAAACCCCTCTCTACTAAAAATACAAACATTAGACAGGTGTGGTGACACACGCCTGTAATCCTAGCTACTTGGGAGGCTGAGGCAGGAGCATGGTGAAACCCCATCTCTCCTAAAAATATAAACATTAGCTGGGTGTGGTAACGCATGCCTGTAATCCCAGCTACTGGGAGGCTGAGGCAGGAGAATTGCTCGAACCCAGGAGGCGGAGGTTGCAGTGAGCCGAGATCGCACCGTCGCACTCCAGCCTGGGCGACAGAATGAGACTGTCTCAAAAAAACAACACAAAGGAATGTTGGCCCGTAAACGTGAATGAGTGACTGAGTTAGAAAAATCATCTTTTCCAAACACCACTGAAATCACGGACCAGGGCAAGGTTAGCCCGTGAGTGTTTAGACCGTGAGGTGAGCAGCCACTGGGGACAGGGCCCTCATCTGGTATCGGCGGCAGGGAAGGCTGTGAGCCTTCCCTCGTGTGGGCATCAGCCTCAGCCTCCCAGCAAGGGTCACCCAGGGAGCGTATTTCCTGGTGGGAAGTGCAGGAGCTTCCCATCCCCTGGATACGTCACAGCCGAAAAGTTCACCACGAATCCAGCAACGTGTGGAGCTGATTTCCATTTCTAAGGAATGAGGGGGGATGGGAAAGAAACCCCCAGGACAGCAATGCCAGGCCCAGTGAGGACCGACAGGCCCGGTGGGGACCTTTCCCGGACACCCGGCCTCCTTGGTGAGGCAGGTGGTGGAACTGGTTCCACGTCTGATCTTCCTTAGACAAACCTGCTCTCAGAGGAAATTGTGGACAACTGGAGAAATTGGAAAATGTACTAGATATTGGCTGATATTGAAGGATAGATGTTTTGTTAAGTATGGTAATTCGATTTTGGCTCTGTGGGGAAATGCTCTTATTTTAAAAAGATGTGCACTAGAGAAAAAAGAAACAGCATGTGGCAAATACATCCATGGATGTCCTCCTGGTTTAACTGGTTCTGTGGCCTTGGTTTCTGCCTTCCCGATGGCACCTCTGTGATTGGAGTCCAGACCCCGGCATCAGACCGGCCTCCGCAGGGAGGAGCTGGGGTGCCCAGGCCAGGCCAGGCAGCTCCATTGCCCACTGCCTGGGCCTTACCTCATGAACGCCAAGCACCGTGGCAGGCATGGGCAGAGCCAGGCGGCTTCACACCCACACCGGCAGCTCCTCAGTCCCTCGCCCTCCACTCCCACGTCCGGCAGTTCTGGAGCACGGGAAGCTCTCTAGGGGCTGCTGGGCAGCAGGACCTGGTCTGAGTTTGACTGAGTCTGCCTGGGTCTTCGCGTGCCTGCCTGAGTGTGAGCGTGTCTGAGTCTTACCGCAGAAACGTTAACATGCTTGGTGACAGGTGTTAGGAGACCTCTGGGATCTGCACTGCAGCACTTTTCTAAAACTGGGAATATTCTGAGTCTCAGAGCTTGTCTGGATGAGGAATCCCAGGGCCCGATTCTAGACAGGAACCTGAGGCACCAGCAGCAAAGGACGTGGCCCAGCCTCTGAGCCCCAGGCAGCTCGGCCGGGAGTGCGCCCTCCTACCTTCCCAACCCAGTCGCAGTTACGAAAAAGGAACAGTGCACGATTCCAAAGTTATATTTAAATGCCAACTGCATTGAATTTGGCAACATTTGCCAGGAGTTATGGAAAGCCTTTCAAAGATTTAGCAGGACAAAAACAAACTAGCAAGCGAGCATTGTCGGGTGCTTTAAAAGTAAACAGGCTTGAGCAATGGTGTTTGTTTTAGAAAGTTGACGAGCCTTGCAGGTGGATCATGGGAGTGCCTGTAATTACTGGGTATTCAGCTAAGATCCCCTCTGGTCTGTGCCTCATAAAAAGAAGGCGTATTCCGCTGAAATTCAGCTCCTGGAGCTAAGATTTCAGAAATGCCCTCTGTTCACCAGGTAAATTGCAAAGGGGCAAGGTGTGAGGAGGGATTCCGGGCTCAGAACCCTGGGGGCTGGCGTCTCTCTCCTCTCCCGGAAAGCTGGCCCAGCCATCCCTCTTCCCCTTGCCCCTCTCCCACCCTCCCTGGTCTCCTTCTCTCCCTGTCTCTCTTCTGCACTGGGCGCCTTCCAGCTTTGGGAGCTGGGCCCAGCTTTGCCTGAGGATTAACGACAAAGAGAGTGAAGATGTGGCTGGCAGACTGCCCGCTGCCCCTGTGGCCGGGGCCTCTACTGTCAATGGGAAGGTGACTGCATCGTTGGAGAGTAATGGGGTCATGAGGCAAGCAGGAGGGGGTGGTTGTTCTGGAAGGTTCTGCAGGGCCAAACTGTGATGAAGATCGCAGCATGAATACGCCCTTCCATCCTCCAAAAGTCCAGTGTGACACCTCAGTTTGTTACGGTGTTGACAGTAATAGTGTTCTAAGGACATCATCAGATAAAATCACTCCTCCGCAGCCTGGGGCTTTGCAAAGATTAGCGAGTGGTTTCTGTTCATGAACCATCTTCAGGGCTGTCAGTCGCCTCCCTCCCTCCCTGTGAATCCCCGAGTCACCAGCAGTGAGGGTGGGGCCCGGTGCTGACCTGTGACCCCAGCCCTGGACATCTCCGTGGCCGGTGTCACGAGGGCCCTGGCTGCACTTCTGCCCACTGACTGGCAGGCCAGGCCCCCAGGCTTTGTGTCAGGTTCTGATCCTTCTTTCCGCACGTGCTGTCTGTCCAGTAGTTCATGGTCAGCCCCAGAAATGCACACTCGAGATGGCGTGGGCCTGCGCAGAACCTGCACGTGGTACAGCAGGGACCTGGCTACGCTATCCTCTGGTTAGTGCTTCGTTGGGTTACCCGTGACCGGCAAAGCTGGGGCTAATTTCCTTGTCTTTGACAAATGACCAGAGGGTCCGAACAGAACAGAACCCGAACCCCATAAACATCTTCGACCGTGAGACTCCACGGCAGCCCCGGCCAGCCGAGGCCCCAGCACTTCCGTTTTCCTGAGGGCTGATCCCTGCGGCTATAAAAGAGTGCGCGCGAGGTGTGGGGTGCGGGTACAGGAGTCAGAACTGGCCTCAGCTGCAGCCAGCACCCTCCTCTGTCCAGGAGACCACCCCAGGTTCTCCATCGTCTGGCCTCTGGGCAGTGTGGCGGCCCCTCTCCCTCCCTCTGACCTGTCCAGCGTGGTTGCAGCCTGCAGTGGGGCTCCCAGGGCCCGTGCCGAGCACCAGGAGGTGAATCCCGGCTCCAACAGACCTCGTGGCCTTGGGAGATGCTGCCCTTTCTAAACCTGAACTTTTTCAACTGTAAAAATGAGGATATTTAATTTTCTGAGATGTCTCAAGTACTAAATATGAACTAAAGGAATTTTGGAAAAGGACAAAGCTTTAGCAGTATAAGGCATGTCCTGAAGTTGAAACTTATGTACATATTTTGTTCAAAGGTGAAATAAAATTGCATTTAAATCTGCAGATCGGAGGTGGTCAGGCAGTCGAAGAGTTCCCTGAGATGCAGTGGTTTCTTTACATGGCTTGTTGCAAGTTTGTAACATCATGGCAAAGGTTTACTACATATGCATCTTAAAGATAGGAAGAAAATTTAGCAGGAAACATTCAATCCAATTGACTTAGGTTTTATTGGGCACCAGCTATGTGCTGGAGAACCCTGGGACTCTGCTGCAGCGCGGACCCCGAGGTGGGGTTATTACGGGGTCAGCGAAGTGCGGGCCATTTCCATGGTGAAGATCCTGTGAACTCTGGCGTGGGTGCTTGGACCCCACGCGTGGTGTTCTTTCTCCATGACCCTCCGGAAGCTCACGCAGAGCCTGGAGCTTGCAGGCCCTCAGGCTGCCATCTTGTCCTTGGTGTGGAGGGGCTCAGCGACCTCTGGGACCCCGTCTGGGCACCTCCCTGGGCCCTGCAGCATCTTGTTCCTCCCCTCCAGCTGCTCAGCCCATCCCACGCGGAGCCTGGGGCAGGGTGACAATTTCGTCATTGTGAGTCAAGCTCTTGGGACTGAGTGACAGCCAAGCCCGTGTCTCTCAGCACCTGGGCACCTGTGAGAGCAGGAGTGTGACACTCGCCGCTGGGGGGGTGTCACCGTGTCCCTGCCCAGCCAGCAGCTGTGACCTTGCTGGGTCTCCCAGGGCCCTGGTTGGCCTTGGCTCAGGCTGCTGCCCAGTGGGGGGTCTCACTCAGGACCCTCCTCACAGGAGAGGAAAAATGCCTGCCCCGGGAAGCAGCCTGGGCCCCCACTTCTGGAAGCTTCCGAGCCCCAGAGAGACTGCACCTGAGCTCCAGCTCTTGCAGCCTCTGTCTCTGCTCTGCTCACCGAGTGGCAGGTGCCCTCGCAGGACGGGGAGGCCTCTGTGGCTGCCTGGGGCCTGCCTGCCTCCCTGCACCCTGCCCGGCTGCCTGTGGGTGCCCACTTCCTTCTCGCTTGCCGGCCCGCCTCACCTGCCCAGCCCGGCCACAGTGGACGGTGATATGTTGTGATCTCAGCCCCACGCAACGGGGGGACCTGGCGGCAGGAATGGCCTGGTCAAAGTGGTCCAGGCTCCCCGAGACCTGGGCAGATCCTCACCTGCCCGTGGCTGCCGCTTCCTTCAGCCTCAGGTGTTTTTGGCTTTAGATGTTGGAGAGTGGGGTGGGTGCCCGGCTCCAGCCAAGGGTGAGCTGTGTCCATGAGGACACTTGTCCCAGATGCCCAGGACCCGGGTGATGATGGCGCTGCTGAGTGGCAGGCAGTATAGCCCGGATGGCTGGGCCCCACGGTGATGGTCCCCGAGCGACAGCTACCTTCACCCTTGCCAGGCCATGGCTGCTGACTGGTGGGGCCCAGGACAGCTCCAGGCATGAGGGGGTCAGCTGGGCAGGGCGTCAGCAGCTGCTGCTGTCCCACAGACTTGGTGCCTCTGGGCCTGGAGTCCTTGGCCCTCACGGCCGGCCGCCCATCCCAGAGAGGCTGCCAGGACAGCCAAGCCCGTGGTGATGGAACCAGCGGCCTCTGTCCGTCCACAGGGGACCGTGGTGTCCCGAGCCAGGGGCTGTGGATGGCCAGTCTCCCACATGAGCCAGCTCCTCTCTCACGGCAGCTTCCCAGAGTGGGCCTGGCCCATGGGCTCACATACGGGACCCTCTCAGCTTTCTGGGCTTCATGCAGGGAGGAAAGTTAGGCTACTCTCTAACGGGAACCCTAAGAGTGACCTTAAAAGTGGTGGTTGGCCCCGTGGCCTGGGGAGAACCAGGCTATGTGGGTGGATGGAGGAGAGTTGTGCAAATGGAGGCTCCGCTGGCCCCTGAGAGAACCCAGTGCCTGCCTGGGACACCAGCCTCCACCTCAGGGGCCGGAGGAGGCAGCGCAGACACAGTCCCAGGGCCTGAGCCCACTCCTGGGACCTGCACCTGGGCAATGGCCAGAGGACACCAGGGTACATGGCACATGCAGAGGCACGCGGAGGCACGCGGAGGCACACGTGGAGGCACGCGGAGGCACGCGGAGGCACACGCAGGCACGCGGAGGCACGCGGAGGCACGTGCAGGCACGCGGAGGCACACGTGGAGGCACGCGGAGGCACGCGGAGGCACTGGGAGGCACACGCGGAGGCACGCGGAGGCACGCGGAGGCACACACAGGCACACGTCCGGGAAGCACAGGGCAGGGTCGAGGCAGGGCCTGTGGGGCAGGCACTTGGCGGCGGGGGGGGCCTCTCCTTCTCCATCTGCCGAGTGCCTGCCTGGTGCTGGGCTCTGTGCTGGGTCCATGTCTGTAGTTGGGTAGCTGGAGAGTGGGGAGGGGCACCCTCAGGCTCTGGGGGCCGCCTCAGGCTGAGGAAGGGGCACCAGGGCTCTCTTGCTTGGGGCTTGAGCACCAAGGGCTGCCTGGAGCCTCTGGAAGCGCCTGCTGTGTGCCGGCCAGTGTCTTGCAGCAAATGAGGAGCTCCGCTCCCCATCCAGCTGTCCCTGAGCAGTGGCTACACCCTGGGTCGGCTCAGGGTCACCCACTCAGCACCCACAGACCCCTGGGCTTGGCCCTAGGAGAGAAGGGCGTGCTGGCTTCGTATCTGCCTTCCTGAGCATGTCTGCTAGGAGGAGGAAGGGCACAAGTACGGATACGTCACTCAAGGGCAGTGACCTCAGAAAAACAAGCCAGAGAAAGACATTTCCTTCTGGAAAAGTTCCTGTGATCCTGGATGGGGTGTCAGGGAGATCGCAGGGGGAGGGTGTGTGGGTGAAGGGAGTGTGTGTGTTGGGTTGTGGGTGAAAGGATTGGGTGAAGGGATGTTGGTGAAGGGGTGTGGGTGAAGGGGGTGTGGGTGAAGGGGTGTGGGTTGGGGTGTGGGTGTTGGGGTGTGGTGTTGGGGTGTGGGTGAAGGGCATGTGAGTGTTGGGGTGGTAGGTGTGGGTGAAGGGTGGGTGTTGGGATGTGTGTTGGGTGTGGGTGAAGGTGTGGGTTGGTGGGTGGAAGGTATGTGGGTGTTGGGTGTGGAGATTGAGATTAAATAAGAAAGAAGTGTAGGTGTTAGGATGTGGGTGAAGAATTGTGCATGTTGGGGTGTGGGTGTTGGGGTGTGGGTGAAGTGGGTGTGCATGTTGGGGTGTGGGTGTTGGGGTGTGGGTAGAAGTGGGTGTGTGTGTTGGGGTGTGTGTGTTGGGGTGTGGGTGTTGGGGTGTGTGTGGTGTTGGGGTGTGGGTGTTGGGGTGTGTGTGTTGGGGTGTGGGGGTTGTGGTGTGTGTGTTAGGGTGTGGGTGAAGGAGGTGTGGGTGTTGGGGTGTGGGTGAAGGGCATGTGTGTGTGTTGGGGTGTGGGTGTTGGGGTGTGTGTGTTAAGGTGTGGGTGAAGAGGGTATGGATGTTGGGATGTGGGAAGTGTGTGTTGGAGTGTGGGTGAAGGGGTGTGGGTGTTGGGTGTGGGTGAAGGGGGTGTGGGGGTTGGGTGTGGGGGAAGGGGGTGTGGGTGTGGGTGTTGGGGTGTGGGTGAATTGGCCGTGGGCACTGGGGTGTGGTGTTGCCTGGAGAGCGATGTTTGATCTGGGCTCCTGGTCTCACGGTTAGCAGCGTGGTGTCTTGTCATTTCCCACTTACTGTTCCGAATGTGATCACTAGGCTGTCAGTTTCCTCCTGGGTTGACTCTTTACACAGGTCTGGAGCTGAGGGGTTTCTTGGTGGGTTGAGGGCTAGGGCTGTGTCCAGGCACACTGCCGGCTGGGCTCTGCCCCTGGGTGACGAGTGCGGCTCAGGCACAGGGGTCCCCCACGCACTGTACATCCTGACTCACTTGTTCAGGGCGCTCCTGCGAACCCTCATGTCCTCGTTCTGCAGGTGTCTTGCGTGATGCTCGATTTGTTTCTCCCAAAACATCTTTATCCCACCTGAATCATATGCTACTCTTCCAGGATTCTTCAGTGTGAGGCTTTTACTCACGTTCTGGAAAATAAAAAGTGGAGAAGAGCTCAGCCACCTTGTGCCATTCCCGTTGAGGAGTGTGTGCTCCAGCACCCGGACGGCAGAGGAGCTATCTCAGCCTGGAGCATTGTGGTCCCCACCTTTCTGCCACATGGGGGATGGCGGAGGCTGCCCTCTGAGACTCAGGCCTCAGGTGGCTCCCGGCTGGCTCCTAAACACTCTAGCCACTCTGCCTTCTGGAACAGTCTCCTGGGTTGGCAGAAGTAGAAACGGAGGGCAAATCCCATTTTGCGCTTTTAGTCATTTTAAAATCTAAGCAATGATGCACTCCTAACTCTGTGTGTTAGTGTGGGTGATCCGCGGTCCCACCAGCGAGGCGAGTGTTTCTCAGATGGGGCTGTGGCTCCTGTGCCAGGTGAGTCCATCCCTTGTTTTTGAGACAGGGTCTCACTCCCGCTGCCCAGGCTGGGGTACAGTGGTGCGATCTCCCCTCACTGCAGCCTTGACCGCCTGGACTCAAGTGATTCTCCCACCTTGGCCTCCTGAGAAGCTGGGACTATAGGTGTGCACCACCCTGCCCGGCTAATTTTTGTATATCTTGTAGAGATGGGGTCTCACTATGTTGCCCAGGCTGGTCTTGAGCTCCTGGGCTCAAGCAATCTTCCTGGCTCAGCCTCCCAAAGTGCTGGTACTACAGGTGTGAGCCAGCATGTCCGGCTCAGTCAGCCTCTCTTGACACTTGGTTATTGGGTACCTTTTGGTTTGAAATATGTAAACCCAGGAGTGGGGTTAAATGTGGCAGGTTATACTGAAAAACTTCAGCTCTGCTATTTGATATAATATGCTAAAGTGAGGCTGACTGAAATGTTTACTTTCCAATTATTTTGGACTCCAGCATCTACAGGACACCAGCAGTCTTAGAATATCAATCTACAGTCATCAAGAATGTCCAAGGCCGGGCGTGGTGGCTTACGCCTGTAATCCCAGCAGTTTGGGAGGTTGAGGCTGGCAGATCACTTGAGCTCAGGAGTTAAGAGACCAGCCTGGCCAACATGGTGAAACCCCATCTCTACTAGAAATACAAAAATTAGCCAGGATTGGTGGCGGGCGCCTGTAATCCTAGCTACTTGGGAGGCTGAGGTAGGAGAATCGCTTGAACCCGGGAGGTGGAGGTTGCAGTGAGGTGAGATTGCACCACTGCCCTCCAGCCTGGGTGACAGACTTCGTCTCAAACAAACAAACAACTAAAGAATGTCCATGACAAAGGGCAAGTGCCGACAGCAGCAGCCTTTACTGGAGCCCGCTTGCTCTGGGTCAGCTCTCCCTGGGAGGCGTGGAGCCTGGGTCCCTGGGCGGTGCCTGCCCTGGCCTGGCCCCAGGTCTCTGTGGACAGGCCTGCTCTGTGCTTGAGGATAGGGTTTACACAAGGGAGCCAGAGCCACGTTTCAGGGTGCAAGGCAGCGGGTCTCCAAATGAACGAGGCATCCACTGTTCTGGGGCCGCCTGAACCCCTAAGCCGCTATCCAGCAAGCTCCTCGGGGCCTATCGGGTGGACGGCGCCATTTCTGCAGCCCTGGCTGGCTCCCTCAGGGCACTTTGTTCTTCACTTTGGCCTTGCTTGGCCTTGGAGGCATTTCTCTTTCCCCGCCCCCCACGCTTCTCTCTTGCTGGGGGGGAACACGGGCAGCAGGAGTGTGGCCCGAGGGGAAAACCAGGCAGCTAAGACCCGCGGGCTCATTTGCTGCAAACACGTCACCTGCTTCAGGTAGAGAGGGCGAGGCTGCCTTCTGGAGCTTGGCTCAGGCTGCAGTGAACAGGGGCTGGGGACTCCTTCCAGGAGCTTGATGTGACCCCTGGCTGGGGGCTTCCAGCTGCAGAGGTGCGGACACTGCGGCCTGCGCAGCCTGTTGTGATGTGGGTGCTGGGCGCGTTGCTGGGGAGCTGCCCCTGGTGGGCCACAGAAATCGCTCATCGATGCCATGCTCTTTGTTCAAGAAACTTAGACATGCAAAGTTGATCACGAAGGGACTGAACTCAGCCATCCTGCCTGTGCTGAGGACGCTGGCGCAAATTCAATGAGTGGAAACTCAGCCAATGAGGAGGGTGGGATGCACGGACCCTGCCCAGTTGCTTCCCCGGAACTTCGCGCCTCCTCTGGTGTCTGGACAGACGCCTCCCGGAGTGAAGCCGGGGCTGGTGTCAGATTCAAACCAAGTTAACAGCTGGAAAACATCTGACAGCTGAGACCTGGCTGTACTTGGCAGGGGCTTCAGAGAGCAGCGTGGGCGTTAGAGCTTTGGCTCTTAGGATGCTTAGCCTCCAAAGGCAGCCCTTTAAACCCTCATGGGACGAAAACAAACCAGCAGCAAAAGGGAGAACCAGCAAACTAGCAGAGACAGAAAAAACAGACATGCGGCCGGACGCGGTGGCTCACGCCTGTAATCCCAGCACTTTGGGAGGCCGAGGTGGGCGGATCATGAGGTCAGGAGATCCAGACCATCCTGACTAATATGGTGAAACCCCTCTCTACTAAAAATACAAAAAATTATCTGGGCGTGGTGGCGGGCGCCTGTAGTCCCAGGTACTCTGGAGGCTGAGGCAGGAGCATGGCGTGAACCCGGGAGAGGGAGCTTGCAGTGAGCGGAGATTGCACCACTGCACTCCAGCCTGGGCGACAGAGTGAGACTCCATCTCAAAAACAACAACAACAACAACAACAACAAAACAAAACAACGACAACAACAGACAACGGTGTGCGTTGGGAGGCAGGTGACGGAGACATTGTCCCCCCGAAGGCGTTGACGTCAGGAATCCCAGTGGAAAACAAAATCACAAAGTTTAATTCCCCCAGCGAAATGCGGGTGGGCTCACGTATTTTGCTAGATATCTCACGTACTCTGTTCACATTTTGGGGGTCCCCAAATGCAGCGCCAATCTCTCAAGCAAGGACAGCGCCTGTCACATCACAAAGAGCTTACTTTTCCCACCATTTCTCAGCGACCAGCAGGTTTTCCCGTCTGCCGAGGGTCCTCAGCCTGTCCCCTTCCGGGATGCACACGCCTGTATCTCGCCTGCCGCTCTCTGTTATATGGGCTCGGTGACACGCACGCTTGGCGTCAGTTCAGTCCCAGAAAGACGCGCTGCCCTCTGTCTGGGCACCGTCCCTGGCAGAGCTGTCTGTCCGGCGGGCAGCTGTTGGCAGCATAGGAATCTGGAGGGCAGCCGGCTGCGTCTCCTCCGCCCTCAGCCCCCACAGGACTGTTTTTCTTCTTTCGATGGTTGCTCCCGGGAAGCTGCGTGGGTGGGAGGGAGCCGGTGTCTGGCAGGGGCGTTGGGGCATCTGGGAGTCCCTGGTTTTGCCCAGGCCTGTGTCTCAGGAATGGCGGCCTCTGCACTTAACGCAGGCGAAGTGTCTATCACAAAACGACGATGCAGACACACTCGAGGCAGACCAGAAATGCTTAGGGTCTCTCTGCCCGGCCCATACATAGATTTACGTATTTATTGTGAGGAGCTGGCTCTTGTAGTGACAGGCGCTAAGAGGTCTCGGGATCTGCCGTCTGGGACTCAGGAAAGCCTGCGGTGTCAGTCAGCCTGACTCTGAGGGAGGTTGGTGTAAATTTCAGACCTTGGTCTAGAGACGGTGAGATGAGGTGTCCTGGAGCAAGCAGGAAGGCAGGAGAGCAGGGGCCATTCCTCCTTCCTCCACCGAGGCCCCTTCAGGCCGTCAGAGGATTGGATGATGCCCAGCACGCGGGTGTCACCCCGTCCACCAATTCCGATGCCAGTCTCGTCCGGAAACACCCTCCTAGCCACACCCAGAAACACTGTCCCGGCCGCCGCCCCAGCGCCATCAGGTCGATGCATAAAGTGAAGCCCCCGGGCTTTGTCCTCTACGGGGCTCCTCTCTCAGGCTCCATCCCTCCAGGCCTCAGGGAGCCGGCAACAGGGCCCGGGCCAGGGCCAACCTCCATGATTATTTCCCATCTCCCGGCTCACTTGGCTCTTTACGAGGTTTCTAAGTAATTGATAGTTTCAGGTGAAAGCTTTTGGGAAAATTTCATTTACTATCATAAAGCAGACTGTACACTTATTTTTTATATTATCCTTCACAGTTTTTTTTTTTTTTTTTAACTGGAGTTCTGTGGGTGTCATCAGTGGGTTGGGAGCTGTTTGTGATTTCCCGAGTCCTGGTGTGTGCTCAGGACACCTTGATCTGTGGCTCCCTGGGAACTGGGGTTGGGCTTCACGACCCCCCAGGAGGTGACCCAGCGCACAGAATGCACGAGGTGGAAAGACGGCGCTCAGGCAACGAGGGTGGAAGACGCCGGTGGGAACCAGCAGCTGCTTCAGAAAAGCCACTGCGTGCAGCACAGATGGGAGGAAGCGACCTAAAAACGGAAAGGGATAACCCCAGGAGAGGTGGGGGGAAAGGAATGACCCCAGGAGGGGTGGGGGGAAAGGAATGACCCCAGGAGAGCGTCTCCAGTCGGACTGCGGTTTTGTAAAGCCCGTGGTGGTCTCCCCAGGTCCTATGCGTGAGCGCCACGGGGATCCTCCACCTGCTCTGGACACACGGGAGGAGGGAGCTGAGAAGCCAAACCAACCAACAATCGAGACACCGGCCTAGGGCTTCGAAAGGTGCCTCCAGGCCCTTCACCCTGACATGTGCGCGGAGGGACGTCAGGGCGCCACGTGCTGGCCGTGCCTGATGGCGCTGCAAGGTCGCGGGGAGCGCATTCCGATTCCCACTGTTTCGGAGTTTGCAGGTCGAGTTTGCACCATCTGCATAATCAGCCAGAGGGAGGAGGAATTTGGGAGAATGCATTTGCCCCACGCTGAGGCGTCTGCATTTCTTCCTCTTTCCTGAGCTGCCCCAGTGCAGTGGGCTCCGGACGATCCTGTGGCAGGAGGTTCTGAGTGGACTTTCCTGCACCCGCCACCCCCACCCCATCAGAGGCGGTCGTCCAGGCTGCAGGGCTCCGGCTGCCCGGCTCAGCCGCCTTCTAGCCCAGGAGTCCCGCCCGCCGCATCCCCTCCCCTCCGCGCGCTGCCTCGTAGCCTCCTGCGCCAGCCCCGTCCTGCGCCCCTGGACCTGGGCTCTGTGACGGCGAAGCCGGCGTCCTCACAGTCGCAGCGGCAGCGCAGGCTGAGCCTTCCCCGTGTGCGGCATCACCCAGCGCTGTCCTTCCAGCCTCCCGCGAGCCCAGGGTGTGGGGCCGCCAGACGCAGGACCTGAGAACCTGGACCCGGGCCCGGTATGCGCAGGAGTTGGCAAGTGCGCAGCACTGTGTCCCTTTGCATGGCCACTCTGGGGGCTTCCACCTGCCTAAAGGACAGCTCCTGAAGCACCCTGGCCCTGCTCTCACGGTGGCACGCAGGCGCCGTCCCCCAGCCCAGGGGTCAGGCCCAGGGCCCTTCCCTGAAATCTGCCATGAGGGTGAACGCTTGGCCCAGGGCTCCAGAGGCTGGTGGTGGCTGCTCCCCATGAGGCCTGCTGGCTCCCAGGGGCCGCCCCCCCTTGAGAAGGGGGTGCCGTCTACGGCTGGGCCATCTGGAAGGGGCCCAGTGATCACATTGTAAAGTCATTGTTGAACTGGGTGCTATTAACCACTAGTGAGCCAGTCATGACATCCCTTGTAAAGAAAAATGTTCCCAGCTGAAGCGCTCGCCCATGTCCGTGGTGAGACGCCTGCGTGGGGCGGTCTCTGCTTCTCCGCAAGGACCCCCTCGCCGCCTGCTCAGCTGCACCGGCGGATGGCGGCAGGAGACCAGGGCGGCGCGGAGGGCTCTGCGCCCAGCTCACTGCGAGCGCCAGAGAGACCAGCGCCCTCCTTGCCCTGCCCCTGCTTGGGGCTTCTCTGTGCTTGGAGGGGGCCCAGGACACAGCGGCCACCAGCCTGCAGCCCAGGCTTCCTCGTCTTCCTGGAGGGGGCGTGAGGAGGGGTCTGCAGGCTCTGTCTCCCCCCCGAGCAGCCTGGGAGGTCCCGTGCTCCAGGGACGCCGGTCTTTGACTCTCTTCTCCTGGGCCGCAAGGCTGAGGCCCGAGTGCGGAGGCTGCACCTTCTCAGCTCCACTGTGACCTTCTCTCGGTGCCAGGGGAACGCCTGCCCCCGCGCACATCGCCGCCCAGCCCACCTCCTGTCTGAGCCCTCTCAGCAGACAAGGCCCTTGGTGCCTGGAGCCATTGGGACACATGGTGGAGCTCAGGCCCCTGCGTGGGGCGGGGAGGAGCGAGTCCCAGGGTGGGGAGGGGGTGCCTTTCGCATCCATGGTACTCCGTCGAGGCTCCACACACTGGACAGGCCACAACTTCTCAGGGGACTCCGGCGGATGCCTGGCTCAGTGTGGCCGCCCTACTGAAGCAGCATCCCAGGCCCCAGCTTGATGGGTACACAGTGTTGCCTGCTAGCACCCACACCCTCCCGAGGGGTCCCTGGGCTGCAGCAATGTTTGGTCTGAGTGAATGAGCCCTGGGGGGACAGAAGCTCCTGTAACTGCAGACTCGCCTGCCACAAAGCACAAGGTGGGAGGGTATACCAGAAGGCAGCGTTGCACCCACCTCGTGAGACCTTGGGGTTCAGCAGCTGGGCTGGCAGCTGACCTGGGAGGCAAGGAGGCAGGGATTACCTCTGGAGCCATGTCTGGGGCTGGGACTTTGCCTAAGCCAGGCGTTCTAGGAATGAACTTTAGCTGCAGAGTCCATTATTCATCTGGCTCAGCGTTGGGGAGAACAGGAAACGGTGCGGTCTGTGGCAAAGTGAGATGCAGCCATGTCCATGGCGGCTGGTGCTGAGCGAGGGCTCACAGCTGCTCTGGGCAAACTTTTTCCATAGATGCCTCGAAGCTGAATTTTTAGGAAGCATATCCAGATTTTAGGATGTTGACTAACTACTTAATTTCACCTAAAAAAAGTCACTGAGCCAGCTCCCCCATGTGGGCTGGACACAGCATTGTACTAGAATCCCAGCAGCGTGGGGATCCTGCACTTCTCGGGGACCCGCGGGGGCTGTGGTGGGTGTCTGGGATTCCAGGGTGGGGGCAAAACCCTGCTTTTGAGGAGCCCTCAGATGGGGCAGAGAGAGCTGTTCCGGGACGTCCTCCATCACAGCAGGTGGGAGCTGAGCGGCTGCGGGGACGGGTGAAGGCGTCCTCTAGACTCAGGAGGCAGACGGGTCTCTCAGATTAGACAGCACCGAGTGGGAAGGTGGCAGTTTCATGAGTTTCATGATCGATTTCCTGACCAGAGCCACCTGCAGAGGAATCTTTTTCCCGAATACCGTATTTTCTAAGCTATTAAGGGCACAGCTTGGCAATGACTGAGGGTGTCTGGACGGTGAGGTGTGTGCTGGGAAGCCTTGAGGCACCGTCCCGTCCGGCATGCCCCAGGAACATACGTGGGGAGGGTGCCGGGCCCTGAGCCTGTGGGTGTCGTCAGGAGGTGGCCCCTCTTTTCCTGGTTCTTTGCCTGCTGGTGCTGGTCTGTGAAGGCCCTCGGGCCTCCTCCTGGAAGAGCCTCTTCCCCTGGCCGGTGCTAAGCTGCAGAGGCTGCAGGTGTGTCTCTGTACATGGCTGTGCTCTGTGGGCTGCGTCCTTTCTCCTGCTGTCTGGGATTGGCTGCCTTCCTCTGCCCAGTTGTGGCTTGGATCCGTTGGAGTCCAGTGTCAGAGGGCAGTTGGATGTTTCTAGATCAGCTGTGTCCACAGGGGCACAGGCCTCCTCATCACCGTCCCTGCCCCAGGCTGGTCACAGGCGCTGGGCACCACACTGAGGCCTGGCCATCTTCTGCCCAGGAGAAAAGGGGGAGTGGGTGCTGGGATTGTGTACTTGTGTGCACAGGTGTGTGTGCAGGGCTGTGGGTGTATGCACACCTGCGTGTTTTATCAATACAAAGTGGGCTGGGAACCTCACCCTGAAGTGTGAAGGGCCGTGCATCATTTAGAATTCTTCTCTTTTTCTCCTTCTTGAGCAGCTGGATGTCGAGCGGGACCCTGTCTGGTGGGGACTCCGTCTGGTGTGGCTGTGTCCGGCCCCCCGTGCAGGCCCTGCACCGTGGACTCCCAATGTCCAGGGATCCGTCCCCAAAGCCGCTGCTGGTTCTGCCAGCCCAGCGTTTGCTGAGTGTTTCCCAAGAGGCCCTGGTTGCACGGAGTGAGTTCCAGTTTAGGTCTGGTTAGTTCTCCCCCAGCGTCTCTCAGGAGCTGCGTTTCTTCTTCATGACCTTCTCCTTAGACCTGTGTCAGATCAGGGTTAGAGGTTGGTCTCCTGGCCTGTGCGGCCACCGTGGCACCCTCGATGCTCTGCCATGGGCTCCTTTTCTTTCCACGGAGGCAGCGCCTGGCCGCAGTGAAACTGAGTGTGGGGAGGGGGACGAAGAGCTCCCGGGTCCCAGCCCCCAGCTGCCCCAGTGGAGAAATTTCCGGACACGCTGAGCGAGGCTTCCGGGACGAGGGACAGAAGACAAAGGATTAAGGGGTTGGGTAAGTGCAAACACAGCTTTGGAGGTTTAAAATCCTTCACGTGCTGTGAGGGAAGAACAGGTACCAGACTGGAAGCCATGTCAGGTTGCCCTTGAGGGAGCCCTCAGCCAGCGTGAAGACCCATCTGGGCTGCCCTGCGGGGACACCCCTGTGCTGGGGCCAGTGCAGGAAACAGACCTGCGGGGGGCGGCTCCTGTTGGCCCGGGGTGGGCTGGGCCGGGACCGTGTGCACAGCATGGCTGAGAAAACAAGCAAGACTCCAAGGTCCAGCCAGGGGCCCGATGGCCTTTAGGGAGACCTAGCACTCTTGCGGGATCAGGAGGACCAGAGAGAGACCTTAGAGTGTATACAGGAGGATATCTTTATCACTGAGTGCACACAGACCCAGCAGACTCAACGTCCAAAGACTGGGCCCAGAACAAAGACAGTGCCTGACTTTTACACACACTTCACAAAAGGGGGTGGGCTAGCTTGAAGCAAGCTTACAGTGGCATGAAAGCAGGGATACCGAGGCAGGACAAACTCAGGATTGCATGTGACTGTTGCGAAGCAACCCAGATGTCCGTTATCTAGGTTAGCCTGGGCAGGAGCTTATCCCATAACCTTCACTGTGGTGCCAGGTGGCCGTAACTGAGGCCTGCTCAGAGGCTCATGACCCTCACTCTACTGCTTACACAGAATACTTGAAGTCACTAGTTACAGAGAACAGGAATTTATAAACTCATTCCATAAAACAAAGGAAAATTTGTTTTTCTCCTCCCTATGTTGAGGGAGTGCCGGGAGAGTCTCCAAGCACATTCGATAATATTATTATTAAGACTTTTCCTGGGTCTGGGCTGTGCTTGTTGCTGCCTCTGGGACAAGGCAGCCTAACACAGGAAAGCTTATTTCTCTTTCTTTTTAATTTTATTTTTCTTTAATTTTCCGCCTCAACACCACCTGAGCGTGGCTTAGTCTGCGGCCGGTGTTTGTGGAGGGCTGAATAGTGTCCTTAGGAAATATGTTCAAGCCCTAACCTGTGAACACGGAGGTTTTTGGAAATGGGTCATTTCAGACGTTATGCGTTAGGATGACCTCATGATGGATTAGGGTAGGCCCTAAATCCCATGACCGGCTTGCTTTTAAGAGAGGGGAAATGTGTGCGCAGACACACAGGGATGGTCCCGTGAAGCCCGAGGGACAGAAGGAAATGACATGTCTACACTCCAAGTGCAGAGAGAAAAGGTTCAGGGCTGAGGCTCCTGGAACAAGACTGATTCACCAGAGAAAAGAGAACAAATGTATTTTGATATGACTTGGAGCCTTCGTAAGGAAATGAAGAGCCAGAGCCGGGCGGACCTGTGTGTTTGTGCTTTGGCTTGATGAAGAGGGGATGGCCATGGGGAACTGTGGATGAGGACGGGAGGCTGTGATGTGACGGGTGAACTGGGCACCTCAGCACGGCCTGTGTGCCTGGGGGAGAGGGGACAGGTGAGCAGGGAAGCGACCGTGTTGACTGCACAGCCAGCACCTAAACCTCAGTGTTCGTGGCGTGACTGAGCCTCATGCAAGCAAAGCTGTCTCCAGCGGGGACTCTCCCTTCCAGAGAGCACGTACACTTTAATTTTACCTGTTCTCAAACTGACCCTTTGCTCGTTATAACAGTGAAAAAGATACCCCCGGGCAGAGCTGTAAGATGCTAATGAGACACACCACGTACGGACAAGCACGTGCGGCCGCCACCGTGTGCGCCCAGGCGACCACCCAGAACGTGCTTCCTGCTAACACCTCTCCCACCGTTTTTATTTTTTTTGAGGTGGAGTCTAGATTGGTCCCCAGTCTGGAGTGCAGTGGTGTGATCTCAGCTCACCACAACCTCTGCCTCCCAGGTTCAAGCGATTCTCCTGCCTCAGCCTCCCGGTTAGCTGGGAGTATAGGCATGGGCCACCACGCCCAGCTAATTTTCTATTTTTTTTAAGTAGAGACAGGGTTTCTCCATGTTGGTCAGGCTGGTCTTGAACTCCCGACCTCAGGTGATCCACCCGCCTTGGCCTCCCAAAGTGCTGGGATTACAGGCATGAGCCACCACACCCGGCCACCTCTCTCACCTTCTTATGGATCATCAGGTAAGACTCCCATAAAGGGAGACTCCCTATGGCTGGTCTCTGCTGTCTTATCCTCCTGACCCGCCCTGAGTCCTCTCTCCCTTAGGGTGTCCTGTCTATTCTGCATCTCACTTTCAAAATACTCCTTTTTTTTTTTTGAGACAGAGTTTTGCTCTTGTTGCCTAGGCTGGGGTGCAGTGGCGTGATCTCCGTCCCCTGCAACCTCTGCCTCCCAGATTCAAGTGATTCTCCTGCCTCAGCCTCCCGAGTAGCTGGGATTATAGGCGCCCACCACCATGCCTGGCTAATTTTTCAATTTTTAGTAGAGATGGGGTTTCACCATATTGACCAGGCTGGTCTTGAACTCCTGACCTCAAGTAATCCACCCGCCTCGGCCTCCCAAAGTGCTGGGATTACAGGTGTGAGCCACTGCAAAATACTTTTCTTCTTTTGCAACAAGTTACTCTATGCTGCACTTCTTTTGCGGTGTGTCTCTTGTTTAAATTCTTTTGAACTGAGAAGACGAGAGCTGAGGCATCACATCAGCTGTCAACACTGGCTCTCTGTGTCCTGTATCTTCAGAGAGAAGGGCGTGCCTTTTCCCCGGGTGTCAGGAGGGCGCCTCTCACATCAGGGTCTCGGGGACCTGCTGCAGGGGAGAAGGCTGAGGGGAGGTGAGACGACCTTCCTGCTTCTGCTGTTTTCACAGTGCCAAGGTGCCATACTTTGGGGTAGTGTGTCCTGAACCCCATCAAAAGCAACACAGAGGATTGCTGGGGCGTGGCCTGGAGCAGATTCCCCTTCCCGTCTCGGCAGGAACTGACCCTGCCAGTGCCTGACCTCACACTTCTGGTCCCCAGGCTGTCAGACACAGAGATCTGTTTTGCTTAGTCAGGCAGACGCTAGGCTCTGTCCCCTATGGTGGCCCATGGGTGCCTCTCATCGGTTCTTTTCAGGTGGCGGGAAGTCCTGGACACATGCGGGCCAGGTCGCCAGGAGATCTAGGCAGAGTGACATGCAGATTTTGGGGTCCCCTCTGGCTCTGTCCTTTGCGGGAACTCCTCTTTCCTCCCTGGCTGCCGTGGTCACCCCGTTGCTCTCTGGGTCCTCATGCCGGAGGGACGCTGGTTTCCTACCCGAGGCTTTGCTCCCCCATGTGGGGCCAGCTGTTCTCTGGTGGAATGCCTTACAAAGCGAAATTTCCTCCAAGTGTGGACGCCTGTTCAGTCTCTGTCTGCTTCCGGCTGTGCCTGGTACCCTCCGGTGGTTGGCGCCTGTACCTGTCCAGGGGATGTAGATGGCGTGTTGGACTGACGTGAGCTGCTTTGCCATGACTGGAAATGGAGCCTGAGTGTCACTGGAAAAAGGGGTCTCAATCAAGATCCCGAGAGGGCTCTTGGATCTGTCATGGGAAGAAATTCCAGGCGAGTCGCAAAGTGCAGTGAGAGAAGGAAGTTTATTGAAAACTACTTCATTGCAGATAGGACGCCCTCAGAAAGCAAGAGAAGCAACGCCCCAGCTTTAGGTTTTTCTTATATAGGGTTCTCGTCTGTGTAAAGACCAAGCCAAGCTGTGCCTCCATGTGGGTGAGCAGCGAGCATGACACTTTCTCATTCCGTGTAAGGAAAACTGTCCTTGACATTTTCGTGTGTGAGTCCATCAAAGCATAACTGGAGTGATCTTAACAGCGCACACTGTTGGGGTTCTGGACGTCTGGACTCTGTCGCTGGAGGAGTGTGTTTTTGCAGGCATCGCCAAGCCGCCTCCTCAGCTGTGAACGTCTTAGGACCGGGGGTCATGACTGTGCCCCGCGAGTGGATTTTAAAATTGTGTGACTCTGGTTCTCCTGGGCTCCTGCCTTCCTAACACCAGGACCTTTCTTTTGATAAGAGGACGTCGCCCCTGCCCTCTCCGGGTCACTGTGAGGACGGGATGGACGGAGCCGAGTGCCCAGCAGAGACTTGTCAGAACATGGCCTGAAACTCAGCATATGGCTGCCAGTTTGGACCCAAAGTGCTTTTGCAAGGAATCGTGTCTCGGAACCTGGTACCCTGGTTAAGGTCGGCCTGGCCCCTGGTTCTCCGTCTGTGAAGTGGGGATCAAGGGAGCTCAGGGGTTGTGTGTTCAGCACAGAAGCAGGGCCTTGCCTACAGGGATGCCAGGCTTTATTGCTTTAATTATGATTTTTGGTCTGGAAAATAGCACATGCAGTGTTGTGTCAGTTCCCTGAGGGTTCCCAAAAAAAGTGGGTTCTGGGGCCAGGTGAGAATCTGTTTCTCTCTAACTCTGTTTGTCAAATATATTTGATAACAGAACCCATCTCTATTTTTGTGGAAATCCAATTAATACCCTGAGACAGATGCCCTGAAAAACGTCTTTGTAAATAGTTTTGTAAATACTCTGAGTATTAACAGCATTCCAAATAATCTGGGTTTCATCTATGCAAAAACCAGACACCACCCACTCCAGACGGCCAGCTCCTCCCGCCTCAGAGTGTCTCCCTTGACCCTGGTTTCTCCGTCCATTCCCTTTTTAACCAGCTCATCGTGTTTCTAGATGCTGCTTCACATGCAATCAGTTGTTACAAGAAAATAAATCAGCTACTTTCTAGGGGAAGAAATACATACCTTTCTGCAGACTCGGGGGATGTTAGGAACAATGGAAACGTCACAGAGCTGAGTGGTGTTGCCTGGATTGCTCTAGAGACTGATTTGGGGGCTGCTTCCGAAGCACAGAAGCGTCTATTTGTTCTGCTTCCTCGGCCTCCCAATGCCCCATCTTCACGTGGAAACACTTCCCAGGAGCGTAGCTGTGGATGCTGCCTTCCCGTGGCCATGCGTGACCCTGACGTAGGGAAACATTTCTTAAACAGGACAAGACCCCCAAGCCCAAAAACAGGATTGCAAAGGGAACGATGAACAGAATTGTGTTAAAACTAAGATTAGGAAATCTTCAAAAATTCAGACAAAGGGCATGAGGAGGGAGCACAGAGCGGGAGAAGCGTCTGTAGAGGCTCGGCTGTGAGGGGCTCTGTCCGAGACCTGCAGGGAACGTGCGCAAACCAGCCAGAGGCAGGTGGCAGCACAGCCTGAGCGGGGCATGACGGCGTCACAGACACTTCACAGAGAGGACAAACATGTGGCCGGAACTGTGGGACGAAGCGCACACAGACCCACAAGACAGAAACAAGCAACAACACAGCGACGCAAAACTAGCAATGATCACGCAAATGATACGATTTCTGAGCGCTCTAAGTGTAAGCAGAAATGAACACCAGCTGTTAATTTGTTAGTGCTAACTTTAGTCTTTTACAAAGAATTTGCAAGACAGAATCCCAAACCAGTTTCTTACCTAGTGAGCTGCCGACGCAGACGCAGTCACAGACGCTGACGCAGACGCATATGCACATGAGCTCGCCTTCCTTGATGGAAATGAGTGGAAACTGCCCCCACAAAAAGGAATTTTTTTAAACAGCAAATAAATCCTAGACCCCCAAATGAAAAACACTGGAAGATCAGGGGTCCCTGGAGGAAAGGGCTCTCAGACTTCGGCAAATCGTCCTGTCAGTTTGGGCTATAAGGTGTCCAAGCTGGTGCCAAGCACCCATAGGTGAGCTGCTGCAGGCCGGGCCACCTTCACTCAGGATCCCTCCGTGCTCACCAGATGTCAGTCGAGAAAAATGACAAGTCTCAATCATTTTAGGAAGTTTATTTGCCAAAGTTAAGGACATGCACCTGGGAGACAGGTCTATGCCTTTCTCTGAAGATGATTTTGAGGGCGCCAAATTTAAAAGGGAAAGGGCGAGATACTGGGAAGTACACAATTTTCATGTAAGAGGCGTGTAGGGAAAAATAGTCATTCATGTCTTTGGTTCAGTGAATTTGCATTTTTTACGTAAGACAACATAGACAAGTGAGGTAGAGGAAAAACACAGACAAACGGGGCGGGGGAGCAATCAGATATGCATTTGTGTCTGACCGGCAGGAAGGTGATGGCACCTGTAAAGATGAGCCACCAATTTACATTCCATGGAGGAATTTTAACAGAAACACCTTCAGAGATCTTGCGGTTCTAGGAATTTCCATGAGGGCAACATAATGGGGAGGCGGGTAGCTTTTCATCTTGTAGCCGTCTTATTTAGGAACCAAAAGCGTGAGGCAAGTTTTCATGACCCGGTTCCCAGCTTGACTTTTCCCTTTGGCTTAATGAGTTTGGGGTCCCAGAATTTAAGCACCAGTCCTTGGTGGTAACTCAGAAGTTTTGAAAAAGAGAAACAGAGCCATGTGGAGTGTGTGTGCACAGGTGCACATGTGTGTGAAAGTGTGTGTGGGATGTTTATATGTGTGTCTGTGTGCACACGGTATGTGAGTGTGTATGTGCGTGTGCTTGTTCAAGTAGGCAGATGGCTGGGAATCTGTCTCCTGCCCTCACAAGGTGGGTTCCCACCTGCAGGTTCGAGGGAGGAGCCCCTTCTGGGCCCCCTGTTCCTGACTTCTGACCCCTGGCGCTGCCCCACGGTAAATGCCAGCGCTTTTAGGCCACTGGGTTTTTGGTTATTTGTTATGTCAGCAAAAAAAGAACTAATCCAAAGAGCACGTAAATTGGAATAGCCTCTTTACAGGGTAATTTGACTCCATCTATAAGAATGTAAAATGCAGACACTGTTTGACCTGGAAATTCCACTTTTAGCATTTAACTTTTAAAAATATCCACACCTGTTATCATATATGTGCACGCAAAGATGTTCACTGTGACATTATTCTTTAACAGTGAGAAATTGTGAGCATCAAACATTTGTAAAATACCAATGAACAGAATGACAGAACACATCATTATATTTTTATGCATGGATCGGATACTGCAGGGCACTTAAGAAGATAGTGAAAATATTTCCCAGACGTTTTGTTAGGGTATGGGAGTCCCAGGACAGCAGCGCCTGCATGACCCCACTTAGGAGGAGGAGGTGGAAGTCAGACCACCCGTGAGGCCCTGCCCAGGCCCAGGTGGGGACGCCGCTGCTGGGAACAGGGTCACCTCCTTGAGGAATGTGGAGAAAGGGGGTGTGAAGGGGTTGTCACTCCTTGGTTTGCAGGTTTTTATAACACGAAGGTCCTTTTATATTTTTGGTTCCATTTTGGAAATTAAATGGAAAAATGCACATGCATCAAAACATGTGTGGTTTGGTTTTGGGGGGGATTCCCAGACCCACTCCCCACCGTGGAACGCAGGCAGACCCCTGTCCAGATTAGTCCTGAAGGAGATCTGTGCCTGCTGGGAAGGCAGAGCCTCTTGCCTGGCCTGGCCTCGGCTGGCTTTTGGGGCGCTCTGCAGCAGGGCAGGCACGTGGCCAGCGATCAGGAAAGCCAAGGGGACTTAGCCCTGGAAGCGGCCTCGCTGGTTCAGACGTGGCTGTGGGTGCCAGGCCTCCTGGGGAGCAGCCTGGGGACAGGAGGTTGCCTTCTCTCTGCCTGGCTGCCCTCTGCGTGGGGTGAAATGTTTCTGCACGTCCGTGTTGCTGTCTGACTTTTACACAGTGTATTAAACAGAGGCTTTGCCACGTCACAGCTGCATGGATCTGTGGAGCCAGTGGAGATTCACAGCAGTGAGCAGTCCTGGGAGCCCAGGGTCTGACCCCCGTCGTCCAAACCCCGACCCAACGTGTGCAGAGCCCTCCCACCATCCACTCGCTGCAACTTTTCTTTAAATATGCCCATCTTTTTACTCAAATTTACTTATTTAAAAGTTAATTTTGGGCCAAGTGCAGTGGTTCATGCCTATAATTCCAGCACTTTGGGAGGCCAAGGTGGGCAGATTGCTTGAGCTCGGGAGTTTGAGACCAGCCTGGGTAACATGCTAAAATCCCGTCTCTACAAAAAAAGTGCAAACATTAGCTGGGCCTGATGGTGTGCAGCTGTGGTCCCGGCTACTTGGGAGGGGAGGATTGCTTGAGCCTGGGAGGTTGAGGCTGCAGTGAGCCATGATCTTGCCACTGCACTCCAGCCTGGAAGACAGAGTAAGACCCCATTTCAAAAAAAAAAAAAAAATTAATTTAACAAACCCCTTTCACTATTTAATTGAACATACTTCAAAATTAGTTAAATTAGGATCAATAATTTATATAAAAATTGTAGAGATACCAGAACAAAGTGTAGATGAACATTTTGTCCCAAGGGGTCTGGGCCATGCTCCACAGCCAGGACTCAAGTGGGAGAGGCGCTCACACTCTCAGAGCATTGAGCATTGAGAGGCAGCATGGCTGCAACTGTGAGGAAATATAGGGAGCCACATGACCGAGCAGGAGCTTACCTACTGACCACTCTGCCTGAGAGCCACCTACCGGATCACATCCCAAAGCTTCAACACCAAAAATGCCTCTCTAACATACCCCTGCTGTAAAGCCAAAGACAAGAGTCAGATATAAATAAAGACCCTGCACAAAGCTTCAGCCCTATGAAAACATGCAGAAGTCTATTGACTGTATTCAATTTATACCACAGGTAAAGGAACACCCACATGCAGAGATGAGAAAGAGCCAATGCAAGAACTCTGGCAACTCAAATGGCCAGAGTGACTTCCATCCTCCAAACGATGGCTCCTTGTTCTCCAACAAGAGCTCTTAATGAGGCTGAGTTGGCAGAAATGACAGAAATAGAATTCAGAATATGGATAGAAACAAATATTATTGAGGTTCAGGAGAATGGCAGCACTCAATCCAAGGAAACTAAGAATCACAATAAAAGGATACAGGAGCAGACAGATGAAACAGTGTAAAAAAGAACCTAACTGACCTGGTAGAGCTAAAAAATACACTACAAGAATTTCACAATGTGATCACAAGTATTAACAGCAGAATAGACAAAGCCGAGGAAAGACTCTCAGAACTTGAAGACTGGCTCTCTCAAACAAGACCATCAGACAAGAATAGAGAAAAAATAATAAAAAGGAATGAACAAAGCCTCCAAGAAATATGTGGTTATGTAAAGAGGTCAAAGCTATGAATCATTGGTATCCCTGAAAGAGATGAGGAGAAAGCAAACAGCTTGGAAAACATACTTCAGGATGTCATTCAAGAAAACTTCCCCAACCTCACTAGAGAGGCCAACAGTCAAATGTAGGAAATACAAAGAACACCTGCAAGATTTTACACAAGGTTATCCTCAAGACACATAATCATCAGATTTTCCAAAGTCAAAATGAAAACAAGAGTGTTAAAGGCAGCGAGAGAGAAAGGGCAGGTTACCTACAAAGGGAACCCATCAGGCTCACAGTGGACCTGTCAGCAGAAACCCTACAAGCCAGAAGAGATTGGGCATATTCAACGTTCTTAAAGAAAAAAAACTTTCAACCAAGAATTTCATATCCAGCCAAAATAAGCTTCCTCAGCAAAGGAAAAATGAGATCCTTTTCCAATAAGCAAATGCTGAGGCAGTTCACTCACACCAGACCCACCTTACAAGAGATCTTGAAAGGAGCACCAAATAAGAAGAGGAAAGATTGTTACTGGCCAATACAAAAACACACTTAAACACATAGACTAGTGACACTATAAAGTAACTACATGAACAAGTCAGCATAATAACCAGCTGACAATATAATGACAGGATCAAATCCACACATATCAATACTAACCTTGAATGTAAATGGGCTAAATGCTCCATTTAAAAGGGATGGAGTGGCAAGCAGATAAAACAGCAAAACCCAACAGTATGCTGTCTTCAAGAGACCCATCTCACATGCAATGACACCCATAGGCTCAAAATAAAGGATTGGAGGAAAATCTATTAAGAAAATGGAAATCAGGAAAAAGCAGGGGTTGCTATCCTAATTTCAGATAAAACAGACTTTAAACCAACAAAGATCAAAAAGACAAAGAAGAGCATTACATAATGGTAAAGGGTTCAATTCAACAAGAAGACCTAACTATCCTAAATATATATGCACCCAACTCAAGAGCACCCAGATTCATAAAGCAAGTTCTTAGAGACCTACAAAGAGACTTAAACTCCCATGCAATGATAGTGGGACACTTCAAAAAACACTCTACTCACAGTGTCAGACAGATCATTGAGGCAGAAAATTAACAGACACGCAGGATCTGAAGTTAGCATTGGAGCAAAAGGATCTGATAGACCTCTACAGAGCTCTCCATCTCCAAACAACAGAATATACCTTCTTCTCATTGCCACATGACACATACTCTAAAATTGACCACATAATTGAATATAAATCAATTCTCAGCAAATGTAAAAAGAACCAAAATCATACCCAACACACTCTCAGACCACAGCACAATAAAAATAGGGGTCAAAACTAAAAAATCACTCAAGACCATGCAATTACATAGAAATTAAACAGCCTGCTCCTGAATGACTTTTAGGTAAATAATGAAATTAAGGCAAAAATCAAGAAGTTCTTTGAAACTTATAAGAACAAAGATATAACATACCAGAATCTCTGGGACGCAGGAAAGGCAGTGTTAAGAGGAAAATTTATAGCACTATATGCCCATATCAGAAAGTTAGAAAGATCTCAAATTAACAACCTAACATCACAACTGAAATAATTAGAGAAGCAAGAGCAAACCAACTCCAAAGCTAGCAGGAGACAGGAAATAACAAAAATCCGAGCTGAACTGAAGTAAACCGAGACATGAAAAACCATTAAAAAATCAATGAATCCAGAAATTGGTTTTTTGAAAAAAATGAATAAGATAGGTCCCTTGCTAGACTAATAAAGAAGGAAGGAGAGAAGATAAAAATAAACACAATTAGAAAGGACAAAGCAGATGTTACTACTGACCCTACAGAAATACAAATAACCATCAGAAACTACTGTGAACACCTCTATGCACACAAGCTAGAAAACCTAGAAGAGATGGACATACACACTCCCCTAAGACTGAACCCGGAATAAATTGATTCCCTGAATAGATCAATAATGAGCTCTGAAATTGAATCAGTAATAAATAGCTTATCAACCAAAAAAAGCCCAGGACCAGATGGATTCAAAGTGGAATTCCACCAGAGGTCCAAAGAATAGCTAGTATCATTCCTACTGAAACTATTCCAAAAAATGGAGAAAGAGGGACTCAACCCCAGCTCATTCTATGAGGCCAGTATCATCCTGATACCAAAACCTGGTAGAGACACAACAAAAAAGAAAACTTCAGCCTAATATCCTTGATGAACACTGATGCAAAAATCCTCAACAAAATAACTGCAAACTGAATCCAGCAGCACATCAAAAAAATAATCCACCACAATCAAGTAGGCCTCATCCCTGAATGCAAAGTTGGTTCAATATACACAAATCAATAAATATGATTCATCACGTGAACAGAACTAAAGATAAAAACCACATGATTATCTCAATAGATGCAGAAAAAGCTTTTGATAAAATTCAACATCCCTTCATGTTAAAAACTCCCAATAAAATAGGCATAAAAGAACATACCCAAAATAATAAGAGCCATCTATGACAAATCCACAACCAACATCATACTGAATAAGGAAAAGCTGGAAGCATTCCCCTTGAAAACTGGCTCAAGACAAGGATGTCCTCTCTCACCACTCCTCTGCAACATAGTGTTGGAAGTTCTGGCCAGAGCAATCAGGCAAGAGAATAAAATAAAGGGTATCCAAACAGGAAGAGAGGAAGTCAAACTATCCCTGTTTGCAGATGACATGCTTCTCTATCTAGAAAACCCTATAGTCTTGGCCCAAAAGCTCCTTAAGCTGATAAACAACTTCAGCAAAGTTTTAGGATACAAAGTCAATGTACAAAACTTAGTAGCATTCCTATACACCAAAAACAGCCATGCTGAGAGCCAAGTCAGGAATGCAATCCCATTCACAATTGCCACAGAAAGAATAAAATACCTAGGAATGCAGTGAACTAGGGAGGTGAAATTTCTGTACAATGAGAATTATAAAACCCTGCTCAAAGAAATCAGAGATGGCACAAACAAATGGAAAAGGCATTCCATACTCATGGATAGGAAGAATCAATATCATTAAAATGGCCATACTGCCCAAAGCAATGTACAGATTCAATGCTATCCTATCCAACTACCAATGACATTCTTCATAGAACTGGAAAAACTATTTTAAAATTCATATGGAACAAACAAACAAAAGAAGAGTCCAAATAGCCAAGGCTATCCTAAGCAAAAAGGACAAAACTGGAGGAATACTGTTATCTGACTTCAAAATATACTACAGGGCTGCAGTAACCAAAACAGCATGGTACTGGCACAAAAACAGACACACAGACCAATGGAACAGAATAGAGGGCCCAGAAATAGGGCCACACACCCACAACTATCTGATCTTCAACAAACCTGATGAAAAGAAGCCATGGGGAAAGGACTCCCTATTCAATAAGTGGTGGTGGGATATCTGGCCAACCATATGCAGAAGATTGAAACTGAACCCATTTCTTACACCATATACAAAAATCAACTCAAGATGAATTAAAGACTTAATTGTAAAACCCCAAACTATAAAAACTATGGAAGGTGACCTAGGCAATAGCATTCTGGATATAGGAACAGGCAGAGATTTCATAATGAAGATGCCAAAAGCGATTGCAACAGAAGCAAAAATTGACAAATGAGATCTAATTAAACTAAAGAGCTTCTATACAGCTAAAGAAACTATCAACAGAATAAACAGACAACCTACAGAATGGGAGAAATTTTTGCAAGCTATCCATTCGACAAAAGTCTAACAGATTCAGAATCTATAAAGAAGTTAAACAAATTTACATGTCAAAACCAAACCACCCCATTAAAAAGTGGGCAAAGGATATGAACAAACACTTTTCAAAAGCAGACATACATGTGTCCAACAAGCATATGAAAAAAGTTCAATATCACTGATCGTTAGAGAAATGCAAATGAAAACCACAATGATATACCATCCTACACCAGTCAGAGTGACCATTACTAAATAGTCAAAAAATAACAGATGCTGGTGAGGTTGCAGAGAAAAAGGAACACTTACACACTATTGGTGGGGTGTAAATTAGTTCAACCCTTGTGGAAAGTAATGTAGTGATTCCTCAGAGAGCTGAAAATGAACTACCATTTTGACCCAGCAATCCCATTACTGGATGTATAGCTGAAGGAATATAAATCATTCTGCCATAAAGACACATGCACGTGAATGTTCACTGCAGCACTATGCACAATGACAAAGACATAGGAGCAACCTAAATGCCCATCAGTGAGAGACTGGATAAAAAAGTGGTACATATGCATCACAGAATACTATGCAGCCATAAAAAGAATGAGATCATGTCTTTTGTGGGAACATGGATGGAGCGGAAGGCCATTATCCTTAGCAAACTAATGCAGGAACAGAAAACCAAATGCCACGTTTTCTCGCTTGTAAGTGGCAGCTAAATGATGAAAACTCATGAACACAAAGAAGGGAACAACAGGGGCCTACTTGAGGGTGGAGGGTTGGAGGAGGGAGAGGAGCAGAAAAGAGAACTATTGGGTACTAGGCTTAGTACCTGGTGATGAAATAATCTGTATAAGAAACAGAAAAGCAAACACTACATGTTCTCACTCATAAGTGGGAGACAAGCCATGAGAACACACAGACACAGGGAGGGGAACATCACACACTGGGGCCTGTCAGGGGGCAGGGGGCAGGGGGAGGGAGAGTATTAGGACAAAGACCTAGTGCACGCGGGGCTTGAAACCCAGATGACGGGTTGATGGTGCAGCAAACCACCACGGCACATGTATGCCTATGTAACAAACCTGCACGTTCTGCACACGTGTCCCAGAACTTGTAAAGAGAAAAAAACGAGTTCAGATTCTGATCTTGGCTCAGGTGTCCCCAGGTGCACTGCAAACAAAATCAGAAAATAAACTCCACATTTTAACCACAGGAAGACCCAAGGCTGGGAGGTACCAGTACATCTCCATCCCTGGGACAGGAGGCCGGGAGGTGCCCGGACATCTCCATCCCTGGGACAGGAGGCCGGGAGGTGCCCGGACGTCTCCATCCCTGGGACAGGAGGCCGGGAGGTGTCTGGACATCTCCATCCCTGGGACAGGAGGCCAGGAGGTACCAGTGCATCTCCATCCCCAGGACAGGAGGCCGGGAGGTGCTCGGACGTCTCCCTCCCTGGGACAGGAGGCCGGGAGGTGCCCGGACGTCTCCATCCCTGGGACAGGAGGCCGGGAGGTGCCCGGACGTCTCCATCCCTGGGACAGGAGGCCGGGAAGCACCAGCACATCTCCCTCCTTGGACTGCACCATGGAAAACCAAGGCCGTCTTGAGGGAGGTCTGGACTTACAGGGTGGTGGCATGGTGTGTGCTGGGGAGCCCTTTGTCTTTTCCCCGGGTGCCATGTGGAGAATTACACATGCACGCAGGAGGGGAAGGTGTTAGATACTCATGGTGGCAGGCAGGTGTGAGACAGGCAGGGCAGGGCCTACTGCTGTGTATGGGCAGTGGGAAGAGTGTGGTTTAAATGATCTTCCACCGAACATGCTAATGGCAGGCTGTTACTGGGATGAGGTCCCAGTGGCAGATTAAGGTGGTAAATACCCCCATACCGTTTATCAAAGTTAATTGCAAAAGGAAGCCAGAGTTGTCTGTATTATTGGTTTGCACTTCATCCGTTGCCTTTTAAAGTGAGCAAATCAGTGACTCGTATTTGCTTTACAAGGCAATTAAAGTGGACCAGCTTCATACACAGGCAGGTGAGGGGGCACCATCTCTCCTGCTTATTGCTGGGCTGTCATGGGAAGAGCTGTGTCAGCTAATCCTGTGAGTGTTATGGTTTCTCCTCAGTGTGGCTTTAGTGGGTCTAGAAATGAGGCTGCAGGAAACAGATTTAGCACAGAAGGGGACCGTCACCATGGAATTTGGAACTAACCACCTGCAGACATGAAGCTGGGCTCAGTCCTGCAGCAGCTGTGCAGCTAACCATGTGCAGACATGAAACTGGGCTCAGCCCTGCAGGTTCTGTGCAGCTAATCACCTGCGGACATGTAGTTGGGCTCAGCCCTGTAGCGACTGTGTAGCTAACCACATGCAGACATGAAGCTGGGCTCAGTCCTTGCAGATTCTGTGCAGCTAACCACGTGCAGACATGAAGCTGGAAACAGTACCAGGCGCTGTGCAGTTAACCATGTGCGGACGTAAGGCTGAACCATTGCGGGTGCTGTGTGCGGCTAAGCTTAGCGATGTGGGACGTGGCGGTTTGGGCTCAGCCCTGTAGCGACTTCATGCAGCTGTACCTGCAGACATGAAGCTGGGCTCAGTCCTGCAGTGGCTGTGCAGCTAACCACGTGCAGACATAAAACTGGGCTCAGCCCTGCAGGTTCTGTGCAGCTAACCACGTGCAGACATGAAGCTGGACTCAGCCCCGCAGGTACCGTGCAGCTAACCACGTGCAGATGTAAAGCTGGGCAGCAACATCTTATTCTCATAACCTCTTTAACACTATGAAAACCAAAACAAAGTTACTGGTGAAATGTAACTGTAGATTTCCAGAAAGTCAATCCATATCCAAGTAACAACCCTTATGTAATGGGGTAGACAGTGGTGTCATGCTAAAACCAAGTTCCAGTGTTGAGTTTCGTCAGAAATTTGTTCCCTGTCTGAATATTATCATTTTGAGATAGAAGAATCATTTGAATCTTCATCATGACTATCATTATCTTTTGTTTTAACAACTTTTTCATTTTACTGATTGAGACATCAGGTTGATGGGACAATCAGTTCAGCAGTACACCCCAAACGGCACACGGGGAAAGTAAGATGGCATTTGTGAGGAAATCCGCCCTCCTTGTTTGCTGACCTGCCCGACACAGGCAGCTTGTCAGTTGTTGGTCGGTTGGCGTGGGCGCTGTGGCTCTGTGGCTGATCCCCTTTGTGCTGGTGGTGACTCTGTCCTCCCACTTTCTCTTCACACCACATCACACACACTTTGCTCTCAGGGTGCCGCACGAGGGCCCTAGCATCTGTCTTGGAGGGTGTGATTTTAAACCCACCTGCAGGCGTCTGCCCTGAGACCATGTGGCAGCGTTCCTCTTTGAGCTGTCATCGATATGAGCCAGAACATTGTTGTTTGTGGTTTTCAGATGATTATCAAAATGAAACACACACACACACACACACACACACACCCCTCACGGAGCTCCTAGATCCCTGAGAATATGTCCTTAGCGTTCCTGACCTCACTGTGGGAAGGGCTGGGGCAAGGCCCAAAATTCCTGCCTTCCTAAAACCTGTGACTCCAGGAGATCCCCCACCACATGGCCCAACTGGGTGGGGGTCACTGGATCCTCAAATCAACAGTCCTCGACTCTAAGAGACACAGAGCTGGTTTAGAATAGAATAGAAGTCAAGATGTTGCTCGTGACAGAAAGCCAAATTCAAGAAGCTCGAGTGAGAAAGAGTTTTACTGGGACACACACTGAAAAAAGCCTCGGGATAGGTGGCTTCAGGTGTGGCTGGATCCAGGACTCAAACAAGGTTGTTGGGAGCAGCTTTCTTTCTTCTGGCTCTTGGTTCTGCTCCTTTCTGTGGTCATTCTCAGGCCTCCTGTCCCCTCAGCCAACTTCCCCTCAGTCCAGACCCAGCAGAGGAAAGAGTTGCTATGTCCCCGTGGGCCAGGGCCAGGCATCCTGACCCTGCGGTGTGCCCCGGGGGCGCTGCTGGGTACCCATCGTCCTCACCTGGTGCATGCGGCTGACAGTGGAGGAGAGGTGGACTCCCATTGACAACGGGGAGCTGGTTCTCGAAGAAGCAGTGCCCACACTGGGTGGCAGACACTTGTCTGGCATGGAGGGTGGATTTCGAATCTGGCGGGCACTGTGTCCCCGTCACACCAACTCCCTGCTTGTTGGCTGTCCACCTGGGGCCCCTAAGAACAACACTGTCTGTCCCCAGGAGGCCCCTGATAAATATACGTTGATTGACTGATCAGTTGAATGGATCCTGGCTCTGACTCTGACTGCCACATCGGCCTGTTTGACGGAAAGGCCATTTAACACCTGAGAGAAGCGAGCTGTGTGCCAGGTCCCCAGCTCAGAAGACCGATGTTGGAGGGTCACCGCAGAGCGCCTGCTGTGGAGAAACCCAGGCTGGTCCTTCCTGACTGTGCTGCGCGCTCCTCACCACGTGTTTACGGGGAGTGCCGCCCTTCCTCCCAGCGGCTGCACCAGGCTGAGTGGCCGCAAAGGCTGAGTGTGAACCCACAGCCCCTGCCGCTGGACCACAGATGTTTATCCCCAGAGGGAGGACGGGCTGTGATCCAGTTCAAACTGCCCCATCGCGAAGGAGAACAGCGGGGATGCCGGGGAGCAGAGGACTAGGAATTCCTTTTAGGATTTTGAGAAAGTGCTGAGAGCAACGAAACCAATCTTCTGCGCTTTGGGGTTTGCAAGCGGCCCCGAAAGCTATGCCGTTATTTTAAGTAAATGAAAGAGAAGCCTGTGTTCCAGGGCTGTTGATAAACGGGGTGGTGTTGTTCTGACATCCTCAGTGACAGGCACCCTGGCTTTTTGAGAACTCCTGGCTCTGTCGGCTCTCAGATTTCATAAAACTCATGTGGTTGTGGCGGGCAGTCTGTCGTAGCTGGTCTGTGTAATGTGGTCCATGCCTGCCAGGTGGGCTTGAACTCTTCTTCCCCTGTGATCCGCTCTGGCAAAATAAACCAGCCGGGTCTGGGATGGCACCTGCCCCGCGCTGACCCTCAGGCCTGCCGTGGGCTGAGCACAGGGTAAGCAGGTGGATCCGCGCTCTCTCTGCCCCTCACTCCGTCTCCCCACTCCATCGCATTTCCTATTGAAGAGGAGGATGAAACACTCAGTATTTCACGTCTCGCCGAGTTATCCCACACTCTTCATAGACACCACACGGAACGCCTGCACCACATCTCAGCGTCTGTGCGTTCGCATTCATTTACCGTGGCTTCTGCTTCGGCTGATTTTGTGTGTGCAGAGTGTTCGGGGGTGGAGTTCACCTGGGACAGGGTAGATATTTCTGGGGCTCCAGACGCACAGTCCTACCTCGTTCCAGGAAAGTCTGTTGGTGAAGGCCCCGCCTGGTGCTTGGTGCAGGGCTTGGGGCGATGCAGAGCGGACGGGCTGGGAGGATTTGGGGGCTGTGGTTTAGGTGCAGGAGAAGGTGAGGGTGGGAAGCCCGTGTTGCCAAGAGGGAGGAATAGGGACTTAGGGATGCAATATTGAGATGTTGGCTATTGTTTTCAGTCCATGCCCAAATTTAAAAAAAATAGTCAAATTCAGATGCGGTTTGCCTGATTTAAGGGACAGGGGAAGACGGGAGGCAGCTGGGTCAGTCCTGGATTTTGGTTCTGAGTCCACGCTTGTGTCTCTGGCTGCCAGACACGCCTCTGCTTCACACAGGACTGCTCATAAATTTAACAAGCTCCTTTTGATTCAGAACTACCCCTTCGGTCTGGAGAACACCCGGATCCAAGGTGCCCCCGTTAAGACTGACTTTACAGGGACCCCAGGGCCTCGGCAAGGCTCTGTCCCCGGAAGCCGCCTGCAGAATCACACACCTGGTTCCTGCCTCAGTGCCCAGAGCTCCTGGACACCTGCTGCCAGCTCCACAGGCTTCTTGGCACAACGAGGGGGCGTCACTCTCGAAAGCGACGCTCCCGCCCCTTGTTGTGTCCTCAGCAGACAGCAGAGCACGGGAACCCCCAGTCACCTCTGTCTATTTTCTATTTTTCGCGGTGGCCGGGACGTGCGTGTCAAAGTCGAGCCCTCCCCAGCCTGGCCTCCGATGAGTCAAGCCGTCACCACCTGTTGGTTCGTCTCTTTTGTCGCTGGGCTGCTTGCCCCGTCCTTGGGTGTTCGTTAAACTGATGTGTGCCTGTGGCTGAGGTCAAAAGTTTTTAGCGTGAAGGCGGCCAGGTGGAGGCTGCTTAGTTACAGCAGTTCAGGGGAAACACGGCCAGGCACAGTTTTAGGCCTGTTTTCCTTTAGACCGAAAGTGGGTTCTTGGATTTCCGATGGAGACCCGTCTTCAACTTGTTTCAACCTGATCACAGGGTCTGGAATCCCCAGATCGACACTTGCCCGGGGCTGCCGCCTCAGCCGGCTTGGCTTCTGTTGTCTGCCTTTGCCAGCTGGACGGGGCTGGACGGGCTTGAGAGAGGAGCCCACTCAAGGTTTCTCACGGGAGTCTCACTCCTGGGTCTTCAGGGCCTGCTGCTCCCTCCTGGTGGTAGGCGTTAAAGACGGCATAAGAAACAGGCCAACTTTCCTGGCCCACTCCCTCACAGCAGAGGCCCACTCCACCCCTCCCAGCAGAGGCCCCACTCCCTGCTCACAGCAGAGGGGCCTCCACCCCCACTCACGGGAGGGGCCCCTCCACCATCCCACTCACGGCGGGGGCCACTCCATCCCCACTCACGGCAGGGGGCCACTCCATCCCCACTCACGGGGGCCCACTCCATCCCCCACTCACAGGGAGGGCACTCCATCCACTCACCCGGGAGGGGCCCACTCCATCCCCACTCACGGGAGAGGGCCACCACCACAACAGAGGAGTCCACTCCATCCCCATTCCACAACAGAGAGTCCACTCCATCCCCACTCACAGCAGAGGGCCCACTCCATCCCCACTCCTGGGAGAGGGGCCCACTCCATCCACTCACGGGAGGGCCCTCCCATCCCACTCACGGGAGGGCCCTCCATCCCACTCACGGGAGAGGGGCCCACTCCATCCCCACTCACAGCGGAGGGGCCCACTCCACCCTACTCACAGCAGGGGTCCTCCATCCGCCACAGCAGAGGGCCCACTCCATCCCCGCCACAGGAGAGGGAGCCCACTCCACCCTACTCACGGGAGAGGGTCCATGCTTCTGGAATTTCTTTTCCTGAGTTGGGAGGTCTGTGGCTGCCCTGCCTGGATCTTTTAGCCCTGAGGTGGCGGAAATCACTAGAAGCGTCCGGTCTGGGCTGAGTGCGGTGGAGAAACCTGGCCTCACTGTCTGATGCTGACCAACTGAATTAACCACCAAGTTTCTCAAACCTTTCAGGTGGACAAAAAAATCCAATTAAAATCTTCCTTACTGAATATTTTCTTTTGGATACATCTCGTTTCACAGAAAGATTAAAGGGTGATTTTAGGACTTCCGCTTCCATCCAAGGTGGAGTAAAAGGAACCAATTTACCCTCACCCCAGAACCAAAACCAATTACGACACAAGAAAAAAATAAGCCACGGTTTTTAATGTATTGGATACGAAGTAATGAAGGACAGTGATCCCTGGGAGGCAGGAAACAGACAGGGTGAGACCTGCTGATGCCACAGCTCAGGAAAGAGTTTCCAGGCCGTGGTGCAGGGCGGGGAGCCGAGGCAGAGCCCGGGGCTTCCTGAGTTAAGGGGATGGAACTGGGATCCCAAGGGCCCAAAGCTGGTGGAGTCCATGGGAGAAGCACCCTACAGGTGGGAGGGGCACGGAGGCCTGGGGAGAGGGCCTCGTCTTCCGCTGAATGTGCATCAGCACGAGCGTGTGAGGCAGCTGCCCGGGAGGAAAGCCTCTCAGAAAGGATTACAGCTCCCCCGTGACTGGACCTGGTCCCACTCCCACTGGCCAGTCTTATTAAAGAAGATTTAAATGTATGCTGATCATGAGAAACTGACTTTAAAAATAAAGGCACAGGTAGGTTATAATAAAGATATAGACAAAGATATGTCATGCTAACACTACTCAAACAAAACCTGGACTTACTTCATTAATGTCAGATACAGCAGAGACCTGATGGAGCTTCGTTAAACAGTCCACCCGACAGCAGCAGAATGCAGGTGACTTCCAAGTAGACCTGGAACATTCACAGAGGCACAGCTGTGTTAGTCAGGGGCCTCCAGGGAAGCAGAGCCAGGAGGAGATGCTTCTCAGAGATCTCAGAGGGAGGAGAGACAGAGAGAGAGGAGAGGGAGAGAGAGAGGAGAGAGAGAAGAGAGAGAGAGAGAGGACAGAGAGGAAGGAGGGAGGGAGGGAGAGAGAGAGAGAAAGTTATTATGAGGACTGGGTGGATGCAATTATGGAGGCAGAAAAGTCCCAGCATCTGCTGTTTGCAAACTGCAGATCCAAGAAAGCCAGTGGTGTAGCTCAGCTTACATTTTGAATCTCTGACAACCAGGAGAACTGATGGTGTAAATCCCAGCCTGAAGGCAGGATAAGATGAGATGAGATGAGAAGTCCCAGCTCAACAGTGAGGCAGAAATAAGGAAGCCCCTTCCTTTTTCCTCTTTTCTTCTGTTCAGGCTCTCGGTGGGTGGGGTCATGTTGCCCACACTGGGGAGGCCCATCTGCTTTGCTGGGTCCCCAGATTCAAATGCTGATCCCATCTGGTAACCGACTCACAGACACACCTAGAGATGATGTCCAATCTGGGCATCCAATGGCTCAGTCAAGTTGACACATAAAGGAACAAGGCCCTATCTTGAGCCTTAAAACAAATACAAATTTTAAAAAATCAAATCACACAAAGTATATGCTCTGACCACAATGGAATTAAATTAAGAGTTAATGTCAGAAAGTTATTAGGAAAATCCCCAGATATTTAAAGACTAAATAATAGATTCATAAATAACTTATGGGCCAAAGGAGAAATCATAAGCAAGATAAGAAAATACTTTGAACTAAAGATGAAAACCAGGATATCAAAATCTGTGGAATGCTGTGAAATCAGTACTTATGGGGGCATTTAAAGCACTAAACATCCTTATTAGGGAAAAAGAAAAGTCTCAGAGCAGTGACCTTGGCTGCTACCTTAAGAGAGAGAAGAACAAACCAAATCTAAAGTAAGCAGAAGAAAGGAGATAATGAAGATCAGAGAGGAATGGAAAGCAGTAATACATTGTAGAACAATGAATGAAGCCAAAAGCTAGTTCTTTGAGAACATCAATAAAATTGATAAACCTCTAGCCAGACTAAACAGGTGAAAAAGAGATAAGACACAAATGATCAGTGCTGGAAAGATAAAGTCCAAGAGAAGTGACACCACTACAGACTCTACAGTCTTAAAAGGACAATAAAGAGATATGATGAACAAATTAAATTCTACAATTTAGATGAAATGGACAAAATTCTTGCACAAACTACTGAAACTACTCAAATAAATTAAAATAAAAAATTACATAATATTGTATCTATTATTGAAATTGAATTTGTGCTTAAACATCATCCCATAAAAAAAACTCCAGGCCCAGATGGCTTCATTAGGAAATTCGATCTAGCATTTAAGTGAGAAATAATACCAACTCTAACAAACTCTGCTAGGAAATTGAAGAGGAGGGAATACTTCCCAACTCATTTCGTGAGGCTGTCATTACTCTGATATTAAACCCAGCTAATGGTATTACAAGAAAATAAAAGTACAGACCAATAGTCTTTAAGAGCAGAGATGCAAACATTATTAACAAAATTTTAGCAAATCGAATATAGAAACACATATAAACAACGAGGTATCGTGACCAAGTGAGGTTTCTCTTCAGACGTATCATTCACATTAGCATTGAAAATATGACACACTTGTGGATAAAAACTGGAAAACACCACTGAAAGAAATCAAAGAAAATATAAGTAAATTGGGAGACACATTGTGCTAATGGGTTGGAAGATTCACTTTTTTTTTTTTTTTTTTGGAGATGGTTACGTTTCCCAGGCTGGCGTACAGTGGTGTGATCATGTTTCATGCAGCCTCGAACTCCCGGGGTCAAGAGATCCTCCCACCTCAGCCTCCCAAGCAGCTGTGACTATAGGAACACACCGCCATGCCCAGCTATTTCTTTTTTGTAAGACTCACTGTTTTTAAGATGATTGTAAGATAATTTAAAAATTCTATAGATTCGACACAATCCCAATAAAAATCTCAGCAAGCAATTTTGTAGAAATGTTGTTTGTTCTGAGGTTCATCTTAAAATGCAAAGGTCATATTATGCCCAAACAACTTTGAGAAAGATCAACGTTGGAGGACACTACCGGGCTTGAAGTTTATTATAAGGCTACATCGGTGGGCTTGCCGAACACGTTCGGGGCCTCACACCTGGATTCTGATGCAGCGGCTGCAGGCAGGATCTGGGAATTTGCCATTCTAATAAACTGTCTGGAGCTGTGGATGCTGCTGGTCCGTGGACCCCATCCTGAGCCACACCTCTGACTTACGGTGACCACACCGGGTACTTGTCTTCCAAGCCAGGACTCCTGAGAGTGAAGGACAAGCTGGACAGGTGGTCTTCTCACCTCTTTGATCTTGGGTCTTCAAAATCTCCCAGTTCCATATCTGTACCGAGTGCAGATGACCATCAAAAAGCTAAAACCTGAGTCTCATACAAATATGGGAGGAACGTGTGTCTAGGATTTATTTAGCTCATTAATGAGGGAGCCAGTGGGGTAGTAGGGCCAATTTGAAGAAGATTTAGAGACGGGTTTACACCGTCCCCCGACAGGTAAAACTGATAGAACTGTGTGGAGTTAGAGACTGGACTGGCTACTGCCCTCCAGGACGTCACGTCACAGCCCTGGACCTTCCTTTTCCACTGGACAGCAGTTGTTTGCATTTCTTCTGTACAAGCATCTGCTCTCTGGTGACGGTGGGTGAGAGGCCGTCCAGTGTCCCCTGGCTCTGGCCTTGCCCTGCAGCCACCGCCCCTTTCAGCAGGAGCCTTGTCTGGGGAGTTCTGGGCTGTTGCTCTCTCTGCCGGTGTTTTCTGTCCAGCTGTGACCTGCTCCCCAAACTCAGAACCTTCCCTGGGCTGAGGAGTACGCTGGAGACAGCAGGAAAGAGGCTCCGTGGAGCAGATGTGAATGGCAGGGCCCCGTTTCTTCCCTCCCTCCCTTCCCTGTCTTTTTTCCTTTTTCTCTTTTTGAGACGGAGTCTCGCTCTGTCGCCCAGACTGGAGTGCGGCGGCGGCGCGATCTCAGTTCACGGCAAGCTCTGCCTCCCGGGTTCGCACCATTCTCCTGCCTCAGCCACCGGAGTAGCTGGGACTACAGGCGCCGCCACCACGTCCGGCTAATTTTTTGTATTTTTAATAGAGACGGGGTTTCACCGTGTTAGCCAGGATGGTCTTGATCTCATGATCCGCCCGCCTTGGCCTCCCAAAGTGCTGGGATTACAGGCGTGAGCCACTGTGCCTGGCTTTTTATTTTTATTTTTAATTTTTTTTATGGAGCCTCACTCTGTGGCCCAGGCTAGAGTGCATGATCTTGGCTCACTGCAACCTCCGCCTCCTGGGTCCAAGCGATTCTCCTGCCTCAGCCTCCTGAGTAGGTGGGACTGTAGGCACTGGCTACCACATCTGGCTAATTTTTGTATTTTTAGTAGAGACAGGATTTCACCGTGTTGGCCAGGCTGGTCTTGAACTCCTGATCTCAGGTGATCCACCTGCCTCGGCCTCCCAAAGTGCTGGCCAAAGTGCTGGGATTACAGGAGCGAGCCACTGTCTGCGACCTTCTTTCTGTTTCTCTCTCGCTCTCTCCCCCCGTTTCTAACTTAAAAAGTAGCACTGACACCCTGAACTCAAGGTGCCGGCAGGATGGAGGGTGGCCAAGGAGAACTGGGGTCCCTGAGGCACAGTCCTGCGTGTTTTCTGGGAAGTCGATTTTGCTTTTCTAGAAACCAAACAGGAAAAACACCACCACAGTTCTCCAGAACCTTCTTCCGGGGCCGACTTCCTAACTTCTTGGGCTTCTCCAGAAAAAAATATTTTTACTGATGTAATTTCCCAGATTAATTTTTTTTCCTCCCATTACCTCAGGAGACTTTCCAGCAGACAAGTTAAATGAAAAATCATCCTTGGGAAAGAAAAAAAAAATCCTTGAGAATGGAGAGAATGGTCCAGGCCTTGCCGCACCCACACTCTTGAGTGTGGAGTCAGACAAAGGGGTTTGAATCCACTTTGCATCTGGAGGGTCTGGGAGACCCAGGGAAACCCTGCAGCCCCCGGTCAGCTGCACATCTGCAGGACGGACCGGACAGCAGTGAAGTCTCATAGCCTCGGGGACGGAATGAGACTGTGTGGGCAGGGGGCACACGTGGGGGATGGGGAGACATCACACCCATAGAGACCTCTGTGCCCCCTCCCCATGACCATGACCCCCCGAAATGGCATAATGGTCTGATTTCACAGATGAGAAAAGTGGAAAGTCACTGGTTCAGTGTGTGAAAGTCAAAGACACGGCCACGGATCAGAGCCATGATCTGAGAATAGGGAGCGGGGCCTGTGGGTCACACCAGGACGCCTGCACCGTCATGTGACTGCTCCTCTCTCGCGGCTCCAATCCCAGGCCCAGGCCACCACGCTCAGGTGGGCACTGGCCTGTGGTTGGTGAGGTGGAGCAGATACCACTGGCCCCTGGGATTCTCGGGGACCGGAGAAGGCAGAGAAGGCAGAGAAGGCTGGACCGATCGCGGTTGATGAGGTTTAGAAAATGCCTGTAGTCCTGAGGCTGAGCTGGAAGTCTCGGTACCAATGCAGGAAGGAAACAGTGGCTGGCCCGGCAGCTGAGCCCAGGCACCTTCTGTGAATTTGTTTCTCCCTGGGAGGAAGCAAGGCTTCCTGCCGACATGGCTGCTTCTAGCTCGGGGCCAGGGAAGGGACAAGGGGACCCTCCTAACACCTGTTGGGAGGCGTAGAGAACTCAGAGCAGGTGCCCACAACAGAAGCCCCTTGATGCCTCGACCCTGTGCCTCCAGGTGCTGACAGCAGAAGCCCCTTGGCCCCCCTGGAGGGAGCCTCACTCATCGGCCGCTCAGTAGTGGGTGAGGGACAGTGTTTCCTTCTGGAAGTGGCCTAGTGAGTGCAGAGGGGACAGGCCCGGAACGGCAGTGCTCTGGAGCCCCCGTGGGAGTGGTCCTGGTGGAGATCCACCGCCGTGAGTACCCCAGAGAGGCCTTGGGCACCAGGTGCCCTGGTTGCCTGCACAGCCCCCCTTGAAAAGTCTCCCTGACACTAAGTTGACCTGTGACCTGATAAAGCCCCCATCTCGAACCCCCAGTGCAGACCACTCCGGCTCTCACAAAGGCTCAGACAGCAGCTAGGCTGAGTGGGGAGTAGGCAGGTGGTGCCCAGCTGGTGGTGCCCCTCCCCTCCAGCCCCCTGACCCTTGGACTTAAGTGCACAGTTGCAGGGACCTGCCTGGGAATTAGTACCCTGGGAGGGGTGTGGGCACGTTGCCTCTTACCCTCCTGGACCCTTCTCCTTCCTGGAAACCTTGGCCTGGGGCGGGGTTTGGGGGTGGTGGTTTATTGGGCTTTCCAGAGCTACCGGGACCCAGCCTTTATGGAGTTGACTTTCTCAGAGCCTTGTGAGGTGAGAGGTTCCGCACAGGGAGCAGAGCGCCCGACCTGGGAGACCGCCGTCCTTCCTAGTCCCATGTGCAGGACGGTGCTCTGCGGCTCTAGGTGGAATGCACTGGGCTGGTCCTGCCCGCTCTCTCAGCCCCGAGACCCAGGAAGGCCCTGGCCGTGCGCGCCTCACATCAGCCTGGCACTTTTCGTCTGGCATGGAGAGTTCCAGCCTTTAGGGTTGTCAGGGCCGCAGAGGTGGCCGGTGCAGAGTGTCCTGTTCCAGCACATCTCAGCCTTCCTGGGACAGGGGTCGCGGCTAACCTTGCGCTTTCCAGCCAGGCAGCCTCCCCGTTGGCCCGTCCCTCCAGAAGGCCATGCCTTGGCTGGAACCCACAGCTTTATTTAGCAAGGTCCTGGGTCCAGGCTGCCCTGTGACTCACAGGTAGCCGCCATACCCATAGGGGAACGGGATGGCCCGGGATGCAGGCCCAGGAGCGGCTGCTACACGGGAGGAGCTTCAGGATGACAAAGCCCAGTGCCTTGGCCTCCGGCAGGTGGACAGAACTGACCATAGTAAGGGTTTCAGAAGCAGACGTCAGACTCAGCTGGTCCTCCTCCACCCCGAGGAGCACAGGCCACTCTTCCTCTGAGGTTTGCCCAGCTCATGCCCAGCCCCCTGTAATCCTCCCTGGTCAGGGACGCCTGCTCCCTTGGCCACTCCACAGCCTCTGAGTGGCCAACACTTGGCCTCTGTGTCTGCCCCAGAGCAGGAGGATGTGGAACGGGGTGTGGCCAGGCATCTGAGCAGAGCTTTAATTAGCTGATGTCAGCTGAACTCCAGTGCCTGGTTTAACGGCAGAAGCAAATCTTTCGGTTGAAGTTCTTTCAAAGGGAGAGAGAGAAATTCATTCTGAAGCTGCTCTGCAGACCACACACACCAAGGGAACATTCTAGAGAGAAAACAACTCATTAAAACATTCCCAAAGCGAGTTTTGAAACCGAAGACATGTATCTTTAAAAAAATGTATTCATTTTACTTTTGTGTTTATGCTGACAAATGTTACACACAAGCAGAGAGAGTGAGATGAAGACAGTCATAAAATGCTGTTTATTTTAGGCATTTAAATTCCTTTCTGCTCAAAGGAACAGCGTGAACGGAATGCAGGGCAGATGCCAATTGAGCTGGATTCCTTTTCTCACCGATGCTCTTTTGGTCAGTGAGATTCTGTGAGTGCGTCTCCGAGGACAGGCTGAGGGCACAGCTCTCCTGGCTCCTCTGTTCGGTGACATCCACAGTGAACACGCCCCAAGTCCCAGCCTGGGAGCCACAGAATCTTGATCTTTTCCACTTCTGGGAAATAAACTTGTTTTCTCCAGTTCAGCTGAGTTGAACCTCTACAATGTCTTGCTTTACAGGTTTTGATGCTGAAAATACATGTGTATTTTTTGAGATGGAGTCTTGCTCTATGGCCAGGCTGGAGTGCGATGGCACCATCTTGACTCATTGCAACCTCTTCCTCCTGGGTTCAAGCGATTTTCCTGCCTCAGCTTCCCGAGTAGCTGGTACCACAGGCGCCTGCCACCACGCCCAGCTAAGTTTTGTAGTTTTAGTAGAGACGGAGTTTTGCCATGTTGGCCAGGATGGTCTCGATCTCTTGACCTCATGATCTCCCCACCTTGGCCTCCCAAAGTGCTGGGATTATAGGCATGAGCCACTGTGCCCGGATGAAAATATCTTTTACTTATTAGAAAGAGATTCAACAAGAGGCTCTTCAGACCTCAGTCAGAACCGGGTCTGTCCAAACGTCAAGGAGCCCGAGTGTGCAGAACCTGGGACACCTGTCTCTCTCTCCCGTAAGGATTAGAACAGCGGCAAACGCAGAGCTGGCTGAAGCTTCCGTTAGGGCGGGTGCCTGCTGGCTCTGCCCTCTGCATCCCGGTCTGCAGCACAGGAAGGCTGCCCTGGGCCCATGAAGCCCCTCTGGTTCCTGCTTCAGACTGTGAAGTTGGCAGCAGGATAGGGTGAGGGGGGGTGCCAGGGTGGTCTGGGTGCCCCGGTTTCCCCCAAAACCAGTGTCCTCAGGTTTTCAGCCCCATGCAGGAGGTGCTGGCTTCAGGCATAAACAGGAGTGAGGCTACAGGTCATCCTGTGGGCAGGCAGCTGGCCTCCACCTTGGCTCCAGATTTGCGGTGTCTGAGAAACTTGTGCCAGTGTGGAGTGGCCCGAGCTTTGCTCTAGGGTCTCATGGTGGGAGATGGATTTGGGCAGGAAGGTCTGGCCTATACCAGGCTCCTTCTTCAGAGCTGGGGCCCAAGACTACAGGGCAGGAGAGGGTGCTTGGGGGAAAAAAATCTTTGCCCAGAGCTCCTCACCAGGATTGACTGTCCAAAAACCTCAAGGGACCGCAAGATGTTGGTGTTACCAGGTGAGCAAAAGGGTGAGGTCTGTGAGCTGCAGACAGACCCCTACTCTGTGTTTTTTGCACAAATCAAACCCTTAGATTCAGTATGGTGATTTGGTAACACCAACTGCACCTTCACCAGCTGTAGGACCCAGCCAGTGGTGTAATTTTGACTAATGAGCTGCGAGGCGGTCTTCTTTTGGGCTTTGGACAGGATTTTGTTATTCTTAAAAGACCATGGACAAACAATAAACAGTTGGAAAATGAAATTAAACAAATTCTACTTACAATGTCAGCAAGAACCATGATATATATATAATATAAATATATATAATATATAAAATATAAAAAATATAGAATATATATTATATATATATTTAACATGGTGTAAGACCTGTACACTGCAAGCCACACTGCATTGTAGAGATAAATTAGAGATAACATCAATACCTGGAGACAGATGGGGATGCTCAGTATGCATGAGTCATCAGTTCTCTCCAAATGGAACCATAGATTTAATGCAATCCAAGCTTAAATCCAGCAGGCTTTTTCTGTAGAAACTGGAGAGTTGGTTTCATGACTTACTATAAAACAACAGTAATGACACCATGGTGCTGCTGTAAGGATAAACACATTGATCAAAGCAACAGCAGAGTCCAAAAATAGACCCACATGTGTGGGATCAATAAGTTTTTGTTAAAGGTGCCAAGATGCCTCAGCAGAGTGAAGAAAAGTTGCTGGAATAACCATGAGTGTCCACATGGGGCAAAAAAAGAACCTTGATCCCTACCTCACACTACACATAAACTTAACCCCCAAAATACTAAAACTGCAAAAATTCTAGAAGACAATGTCAAAGAAAATCTGTGTAACTCTCAGGCAGGTCAGGGGAGGCTGACTTTTTCTGAAATGGGCAGAGAGTGAATATCCTGGATTTTGTGGGTGGCAGGTCTGCGGCAATGACTGAACTCAATTGCTGTGGCTTGAAGGTGGTCCATGCAATGAGTATGTGAGTATGGCTCTGTGCCAATAAAACCTTATTGACAAACACTGGTATCTGGGCCATGGCCATAGTTTTCCAGCCCCTGAAGTAGGCAAAGATTACTTAGACAGGACACAAAAGGCATTCATGAAAAACAATGAGATAAACTTGACATTAAAATCAACAAATTTTGCTCTTTGAAATGCTTGTTTCAAAATGAAAAGACAAATCAGGTACCCGCACACCCTGCCTTGCAGCTGGGGGCTGTTTCCGGACCTCCCCAGGCTCAGCAGGTGTGCAGGTTGGTCGTGTGTCCACTGGAGGCCACTTTGCCACGGGGCCCTCAGGGAAGGCCTCCAGCCACCTCTGCTCACCAGGATAGGCTCTGGAGGCGACGGCCGTGTGATGGCCATGACAGGCCTGGCTGGTGGGCAGGGGCCGGGGCTCCATAGCCCCACGGCTTGTCCCTTCCCCTGCCTGTGACCTCTGACTCCTCCCGCCTCTCCCGCAGCCCTTGGAGAGGAGGATGCAGGTGGGGACGGAGTGGCTGCTGTGACTCTGTCTGCCCTGTGGGTGCACGATGGGACAGGAGATGAAAACTCACTTGCACCTGCTGTGACAATAGGTGGCAGACAGTAGGGAGACCTGGAGTCTTCGGCAAAGACCTTGTTTTCCTCGGTGTTTCCTCTCCTCACCAGTTCACAGCCCCCGAGTGCCCTGGAAGCCACAATGGAGATGCCTTTTATATACTCATCTGCCACACTTGGAAGCTGAGTTCTCCTTTCCACATGTCAGAGCAGTAGAAGAGGGTAGGAATGATTCCCTTGGGGGATTAGAATCCTGGACTCAGGATTAAAGGTGAAACTGAATTTGCACGCACACATTCTGTATGGTATGTGCAATGTGTAATATTATATACGCATATATGGGTATATGTGATGACAGATGATTCAGCTCCCCCTGAGACATGGCCAAGGCCTGGAGCTCTCTCTCATGTTCTTAGGGAGCCCAGGGTACCTGGGGGTCGTGCAGGCCGTGTAGACATCGGCCAGCTCTACCTGGGGTCCATGAACTCATACTCCCGGAGATCTTAGGATGCGTTGGAATAGCTCTTCTCTGGCTGGCCTTGTGGTGGTCATCCTGACATGGAAACCCTGCCCTGAACGTCCCGGGGACTCTGCATGGTGGCAGTTTACATCAGCCACGTGCTCATCCCCACCCACCAACCCCCATGCAGCCCTCAGCCTCCCACCTTGTCTGTCTCACAGTAGTGAGCCGTACAGTATTGTCACCAGCAGGGGAACATGGAACCAAGGCCAGCAAGCTCCCGTTTACACCATGAGCATTAAGCTAATGGTGTTGCCTGTGTTTCAGGGCTACACTGATTTTTAAAAAATGTTTTTATAGAGACACAGTTTTGCTGTGTTGTCCAGGCTGGTTACGAACTCCTGGGCTCAAGCAGTTGTCCGGCCTCAGCCTCTGAAGGCACTGGGATGACAGCTGTGAGCCCCCGTGCGGACCTACACTAAATTTTCAAAAGCAAAAAACCAGAACCAAAACCAAATCAGAACTCAAAACATGTGTCATCTGCTTGAGGTATCCACACTGCTGGAGGTGTCTGTACTTCTAAATAATCCACTGGGTCCAAGAACAAACCACAAAGAAAGGTAGAAAACAGTGATAGGAATAAAAATGAAAACACAACACTAAAATATACGAGATGAAGATAGCTGTGCTTAGAGGGAACTTTCTGGCATTACATTGCAAAAGGAGAATGATCAAAATCAATGATGCAGTTCTGACCTTAGGAAGCTGAGAAGTAGGGTGGATTTATCTAGGATTGAGTAGAAGGGAGGAAATAAAGTTAACTCACTGGTTAGATTTAGAAAACGGGAAAACAGTAAAACCAGAAAATAGGCAAACAATAAGAAAAGTAATGAACCCAAATGTAGGTTGTCTGAAAAAAGCCAATACAATTTGATAAACCTATAGTAGGTAAGACGAAAACAGAGGAGACATTACTGATACTGTGAATGACAGAGGGATGTCACTTCAAATCCTAGAGGCAGTTAAAAGGGTCATAGGGAGCAATTTTACCACAATCATTCAACAGAATCTTTGTAAGTCTTTAACATCTTTGGAAGACACAAATTATTAAAACTGACTCAAGAAAAAATAGAACATCTTGATAGCCTTATAATTCTTAAAGGAATTGAATTCGTAACTTAAAAACTTCCCAAGAAGAAGTCCAGGCCCAGATGGCAGCACTGCTGAATTCTGTCAACCATGATGGAAGAAATTATATCAATCCCACCTGAACTCCTTCAGAAAACAGAGTGCATGGAACACTTCCCAACCCATTTTATGAGTCCTGTGTTGTCCTTGTTGGGACTCAGAAAATGATACGTCAAAATAAGGAGCCAAAGAAGAAGCCCCAAGATCTCTCTGTGCCCCAAAATCTCTTGAACCCTTGCCTCTTTCAAGCACAGGAGAAGGCCACTCTCCCAAGGTTCTCGTCTACCAAGAAATGAGGTCCCCCAAAGAGAAATAAAATTGCTTTCCATTCTTTCCCTGAAATTCCATGAACCACAGAAGAGAAAAATTCACATCACAGAGGAGGACTCTGAACATCAGACACCACACCTAGAGCCCAGGTGAACTTCCTAGAGCCCACATAAATTTCCTGGAGACCAGAGACCAGGTGAACTTCCTTGAGACCAGGTGAACTACCTAGAGCCTGGGTGAACTATCTGGAGCACGGGTGAACTTCCTAGAGCCCACGTGAACTTCCTGGAGCCCAGGTAAACTTCCTGGTGCCCATGTGAACTTCCTGGAGCCTGGGTGAACTTCCTGGAGCCCACGTGAACTTCCTGGAGCCTGGATGAACTTCCTAGGGCCCAAGTGAACTTCCTAGAGCCCAGGCAAACTTTCTAGAGCCCAGGCGAACTTCCTAGAACCCAGGCGAACTTCTTACAGCCCGAGTGAACTTCCTGGAACCTGAATGAGTTTCCTGGAGCATGTGTGAACCTCCTAGAGCCCTCATGAACTTCTTAGAGCCTGGGCAAACTTCCTAAAGCCCAGATGAACTTCCTGTAACCTGAGTGAACTTTCTAGAGCCAAGGTGAACTTCCTAGAACCTGTGTGAATGTCCCATAGCCTGGGTGAACTTCCTGCACCCAAGGTGAACTTCCTGGAGCTGAGGTGAACTTCCTGGAGCTGAGGTGAACTTTCTAGAGCCCAGGTGAACTTTCAAGGTGAACTTTCTAGAGCCCATATGAACTTCCTGGAGCCCAGGTGAATTTCCTGGAGACCAGGTGAACTACCTAGAGCCTGGGTGAACTACCTGGATCACGGGTGAACTTCCTAGAGCCCACGTGAACTTCCTGGCGCCCATGTGAACTTCCTGGAGCCCACGTGAACTTCCTGGCACTTACGTGAACTTCCTGGAGGCTGGGTGAACTTCCTAGAGCCCAGGCAAACTTTCCAGAGCCCAGGCGAACTTCCTAGAACCCAGGCGAACTTCTTACAGCCCGAGTGAACTTCCTGGAACCCGAATGAACTTCCTGGAGCACATGTGAACCTCCTAGAGCCCTCATGAACTTCCTAAAGCCCAGATGAACTTCCTGTAACCTGAGTGAACTTCCTGGAGCCTAGGTGGAATTCCTAGAGCCAGGTTAACTTCCTGTAACCTGAGAGAACTTTCTAGAGCAAAGGTGAACTTCCTGGAGCCCAGGTGAACTTCCTAGGGCCCAGGTGAACTTCCTGGAGCCCAGATGAATTTCCTGGAACCTAGAGGAACTTCCTGGAGTGTGGGTAAACTTCCTAGAGTCCATGTGAACTTCCTAGAGCCTGTGCGAATGTACCAGAGCCTGGATGAACTTCCCGCACCCAAAGTGAACTTCCTGGAGCCCAGCTGAACTTTCTAGAGCCCAGGTGAACTTCCAAGGTGAACTTTCTAGAGCCCATATGAACTTTCTGGAGCCCAGGTGAACTTCCTAGAGCCCATGTGAACTTCCTGAAGCCCAGGTGAACCTCTGGAGCCCGGGTGAACTTCCTGGAGCCCAGGTGAACTTCCTGGCACCTGAGTGAACTGCCAACATTGTCCCAAGCCATTGTTTGTTCTTAGGTTTCACTCAATTACCAGAGAATCTTTCACAATGCTGTCTCCGGGGTCCATTCACTCCCTTCTGAAAATCATTTCCTCTCACACCCCCATCTCCCCTCCCCTGTGAAGAAGGGTATGGACCTCACTGGGTTATTGGGTAATTATATTACCCAATATATGATTCATGTGATTCTCCCATGCTGTTCATGTTAAAATAAATGTCTATGCTTTTCCTCCTATTAATCCACCTTTTGTCAGTGTATTATCTGTGAACCTTTAGAGGGTGAAGGTGGAAGTTTTCCCTCTTTGCTCTGGCATACTGGTGCAAAAACTAAAGCCATTGCAGAGAAAAAACCAAAGACCAGGGAGTCTATGAACATAAACGCGAAGTCCATAGTAAAACATTAGCACCTCCAATCCCACAGAGGGCAGTCCACCCCGACCTAATGTGGATCATCTCAGGAATGCAGGGTTGGTTTCACATCTGAAACTCAATCCATGTAATTCACAGTATTAAAAATAATGAGGGAAAGCATCCCAACAAGACAGAGTATGGTTACTTCAATAGATACAATACAAGCATTTGATACAGTCCAGTAGCCACTCGTGAAATAAGAGGAAACAAAGCACACAGCAAACAGAAAAAGAAGGAACATTCCTCAGCTTGGTAAAGGGTGTTCATGGAAAAACCTGCAGCTTTCATCATCCACAGCCTCCACCTCTAGATGTGCTTCCCCATGCCTAGGACAAGGCCAGGACCTCTGAGTTGAGTTACATTAGACTTAGGTTGCGCTGGAGAGCCCCATGGGCAGCAAGGCAAGAAAATAACTCAGGCATCCACGTTGGAAAAGAAGAGGAACCACTTTCTTCTGTAGGTGCCATGATCAAGTTTACGGAAATTTTAAGTGTCAAGTTTAAGGGAAATTTTAAAATTATTAGAACATTAGTTCTGATATTAAATTACTAATTATTGAATTGGCTTCAAGACTGCAAAGCAGAAGGTCAATATTCAAAACCCAAATTTTTCTGAACAAATTTTTCTACACCAGCACTGAACAGCTTATAATAGCTTCAAGCAACATAAAATGTGTAGGGAAAGCATTGAATAAATACGTGCAAGACCTATGCGCTGAAAGCTACAAAACACTGCTCGGATAATTCAAAGGAGATGTGAAGACGTGGTGAGACAGGAGACTCAGGGGTCAGAAGGCTCTGTATCGTGAAGCTGTCATTTCTCCTTGGTTATCTGTAGGTTCAAAGTGTCGCAGTCTAAATTCCAGCAGGCTTCTTTGTAGAAATCACAAGCTGATTCCAAAATTGATGTGGGCGTGCAGAGCCCAGAAACCCAAAACAGTCTGCAGAAGAGGAGTCAAAGCAGAGAACTTTAAAGCCTGCCGTGATGTAAATGGAGATGGGGGCTGTGGGGAGGGTGAACCAGGGACCCGCAGCCCCCTGGGGGGCGAGAATGCACTGACTTACACCACCCAAGGCCTTGACCCCAGTCCTGGGTGATTTGGGGAAACACGTGAGCTTCTCCAACCACCTTTTGGGCTGCAGAGCCCCTTTTCAAAACTGTCTGTCCCACTGGGTGCTTCCTGCCTCAAAGTGTCAGGCCTGGAAATGCTCATGAAGGGTGCTTCTTGTCTGCCTCTTTCATCCCAGGATGAGCCTTGGAGCAGAGCTCTTCATGCCGATCGGGGGGAGGCTGGGGGTGGGAGACACGACCCGGTGTTGGCAGAGCCCGAAGATCTCTGTCTGGGTGGAGAGCGCTCTGGGGTGGGGGTTTGCCTGCTTGGCTTACAGGAACCAGCTTTTAGAGGCAATTTTTAGTCTCCCCTTGGCCACTTTGTTCTTTTAAGCTCTATCTGTGAGCTGCCCAGGCCACGCCAGGCTCTTCTCCAGGGGTCCACGTTAGCCCCATCCCCCTCAGGCTCCTGGCCAGCCTTGGTCAAGCTGCCCTCACCGATGGCCCCGTGGGAGCCAGTGTTGGGCAAACTGAGGAAGAGTGCAGGAGCTCAGGACACCTTGATCTTGGAAAAAATAGCTAATATTTTTGAAGATTTATCAAAGAAAGATCTCCCCCTCGGCTGGCCCAGGGTCAGCCCTGCTGGGCCGTGGCGCACATGGTGCCTGCAGTCTGCATGGAGCTCACTCAGACCCTGGGAGTCTGGGTTCTCACGGGCTCGAGGGGACGCTGAGGTGCTGCCTGCTGGCCACGCATGGACAGTCGTGGGTCTCTGGCAACGTGGTCAAAGTGCTCCTGGCTACAGCAGTGGCCTCGTGGGGACTTGCTGACACTTACATTCTTGGCCCCGCAGGCCCCCCACAGAGGAGCTCCAGGCTTGAGGCCCAGGTAAGTCTGATGCGCCCTGAGGCTTGAGAACTGCTGGTCTCATGTGAAATTTCACAGGGTCTGAGAGCCGCAGCTGGAGCCAGAAAACGTCACACTCAGCAAAGCACTGTGGGCTGCACCTGCGTGAATTCCTCACTGTTTCCCGTGGGGGGCCCCCCACTGGCCTGGGCTTTGCGTCGAGTGGGCCTGCCTCCTCTCTGTGCCCTGCAACCCTTCTGCAGGGTAGGAGTCCTGGGCAGAGCCTACCGCAGCCCAGGCATTCCACAGGGGGGGTGGGGTGAGCGCCACAGCTGGGACTTTTTAAAGCTGTGGGCATGACTCAGTGCCAGGTCAGGCCAAGACCCACTGAGTGAGCAGCTGCACTGCAGGCCACTCACAAGCTCCTGGTGAGACAAACGTTTTGATACCGTGTCACGGCTGAGACATCCTGCAGCTGGTGCTGTGGCCACTGCACAGCCCACAGATTCTCCGAGGTGGGGCCTGCCTTGCTGTGTACAGGCAGGGGCCGTGTTCTGACGTATCCGGATGTTCTCCTCAGAACCACAGAAGGTGGGAGCTGCACTGTCCAGCCTAAGAGTAGTTCCTGACCCAGTTCTGGGCGCCGGCGTTGCACCTGGGAAAGGCAGAGGCCGGGCTCCTCGCTGAGGCTCTGCTGTGCTCCTCAGTCCTGGTCAGGGAGCTTCGCTGAGCTCCTAAATTGCTGGTGTTGAGTCGTCCTGGATATGGCCTGCTCTGGCCATGCCTGTCCCCAGGGCCTTGGGGGGACAAACTAAGATGCTCTTCAGACCACATCCTGGTAACAAGGCAGCCTTCTTGCCAGGTGGCCGTGGAAACGCCTGGGGGCCCTGTGTGGCTGGGGCCAGCACAGCCTGGGGACTCAGGCAGGGACCACCCACGCCAGCTGCCTCCAGAGGCTCGTGGGCTCCTGCTGTGGCCGGAAGGTGACAGGGACAAAAGGACCTGCCAGGCAGCTTGGGCTTTACAAGTGCCCCTGGCAGGGCTAGCCCCTCACCACCCCTCGTGGCCGCCTCCTCTGACTTTCAGGAGGAGCGGTAAATGTGGGCCTGGGGCTCAGCTGAGAATGCTTGCCCACACAGGGACAGGAACCTCCTGAACACCAGCCTTGACTTCCTCCCCTGTGAGGTTTGGAATTTCAGCCTCTGCCGGAATTTTACTGAACATACCCCCTGGTGGCAGCCGACCGGCTCTTCCCGGGTGAGACCCAGCGCTGGGGGAGGCTGCTCCCTGTGGTGCCTGCCCCTCAGCCCAGTGGCTGGGAGCAAAGCAGGACCAAGATCTTCACTGCTGCTGCCTTCAGTCACGTGTGGGACAGGCCTGGGTATCTGGATGAAGGCTGGTATCTGGGCGAAGGCTGGCATCTGTGTGAATCCTGGCATCTGGGTGAAGGCTGGCATGTGTGTGAAGGCTGGCATCTGGGTGAAGGCTGGTGTCTGGGTGAAAGCTGGCATCTGGGTGAAGACTTGTGTCTGTGTGAAGGCTGGCATCTGGGTGAAGGCTGGCATCTGTGTGAAGGCTGGTATTTGGGCACAGGCTGGTATCTGGGTGAAGGCTGGCATCTGCATGAAGGCTGGTGTCTGGGTGAAGGCTGGCATCTGGGCAAAGGCTGGCATCTGTGTGAAAGCTGGCATCTGGGTGAAGGCTGGTGTCTGGGCGAAGGCTGGCATCTGCAGGAAGGCTGGTATCTGGGTGAAGGTTGGCATCTGGGTGAAGGCTGGCATCTGGGTGAAAGCTGGCATCTGGGTTAAGGCTGGCGTCTTAGTGAAGGCTGGGTGAAAGTTCACAGACCCTGGTGACCCTCTGCAGTCTGGAATAGCTTCTTCCCCGAGATGTGAGAAATCAGTTTGAATGTGGAGTCCCATCCCAAATGTGAAGATTCCTGGAAATATTTATTTTTCATTGCACGGCCTCTGGGAGGAAGAGTTTGTTGCTTCCTAGTAGCCGTCCTGAGGATCCTTTTGTGAGTCTTCCTGTTCTGCCCGTCCACTTGCCTTGGGGATATAGTAGGGTGTTGCTGGCACTAGTGCAGTACCTGGCGTTGGTGCAGTGGCCTGGAATATGGATGTTTCTTTAGCTGTGGCCTTAGCTGCTCTGTCTGCTGGAGCATTTCCTCTGATGATAGAAGCGTGTCCTCTGAAGTGAATAACTGTTACCTCCTTTGGGAGCTGAACAGATTCCAAGAAAGCTCCAGGATCTCAGCGTGATGTTGTGTGGGGACCCCTTAGCTGTTAGCAGCCCCCCTTCTTTCCGTATGCCAGCATGAGCATGGAGGGCAAGGAGCCCATATTTGGAATCATCAGTGTATTGATTCGGAATCAATACATTGATGCCTACGTCTTTCCCAATTGGAGTGCCTAGATTATAGCAATTCGTTCTGCTTTTTGAGCAGAAGTCTGGGGAGGCAAAGCTTTGGCCTCCCTGACTTCTTATTGGCCACCTTTCTTCCTCTCCCATGCACAGAGCTACCCCATCTGTAAACCACTCAGCATCGGGTTAGGCAGGGGCTCATCTCTGAGGTTACGCCTGCTAGAGTAGGTCCGTTCTATGGCTTCCAAGTAAGGAGGAATGAGGTGGGGATCTGTTTCTCGGGACATGAAGCCCAACAACAGGGTAGTCAGGCTTAAAACTCACTGCACTTGAAGGTTAACATCTAGGAGGTCAAGCAGAAGGGCCTGGTATTTAAGTAAGTGACCTCCTTTTAGCCATCGGTGTCCTTTTGCCTCTAGGACCCCATGTACTTGCTAGGGAGCGATGACATCTCATTGCTGTGCCCAAGAAAGCTTACTGGCGTCTTCTGCCAATAGAGCGATGGCAGCCACAGCGCTCAAGCATCCTGGCCACCCAGGTGCCACCTGGTCCAGCTGTTTAGAAAACCAAGCCACAGGTCTGGGGCTATTCCTGAGCCTTCGTGTTAGGATACCCAAAGCCGGCCCTTGTTTCCCAGCTACATAGAAAGGTTTTTCTAAGTTTCAGAGTCCCAAAGCAGGGGCTGTCCCCAGCTTTTCTTTTAGGAGTAAGAACACCTGTTGGCAAGCTCTGTACCAGTTCAAAGGCTCATGCTCGTTCCCTTCAGAGCTTCCTAAAGCGGCTTTGCTGTGAGTCCAAACCCAGGAATCCAAATCCAGAAGAATCTAGCTGTTCCCAAAAAGGCTCTTACATGTTTCTTAGTCTGAGGGACTGGAGTGCCAGGATGGTCTCGTTTCACTCTTGGGTTCAAGTCCTTGTCTCAAGAGTGAGCACATATCCCAAATATTTAGCCTTCTGCACAGAGATCTGGGCCTTGTCGGGGGATACCCGATACCTTCGCTTTCCCAGGACAGTAAGGAGCTGGGATGTGTTTCTGTCACAGTCTTCCCTAGCAGGGCTGGAAATTAATAGGTCACCACAAATTGCAGAAGGGACCCATTCCGTTTTTTAGACATCTTTTTCTTCCATCTCTTTTTCCTGGTATGGACCCGTTAGTTAACTGTAGTGACCTTAACTCCGTAGGCCAATGCATTGTCAAAGAGACCGGGACTGTCCTGGGGAAGGTCAGTCTACTGTCCTGGGGAAGGACCATCCAGGTAAGCCGAGCTGCAGCATGAGTGTCTGGGTCCATTCACGCAAAAGCAAATGTACAGTCAGGCGCGGTGGCTCACGCCTGTAATCCCAGCACTTTGGGAGGCTGAGGCAGGCGGATCACCTGAGGTCAGGAGTTTGAGACCAGCCTGGCCAACATGGTGAAACCCCGTCTCTACTAAAAATACAAAAATTAGCTGGGCATGGTGGTGGGTGCCTGTAATCCCAGCTACTCGAGAGGCTGAGGCAGGAGAATTGCTTGAACCCGGGAGGCGGAGGTTGCAGTGAACTGAGATCACGCCATTGCACTCTAGCCTGGGTGATAAGAGAGGAACTCCATTTCAAAAAAAAAAAAGCAAACGTACACTAGAGGGAGTCTGGTGTAAAGTAAACAAAAGAAAATGTCCTTAAGCCCAACAGTGGGAACCAACGAGCATCTTCAGGGGCTTGGTAATATTGTGTAAAGATCAGGAACCAGTGGGTGGGCTGGGACGACTGCCCCAAGAACTGCACAAATCTGTGTTCCCCATTTGGGCGCTTTATAGGCGAAATGGGGGTGTTAATGGGGACTGACAGAATTGTTGTAATCCATAATTTAGGAACTTCATCGTCAGGGGCTGGACGCCTCCTGAGCCTCAGGTCTCTAAGGCTATTGTTTGTTCCATGGGTAATTAACACTGGGCTTTAAAATAAGCTGGATGTGGGTATGTTCACAGCTCTACCAGGAACTTCCATGTCCCAGACAGAGGGTCTACCTCAGAAGCAGCATGCGGTGGAGTGGGGGGGTCTTCTCGCTGTGTTGGGTGAGCACTAGGAGCTGGGGAGGGTCCCTTCCTGGCTCATTGCCTTCTCATGAGGCTCTCCTGAGTGTGGCCCCCCATGGTGCAACCAAGGGGGTGGTGAATCTCCTAATTTTTGGCCGGCCATCAGTTCTTGTTACTGTGCAAGAGCGGGAAGACAGCGGCCCTGAGAAGTGGGTGGGAACTGAGCAGGCTCGTGTGTCCAGTAAGCACTCAGTGTTTCTGGCTGCTTCATGAAGGGTGGCCTGAGGCGTCTCTCTGGATATGGCAAGGTGTCCATTGGGAGCTGTAGGGACCCTGGGCCCATCAGTTTTCTGCTGTGTCCGCCATTGTGGCCCTGGGCATCTCAGACCTCCTCTCACGCCGGGGCAGTCTTTCTTCCTGGGCCCTCTTGCTTTGGAAGGCACAGTGGCGTTGGCCTAGAGGCTGGTGACTTGGAGGCTTCTGGCATCCCAGATGCTGCTGTCCCCACATTTCCTCAGGGTGGGTAACCCGGAGGCAGCAGGGAGCCTAACGCAGCTGCTAACGCTTGCGCTTTTTTTGCCTATTCTTTTTGTTTTGTCTCTTCCTCTGCTTCATCCCTTGATTGTAAACCCCAAAAACAAAGCCCAAGAATTGGCTCCTGGGGGTTTGGGTTCCCATTGCTACCTTTTGTAGATTCCTCCTGATGTCAGGGGCAGACTGAGGAATAAAATGCCCACCCAGGAGAGCTCGCCCTTCTGGGGAGTCTGGGTCTGTCTTAGGGTATTTCCTGAGTGCCTCCACCACGTGCTTCTGAAACAGAGTAGATTTTCATCTTTTTCCTGAATTACTTCTCTAACTTTGTCAAAATTAACTGGCTTCACCACACACTTTTTCATACTGTTTTTTAAACGAGTTATCATGTGATTTCTGTCTCCATGGGAACCCCTGTGGTAATCCCACTGAGGGCCCAGATCTGGAGCTGCGTCTCCTTCTACACAATAAATGGTATGACCTGGGTTACGGAGCGGCCACCCCATCTGCATGTCCATGGGCAGTGCCTAGAGCTCTCTTCTTCCTCTACAGTACAGCAAGTAGATAATATTTGCATTTCATGCCAAGTTAAATCAAAGGGCATGGTCAATGTCACACATTCCTCTACAATTTCCCTGGATTCCCCGAAAGCTCACCAGGTTTCTCCCTGCATAAAGCCAAACTGGACATGGAGAAAGGCCATATCCTCCACTCCCCCATCAGCTGCCTCCTGCGAAGGGCACAGGTTTGATTTTAGGGGCTGATATGGGGCCCCGCTCCTGGTGGCACTGGTTGGGCTTGCTTCCTTGGCAGCGGGGGACGTGGACCAGTGCTTGGTGAATAACAGGGAGGGGAGCCTGATGTCCCAGGGGTGGAATCCTACACTAGAGAACTGGTGGGGCCCCTCTCACAACTGGGGGACTGAGGAGGCTCTGAGGGAGGGGCATGGGCCTCCTAGGAGGGTCAACTGGGCTCTCTGGTATAGCTTCTGGGTGCCTGGGAGTATCATGAACCAGACACACCCTGCAGTGAGCACTGAGGTCGGGGTCCTGGCTGAGGGCCACAGAACCTTCTTTTTGTTTTCCTCCCTTTTACAGAACAGTCTAATGATAAATATCACTATGGTGTGAGGAAGGAACCATGCTGAGGCCAGGTCTGTCAGCTCACCAGTTTGTACTGAACCCAAACATTGTTGCAATAGAAAATGAGATTTTCCTTTTTCAATCTAATTCGAATTTGCTCCAATTACCTGAAAGACGCCCCCACGGCGAGTCTCTCAGGACGCTCACGGCTGTCCCATGTCTAGTAAGGATCCCACGGGGGTGTCAGTTGGCCTCAGTTTATGGAATGCCTGGTTACTTTTCCTCTTAAATTCTCACTTTCTACAAAGAAGGTGTAATAGCTTGCAAGGTGTTGCAAAAGCAGATTATGAGCTGTGGATGGGCAGTAGGATGATGAACCTGAGCTCCAGAGAGGCAGGGAACATGCCTTAGGCTGGGCAGAGAGGGTCCAAATGCACGGTGGCTGTGGAGGGAGGCGTGGGGAGGGGGGTGAGCAGGATGGGGGGGTGAGCAGGATGGAGGGGAGAGGGGTGAGCAGGATGGAGGGGAGAGGGGTGAGCAGCATGGCCCAAGGGGAGGCCTCAGAGGCCTTGATTCCCCGGAGAACCTTCTCGGTGACGGAGACACCAAAAACAATGTTTGAGTGGCCACCTGTCTACCATTGTAGGTGGCCGTCTGTCAGACCAGGGGCCCAGGAACACCCAGTTCCTTCCACTAAGGGGGCTTAAGCAAGGCAGTTATAAGATGGCGCACAGGAGGCGGCCTGAAACTGGCTCTTAGAAAAATCATAACTTCTAACTTCAGAGCAGGAAAAGGTGAGACCAATATTCCCCCGGGGGAGGGGCCATAACCCACAGTCCTAGAGAGAATGTCAACACGGTGTACCCCAGAGACTCTAGGGGCAGTCAGCAGCACCTACTGAAAAGCATGAGAGACCGGGTATTGGCCAATGAGGGTCCCCTCTCGAAACACTGAAAACCGCGGGGCCCCTGGAGGGCGGCCAGCGGTGAACCCAAGGCCAGGTTGGTCACAGACCAGCGCGACTCTGTCGTCCCAGAGTCACCACAGTGGGGAACCTCTCACAAGCAAGTGTCCTGCCCTAAAGAACTGCCCAAATGCGGTTAACAGAAAACCAAAAGCAAACATCAGACTGCAGACAAAGCATACATTTTAGGACTGAAAATGGCCGTAAAAAGCGGATGCTTGGAGAAATTATAATCACCACCGCTGAATGGTGATGCACGTGTGGAATTAACGCGTAGATGGGGCGGGAAATAGGGTTGGGTGAAGCTTTCCTTCCTGGCTGAGCCTGCAGCCTCCAAGCCCTCACGACCGTGTTTCTAACCAGAGCACAGTACTCCAGCACTCCAGGCAGCTGACCTGATGGAACGGGTGAGTCCCGGGGCCCTGCAGACTGCCTGTGTGCACCTCCGTGTCTGCACCCGTCTCTGGCTCAGAGCACAGCTCCCAGGCGTGGTGTCTCTGGGTAAGGGGAAGGTGACATCGTTAGGAATAGGCCCCTTGAGTGGTCATCCATTGTTTTTCATAAGCAGCGGTGAGAGATGGCTTTTGCACACTTTTCCCTTCCAACAAGTTCTTGGCTTTTCCAGCTTGTTAATCATGAATAAAAACACACTGGAATCTAGAATAAGTAAAGTGAAGCAAAACAGAAATAAAAAGTAAAGGAATTTAAAAAAAACAAGATAAAAGACTGTCTCGAACCTCAAGATTTAGATATCTATTTAGTTTTTATGACTTGCTGTGGAAATTTGTACAGCACAGAAAAGTCCACAGGACATGGGGAAGATTTCCCATCACCAGCCCCTCGGCAATCCAGGCTCTTTAAAAAAAAAAAAAGAAAAAAAAGCTGCCATAAACTGACAAATATGTAAGATGGATGACACCGTAGTATACACCTTGCGGGAGAGTGCAGCACCGCTGAAATGATGGCCCTTGAAAGGAGACTCCCAGAGCTCCTGGTCACCGTCTGCAGGGCTGGCACGGTGGGGGCCTGGGGCCTGGGGTCTGGGGTCTGGGGCTGTACTCGACCGCACTTCTCGAGGGCCGTGTGACCTTCCCTCACTGCCTGGGAGGGTTGCCTGGGCAGTTAGGACTGGGAACCGTGATTTTCTCATGGTACAGATGACTGTGGAAGTGAAACCTCTCCAGACATCAATGAAGCACTCCAGGGGTTAACCTCATCACTGTGACTTCCCTTGTGACTCAGGCCTCTCCTCAGGGGGCCGGCTTCGGGGTCCTGCTGGGACGCAGCCCTGGACATTTCTCCCAGACCACTGTGCCCCTCAGGCGCCTGCGTGCATACTCCTCCCGGCACCTGGCCCTGGGACCCCTCCCGGGTTGCGGCCTGGTCTCGTATGACAGTGCAGAGCTGTGGCAGAGGGAGCAGCCGGGACACAGACCCTCCTTCCCACCCCCATCGGGTAGGACAAGATATGGCAGAGAGTGGCCAGGCGAGGCCGGCGGCCGTGGGTCGGTTTAGGGCAGCTCTGGAGCCTCCCGTGCACCGGTGGCGAAGAGCGCAGGGCCAGGCACCCTGCTTCGGCACCCCGCATGTGAAATCTGAGCAGGGGCTTGCAATGCTGCAGCCACACTGGAGACTGATGGTTTCTGGAAACTCGATTTCTGTGCCTGAACACACATATCTGAGAGTGTTTTAATCCCCCAGCCTGTTTTCCAAGAGCCTCCGCTCTTGTCCTCTGTAGCTTTGCAGCCACACTTCGCCCAGGGGTGTGGTCACCGTAACTGGTGAGCGGTGGCTGGTGTTCGGAAGAGGCTGGGTGAGCCCCCGCCCACCCCACCAGTCAGCGGGGAGGACATCAGTGCAGCAGATTAGACTCGTGCGAGAGGGGCCGGGCATCACGACACTGAGGACTGCCCCTGCGGTGGTGCCCTCATTGCCTGTCCCCCGTGGCACAGAGGCCTCAGTCCAGCAGGAGGCTTGAAACCGTGGGGTTTGGGGCTGGAGCAGGACATAGGCTATTTGTGGGTGGCCCTCAGGCAGTGTCAGTGCCAGACTGAACTTCGGAGGGAGGACTTTCTTGTTTCTGAAAACCCCTTTAAGGTGGCAAAGCTCTGGTCCTTGGTCTGAGAAGCCTCAATGGGCCGGCGGGGCTGGGGTCCGCCGTAGGGCTGGGACTGTTGGGGGCTGCTGGAGAGGAGGGCGGCAGAGCCACCCTTTGGTCCCTTGCATGGGGCCAGCTCCAGGGACCTCAGACCCATTTGAGACTCAGCTCCTTCCCTCTGGGGGTCATTCAGGCCAAGATGCCACCTTGGCCACTGTCATTGGGTGGACATGGTGGACCCAGCAGGCTGCAGCTCCAGAGAAATGCTGCTTTTGCTCTCATGAATGGAGACCCAATATTCTTCTTGAAAACTCTATCTGAAGTTACAAGAAACTCTTTAAAATTCTTTAAAATTCTATCTGAAGTTTTAAGAAAAGGAGAAGGCTACACTGTGTGGGACGTGTGCACTATCACAAGGACTTTCTAAAACCCACAGGATTCCTGCACTCCTCACAAGCAGCTCAGGCCTTTCTTCCTTTCTTTCTTTTTCTTTTTTTGAGATGGAGTCTTGCTCTGTCTCCAGGCTGGAGTGCAGTGGCACAATCTTGGCTCAAGGCAACCTCCGCCTCCCAGATTCAAGCGATTCTTCTGCCTCAGTCTCTCGAGTAGCTGGGACTCCAGGTGCGTGCCACCATGCCCAGCTAATTTTTGTATATTTTCTAGAGATGGGGTTTCACCATGTTGGCCAGGATGATTTCACTCTCTTGACCTCGTGATCCGCCTGCCTCAATCTACCAAAATGCTGGGATTACAGGTGTGAGCCACTGCACCGAGCCTGCACCTTTCTTGTTCTGCACATACTTCTGTAACAAGATTTATCATGAGAAATTCTTTAAGCCCGCAGCCTTCCAGATAAGATGCTCTTTCAAGAACACTTGATTGGCAACGCTGTCTCCACCAGTGAGCTCCTCAACTCCTGTGATGAGCTTCATGACCAACAAACTTTGTTTCAAAGCAGCTTCCAGGGGCTTCTCTCTCCTGCCTTCGATAGCCTTCCTCCCCCAAATTCTTGGACGTACGTATGACCTGTCTGAGGTGGTGCAGTCCGATTACCGCTGCCCTCCATTCCCAAGGAAGCCTAATGTTACTTTTGAGAGCTCATCTCTCTATTGTGATTTAGGTTGACAATGGAAACACTGAGTATCAGCCAGGGTTCTCCAAAGAAACAGAGCTGATAGGATACACGGGGACCCTTGAATGTGGAGATGGGTCAGGGACACCAACCCCTGCATAGTCAAAAGTCCGAGTATAAATTTCGACTCCCCAACAACCAAACTACTCACAGCCTACTGTCTACTGGAAGCCTTCCCAGTACCCTAAGTAGTGGATTAACACCTATTTTGTGTGTTCTATGTATTGTATGCTGTATTCTTACAATCACATAAACTAGAGAAAAAAATGTTATTAACAAAATTGTAAGACGGATGAAAATATATTTGCTATTAGTGAAGTGGGAGTGGATCATCCAAAAGGGCTTCTTCCCTGGCGTCTTCCCGTGGAGGAGGCTGCGGAGGAGCAGGCCGCTGGCCTTCATGTCTCAGCGGTGGCAGAGGTGCAGGACATTCATGTATAAGTGGCCTCGTGTGGTTCAAACCCATGTTATTCAAAGGTCAGCTGTAAGTAGGTCCTGGTAGTTCTGCTTCTTTCTCTTTGTATGGAGAGAGTTGTTTTAAGGATTGGCTCTCACACCCAGGCCAGAGCTGCTGCGGCCATCGTGAGGTGGGGTCCATCGTTGAGAGGTCCCAGTTTGCTCTTTGGTCTTCACCTGCTTGGACAAGGCCCACCCCACCGTTGGGGCCTCCTTGGATTCCATCAGCCAATGGCGGGTGTTAAGCACATGTGCAGAAACCTTCACACAACACCCAGGGAGGATGTGACTGCATTGCTGGCTGCTGGGTGCTGGGTGCTGGGTGCTGGGTCCTGTGGCCTGGCCAGGCTGACACAGGAAACAAACCATCACAACTCTTTCAGTGAAAGGCTGAGTCAAGGGTTGAACTTGGCATCCGCAACATGGCCTTTGACATTCAGAGCAGAGATTCTCCCCAAGCCTGAACCCCTCCCACGTGCTGGCTGAATTCTGCCAGAGGAGCTCTCGGGGAGGCCGGTGCTTATTTCTGAGTTTGGGTAATGCTCACTGTTACCCAGGCCCGTGGGTTGGGGAAAGGGATGGAGCCACCAGTGTCTGAGACTCAGTCATGCCCACTCCCTTTCTGCCATGCACGCTGGACATGCTGGAGGAGAGGCCTTCAGGCAGGCTCTACAGGTGCCAAGCACCAGCCTGGTACCCATGGGAGGGGTGTGTGTGCATGTGTGCATGTGTGCCCATGTGCCCATGTGGGCATGTGGGTGCACGTGTGAGGGTGTGTGTGCATGTGTGAGGGTGTGTGTGTGAGGGTGTGTGTGTGTGTGCCTATGTACCCGTGTGTGCCCATGTGGGAGTGTGGGTGCACGTATGAGGGTGTATGTGCATGTGTGCCCATGTGGGCGTGTGGGTGCACATGTGAGAGTGTATGTGCATGTGTGCCCAGGTGTGCATGTGTGAGGGTGTGTGTGCGTGTGTGCCCATGTGCCCAGGTGTGCACGTGTGAGGGTGTGTGTGCATGTGTGCCCATGTGTGCATATGTGAGGGTGTGTGTGCATGTGTGCCCATGTGCCCAGGTGTGCACGTGTGAGGGTGTGTGTGCCTGTTTGCCCATATGCCCATGTGTGTATCTGTGTGCACATGTGCAGAGACCAATGCCTGCTGTGTCTCCTCAGAAAGGAATGACTCATTCTACCCACAACTTAGAGAAAAGGAAACTCACTCACCTTAGAGAGAGGGACATCTGCCCTCAGGTGACCTCGAGTGGCATTGGGCATCCTGTGACATCACCGTCCTGTAGCTGGGGCAGGGCCAGGCCTGTTTCCGGATGCCTAAGCCTCTACAGTGCTCTGAGCCAGTGTTCCAGCTCTGAGCGTGTGGTCATGGGGCAAGAAGAGTTCATTTCGTCCTGTGTGTAGATTGCAGCAGGAACATTGGTATCACTGGCAAGTCCCCAGCAAAGGTTGACTGACTGAGGCTTTTTATCTTCTCTCAGAGCCTGTCCTCATGCCTGGGACCCTGGGGAGCAGCGTCTGGATCAGAGGAGGTGCTGACCAAATTGCACAGTGTCCCTGCCAGTGCTTTGAACACTCGCTGTATGTTTTCTCTGCGAGGAAGGGAAAAAGTCATTCACTCTGCAGTGTCTCCGAATTTAATGGTTGTTAAGCATCGAAGTAACTTGTGGTAGATGGGCTCACAGCAGTTGAAATAACCTTTTTACCCTCTTGGTAAGGAACGGAAGCCCTCCCATGGGACCCCATGTGGCCCTGCTGTATCTGCAGCACAGTAAAATGTCCCTCTGCTATTTTCTGCACTAAAGAAAAGCCATTCTTTGCTTTTTCTCTCTTCTTTAATCAACACATTGCAATTGTACATATTTATGGGGTGCAACTTGATGTTTTGATGCATATGTGTTGTTTGACGATCCAACCAGAGTGCTTAGCATGACCACCACCTTGAGCGTTTATCATTCCCTTGCGGTGAGAACATTCAGAAGCCTCCCTTGCAGCTATTTTGTAATATACAATATTTTACTGTGAACCGTTGACACCCTACTGTGCGATACAACACCAAAGCTTCTTTCTCCTCACTGTAACTTTGTACCTGTTGACCAACCTCCACCATCCTTTATTAAAGAGGAAATTGGGAGCAGATGGCGGCCTTGGGGGCCAGCCATCTCCTGCTAGGAAGACAGCAGCAGGAATTAGGGGTCTGGCCCTGCCACAAGCTCCTCAGCTGACTGGCGCTTAGGAAACTTCTCTCTACTCAGCATAGCCATGGAGGCCTCTGCACCTGCAAACTGAGCTGCAGGCAGCATCCAGAGGCCATGGGAGACCAGCCAAGGCCTCCTGAAGGCTAATGTAGAAGCCACCCCAGTCACCAGGCCCGGCCAACTTAACAGGGCTCACCTAAGACCTGGAAACAGAGAAGGTGGACTGAAGGTCTGATGTTTGCACCCTCATAGCACAAAACTGAGAAGAAAACTTCTTATTTTAAGAAGATAGGATGCTGATTTAGGGGTAGCTTGAACTTAATTTAGATGGACCCAGGTTGCACCTAGCACTGGAGGGAAGAAACTTCTTTTCTGTTTTAGTAACTTTTTGTAAAAATGAGTTTAAAAATTATATTAAAAAGACCCCTCAAGGGTGAGAGCATATGTTTGAGCATCTCTATAAAAACATTTTTTTCTTCACATAATGGAAAATGTGATAAAAAATGATATTCACTCAGAAAATATGAAGATGGATTCTCTTGTCAAAGCAGTGTCCAAATTAAAGACATAGTGCTTAAGAGTCTGGGCCATGGAGCCCAGGAACCTGGGATGAATCTTGGCTCTACCAGTTGCTCACTGTGAGACCCAGTGTAGGAACAGGTGAGCCCCCACACAGGCCATTTGAGAGATTTTCATATAAGATGCTTAGTGTGGCACCTGCTATAGTGGTTATGTGTGTGTCTTAAGCTTTCAAGTCCATGAACATGGTATACCCATTTATTTATGTAGGGGTTCTTTAATTTCTCTCAGCAATGTTTTCTTTTCTGTCTGCATACGTCTTGAACTTATTGTATTAAAATTTTCCCCCAGTACATTATATATTTTATTTTAAAATGTTTCATTATATATTTTAAATAATTTTAGTTTCCAGTCATTCATAGCTAGTATATGGAAATACAATGAATTTTTGTATAATGATATTTTATCCTGTGACCTTGCTAAAGTTATTCTTTATTTCCCTTTGCTTTCAAAAACATTTCTTAGGATTTTAAAATGAAGAATAGTATCTGCAAGTAGTTTTACCTCCTTCTTTTCCTTGATTATTGCAATACTTAGGGTCTCCAGTAAAATGCTGGGTAGAAGTGGTAAAAATGGGAATAATTGTCTTATTCCTGATTTTTAAGGGAGAATATTTAGTGTTTCACCACTAAGTATGACGTTAGCTGCACTTTTAATAGATTTTAAAAGTCTGATTAATGAAATTCCCTTCTTTTCTTAGTATGTAGATAATTTTTTAAAACAAATTTGTGTTGAATTTTGTTAAATACTCTGTCTACATCTATTGAGAGGATCATGTGGTTTTCTTATAGATTTTTTCTCTCTCTTTTTATATTATATATCTCAAAATATGTTGTTGCTATTTTTGCTTTAAATGTATAAAGAATTTTAAAAATGAAAACTATGTATTTTTCATTTACTCACTTATTTGCCATTTTTGGTGTTCCTCATTAATGTATGTAGACCCAACATTCCATCTGGTATACTTTCCCTTTTGCTTGAAGAATCAAAAAAATATATATGCAATGAGAATTTGCTGGTTATGATTCCTTTCATCTCTTTCTGTCTGATAAAGGTATTATTTCATTTTCCTTTTTGATGTCTATTTTGGTGGATATAGACTTTTAGGTTGGCAATGTTTTTCTTTCAACACTTTAAAGAGGTTCTAGCTTTTTCTTTTCCTAAACTGTGCTCCAGTTCCCCACTTTGTTTGCTCCAGAGCCCTTTAACCCTCACTTCCTCAGCACGGCCCCCACAGGTCTCTGGGTTTCTTCTCTGTGTAGCTTTCTGGAAGCTGCTTCCAGATTGAAAGCTGTGAGGCTGCAGGGCTCACTTCCTTTGTCTCCCTTCTGTAAGGGACTACAGATCTGTGCACACTGTTGTTAAATGTTGGCGAGCTTTTTTCATGTTTAAAGAAGTTTTATCATTGTTTACAGTGAGAGATTAAGTCCTAACTCTGTTTTGCCATTGTGACTAAAAATGCACTTCCCCATATACTTTTTCAATCCTTTTTCAAATCTACAAAATAAGAAAAATGTCAGAAATGTATGGAGTGCTAGCTCTGTGAAGTTAAACAATAGCTTCTCAACGTGGAAGTTAATCTAACGGTGCTGTCAAAGTACTCCCTGCTTTAGAATATACACGACAAGGAATTTGTTCTTATATCAGCCTCTGAATGGAATTAGTTGTTAGAATACTCAAATATTACAGGATGGGAATTAAGTATTTCCTCATCAATTCAAGCATCCTAAGGATGTTCTGTTATTGGGAGATAAATTTTTCACTTCACGAAAACAGAACCACATGCAAAATGTTAGAGTGAGTTAGGATGAATCCCTGTGTCTCAAAGCCCATAAAGACCGCTGGAGTATGAAGATAATTGACACAGAAAAATAAATAAGAGCTTCCACCGACTGTGGTGGAGAACGTTGGAGGAGCAGGGAGGGCTGCTGGAGCAGTGTGGTGGGCTTGCCCATGGCGAGGGGCTGTGCGTGTCCCTGTGACAGGGCTGTGGCTTACTCTTCAGGAAGAGGGATGTGATATTTCATAACTGAGTCATGGGTAATAGAACACCAATGGCAAATGACAAATTAGGACCTGAAGTATTTCTTGTAATCTGTAAGCAATATATTTGTTTGACTCAGCATCCAAGTGCATTGAATTGATTACATAGTATGGGGCCAATTCACACTTTCCCATCATCCCCTGATAGATCCGAGTGATTTGCCCTCCTTCCGGCATGTGAAGCCCTCTTCAAGGCAGGTGTGCATTGTCTTTCTAAGGTGCTCACCAAATGTTTTCTGAGCAACTTTAACTGTGTTGGGCATGGGTGGCAGACCCAAGTCACATGAAGAAAGACACGTTCCCTGTGCTCACTTGACCTCTGGTTTCTCTGAGAGTAAAGCATCAGGGTGCATGGAAACAGTGATGTGATGGGGAACAAAGACCTGCAGAGGGTGAGAGGAGCTGCTGGTTGGTCACCTGTGCCTGAAACCCAGGTGTCTCTGCTCCACATTGTTATTCAGAGAAATGTTGACACCATGATTTTTTGTGTCTTAAAGGACATCTTAAAGGACATTTCTAGTTGATGTTAACTTTTTAAGACAGCAGATTGTTTGTAAAACTTGAGAGAAATCAATGTTCATTTTCACCATTTGAAGAGCCTTCTTCCTGAATTGTGTGATTTTAAAGAACTGGATAAATTGTTTTCATTTTGAAACCTAGAATTAATAGAGTTTCAATTTTGATGTAAGACACACCTTTTTTCCCACCATGGCTAACTTTTACTTGGGGTATTAGGCAGAATATTCTACTATATGGGAAGATTTTAAAAACTGAAATTTATTTTGTGGCATGATATATGATCCTGGAATTAACTGCTTTAGAAGTATAATACAGATATTTACAAAATTACAGACACTGTTAAAAATCACATTTTCATTCAAGATGTTATTTCTTTCCTGTCTATTGAGCTTATTATGACACTGACTGAAATGTAGACCCCATGATCTTATTATCTATAATGATTAAAACATTTGACGCGAATGCAGAAGAGACATTTTGAACTGACTTGCAGCAGAACACAGAATAAGACAAGCGTTCCTGCAGACAGACAGACAGACATTCGCTTAACCTTCAACAGTGTTAAGTAATTCATGTTGTTCTGTATTTGGTAGCCCTTGAGTCATATGGTTGTGGATGGCAGGCGGTGAACAGTAACAACAGACCCCAGCTGAAGTTTGTGAGGAACTTCTGTTGAAAGATCACAAAATACTCCAGATGACTTTGTCGAACACTGTTTGTTGACAGTGAGAGGTGATTGAAAATCAGATCCAGAAACCAACTAAAGTCCTGGAGGGGGTAGATTTTCCTACCCAGACACAGCCATGGGACAAAAAAGTTCACTTCCACCATTAGCATCTATTTTATTCAGAAGCATGTGAACAACTCTAAACCAGGCGTTGGCAAAATTTTTTTTTGTTGTTGTTTGGTAAAGATACAGACAGTAAATATATATATAATATATTAATAATTTTTTTTGCTTTGCAGGCCACAAGTGGTCTCTGTCACATACACACCTCTTTTCTTTTTTTAAAAAAATTTGTATTACGCATCTATCACCACTCATACTGGTGAGTAAGACCTCTAGAACTTGTTCATCTTGTAACTGAAAGTTTGCACCCTTTGACAATCTCTCCTCATCTCCCCACCCCCTAGCTTCTGGTAACCATCCTTCTGCTCTTTGTTTCTATGAGTGCAACTTTTTAAAGATTCTACAGATAAGTGAGATCATACAGTATTTGTCTTTTAGTGTCTGGCTTACTTCACTTTGCATAATGTCCTCCAGGTTCATCCACATTGTCACAAAAGACAGATTTTCCTTTTTTTTTTTTTAAGGCTAAATAGTATTCCATTGTGTAGATATGCAGCTTTTTAAATCCATTCATGTGTTGATGGATACTTAGGTTGTTTCCATATCTTGGCTGTTGTGAATACGCTGCAATGAACACAGTGGTGCAGGTGTCCCTTTGTGATAGTGACTTCATTTCCTTTGGGTACATATCTACAAGTGAGATTGATGGACCACATGGTAGTTTTATTTTAAAATTTTTGAGGAACCTCTAAACTGATTTCTACAATGGCTGTACTGATTTACATTCCCACCAACAGTGTGCAAGGGCTCCTTTTCCTCCACACTCTTGCCAGCACTCATTATTGCCTATCATTTTCATAGCAGGTATCCTGACAGGTGTGAGGTGATGACTCATTGTTCGTTTTCTTTCTTTACAGAACTTTAAAATCATGAAAGCCATTTTAGCTAAGGGACCATACAAAAACAGGCTGTGGGCTGGATTTGGCCTGAAGATGGTAGTTTTCTGACTTCTGCCATGAAAAAAGAATCTAGTGCTGGTATTGGCAGAAGTGAGAAAGGGTTGGAAAGGAAGCTGATGGTTGTATCTGAGGGACAAGGTTTGGAGTACATGTGGAGTGCATGATGGTACAAATCCAGGTGCATCAGCTAGTGACTGTGAATCCTCCCACAAGACTACTCATAGTCTACTCTCCCCATCCCCTGTAGACATATGCTTGATTTGTGTGTGTTGATTTTGTATTATGCAACCTTGCTGACCTCACTTGTTAATTCTGGAAGCTTCTTTGTAGATTCCTTAGGATTTTCTACATAGACCATCATGTCATCTGTGAATGAGGTTCATTTTATTTCTCTGTTTCTGATGTGTATGCCTTTTATTTCTTTTTTCTTACTTTGTTGCACTGGCTAGAACTTCTAGGACAATGCTGAATAGGTGTGGGGAGAACAGACAGGCTTGCCTTGGCTCCAATCAAAGGAAAAGCATCTAGTCTTTCACAAGTAAGTAGGATGTTAGCTGCCAGCTTTCCTCCTATTTCCAGTGTACTGAAAGGCCTTATCACAAGTGTATACTGAATTTCATCAAATGCTTTCTCTGCTTCTTTTGAAATGATCATATATATATTTTCTTCTTCAGTCTATTTGTGTGCTGAATTACACTGATTACTTTTAGAATCCAGAAGCCTGTAACATTCCTTGGATGAACTCTATTTTGTCATTTTAAAAATACAATTTGCCAATATTTTGTTGATGATTATTGTATGTGCGTGCCCATGAGGAATCTTGCTCTATGTATGGTTTTCATATCAGGGTAATGCAAACCTCATGAAATAAGTTGGAAAATGCTCCTTCTTCTTGACTTTTCTGGAAGAATTTGAGTAGATTTGGTATTATTTCTTCTTTAAATGTTTGGTAGAATTATCTGGGAATGAAATTTTCTTTGTTAGAAGTCTTCTACTTACAAATAAGTAGAGGATTATCAAGTCTACCTGTTTCTTCTTGAATAATATTGCTAGTTGTGTCTTTCAAGCATTTGGGCCATTTTTCCTAATTAGTTGAACGTGTAGTATAACATTGTTCATAACACCCCTTTATTATCCTAGTAAGATTTGCAGGATCTGTACTGATGTCTCTTTTTCATTTCTGATATTGGTAATGTGCTTCTTCTCTGTTTTTATCATGATCATTCTGGCTAGAGGTTTATCAAACTAGTATTTATTTCATAGAACCAACTTCTGCCTCCATTAATTTTCTCTATTGGTACTTGTTTACAATTTCACTGATTCTTGCTGTTGTTTTCATTATTTCCTTCTTTCTTCCTGCCTTGGGCATTGTGTTAGTCCGTTTTTACACTGCTGATAAAGACATACCCGAAACTGGGTAATTTGTAAAGAAAAAGCAGTTTAATGAACTCACAGTTCCACATGGCTGGGAGGCCTCGCAATCATGACAGAAGGCAAAAAAGTACATTATATGGTGGCAGACAAGAGAGAATGAGAATCAAGTGAAAGGGGAAACCTCTTTTAAAACCATCAGATCTCATGAGACTTTCACTACCATGAGAACAGTATGGGGGAACCACCCCCATGATCTAATTACCTCTCACCGGATCCCTCCCACAACATGTGGGAATTATGGGGGCTACAATTCAAAATGAGATTTGGGTATAATATGCCCTTAATGTGGCAACTTTAATCATTTACTTGAGAACTTTGTTTTTCCTAATGGAAGCATTTATTGCCATAAATTTCCTTCTTAGCTTTGTGTTAGACACACATCACAAATTCTTATGTTGTGTTTTCATTTTTATTTAAAATACAATATTTTCTCATTTGTCTTAAGAGTTTCTATTTGACCTTTAGGTTATTTAGAAGATTTCCTTTTTAATTTGTGAATCTATCATGTTTCCAGATATCTTCCTGTTATTGATTTTTGGTTTAATTCTATTGTGGTCAGAAGACATATGTTGCATGATTTCAGTTATTTTAAACATATTTAGGTGAATTTTATGGCTTGGGTATGCTGTATTTTCATGAATACTCCATGTGTACTTGAAAAAATGTGTATTTTTTTTCACCAAGCTGTTGGCTTGGGTGTTTTATAAATGTCAATTAGGTCATGCTAATCATGTGGTAAACATTTTTCAGTTCTTCTCAATGATTGCTAATTTTCTTTCTACCTGTTTCTGCAATTATGGAGAGAGAAATGTTGCAGTCTTCAACTCTCAATGTGGGCTTGTCATTTATTTCTCCTTTCCATTCTGTCAGTTTTTGATTCATGTATTGTTAGGAGCATACATGTTTAGGATTCTTATGTCTTCTTAGTCAATTGATGCCTTTATCATTATGTGGTGGGCCTTTTTACCCTTAGTCATAGTCTTTGTTCTTAAGTTTTGTCTTATATTAAGCCCCTCCATCTTTATATTTTATTTCTTTTGCTTCTAACCTGTCTACGTCTTTATATTTAAAATAAGTGGGCTTATTGTAGACATAATACAGTTGGATTTTAACTTTTTATTCATTTGGACAATATTTCTCATTTAATTAGTCTAATTTGTACTTGATGCCATTAATGATATGCTATACAATATTAGTGACTGAATTGTAATCTGACATCTTACTGTTTTCTATTTGTTCCATCTGCTCTATGTTTGCTTCCCCTAGCTTTTTATCTGCTATTGGATTAATAGCATTTTTTATGATTCCAACTTATCTCCAGGATTAACTTTCTTTGTCCTCCTTTCCAACATTATTTTGAGTGGTTGCCTTAGGGTTTACTACACATATATATTTAGTTATTGACATTCTATTTTCAAATACTATGATACTGCTTCTTGCATAACATATGAATCTTAGAAAGGTGCCCTTCCGGTTCCTCCTTCTCATACTTTGTGCTGCTGCTGTCACATATTCTAATTTTACCTGTGATATAAACCAGGGGTCAGCAAGCATTTTCTGCTAATGGTCAACTGCTGAACATTTTCGGATTTATGGCCATTGTGGACACCGTCATGTGAAAGCAGCCATAAACAACATGTCCATAACGAGCCTGGCCAAGAGCCAGCAAATCTCTATGAGAAAAATCCTAGTGGCGGGCAACTTTGCCATCTCTGCTGTAAACACACAATGGGTTGCCATTTCTTTCTAGATAGTCTCATATCTTTTGGGGTGATTAAAAATAAGAACATAATGTCTTTTATATTTATTTTCATTTTAACTGCATAGAGATCTTTGTGTAGATCCAAGTTTCTGTCTAGTATCATACTTCTCTCTGTAGAACGTGCTTTAATATTTCTTATGGTGTAGTTCTGCTGGTAATAAATTCTCTCACTTTTTGTCTGAAAAAGTCTTTAATACTATTTGAAAAATATGTGTTAAAGCATACATATTTGAAAAATATTTTGTCAAGTATAGAATTCTGGGTTGACTTTTTTTCTTTTCTACTGTCTTCTGGCTTGCACAGTTTCTAACAAGAATTTTGCTACAATCATTATTTTTGTGACCCTAATAAAATGTATCTTTTAATTCTAATTTCCAGCAAGATTTTCTCAGTTCAGATGTAATTCATCTAAGTGTGTGTGTGTCTTCATACTCATGCACTGTTTTTTAAAAAAACAAAGGTACTTTGGGAGACCAAAGCGGGTGGGGGGTCATTTGATCCCAGAAGTTCAAGATCAGGCTGGGCAACATGGCTAAACCCTGTTTCTACAAAAGATACAAAAAATAGCTGGGTATGGTGTTGCATTGCCTGTAGTCCCAACTACTTGGGAGGCTGAGGTGGGAGGATCACCTGAACCTGGGGAGGTTGAGGTTGCAGTGAACTGTGATTGCACCACTGCACTCCAGCCTTGGTGACAGTGAGACCCTGTCTCAAACAAAACAAAACAAAACAAACAAACAAAAACCCTCCCCCAAAACAACGAACTGGACAGAAGTTAAAGGTAGATTTTATTCATAAAACTACAGGGGAAGAGAGACTCCAGTATAGAGCTGGACTCAATTCCAAATACAACCAGAACAAGTGGAGATTTTTAGCCAAAAAACAACATAGAGGCTTGGAGAACATGGATGGATGGAAATTTGCCAAGAGGAGACATCAAATCTGGGAGGATTCTGGCTGAACTGACCTGATGGGATTATTGCCAAAGGCAGGCAGGCAGTCAGGCATCACCTGGGAGATGGTGGAGGTGAGGAGTTTGATCAGATATCAGATATTAGGGGTAAGGAATTCTCTCCTAAACCTACTTAACAGTACTGCTATAGAAACTGGATTCTGCAGGGAAGTACGTGACAGGCCTTGTTGGGGAGAAGGCTCGAGGCAGCCTGGTTAAAGTTTGGTCAAGCAAAGAATCTTGGTCGGTGTCTTGGCTTGGCATCTTGGAGTTTCCGGGATCTCTGGTTCAATGTCTTTCACTATTTTTAGAAAACTTTAAGCCATCATATCTTCAAATATTCATTCTGACCCATTTCTCTCTCTCCTACTTCTGGGACTCAATCACACGTGTGCTAGAGTGCTTCACAGCACTCAGGCTCTTGGATGTTCTGGTTTTTTTTTTTTGGTTGTTGTTGTTCACATGTTTCTGTGTTCCATTTTGGGTCATTCTATTGACCTATCAGATTTTGTGGTTTCCTTCCTCAGCCATACAGTTGACTAATAATCTCACTGAAGAAAGTCTTCACATGTTTTGCCACATTTTCTTGTATCTATGATTTCCTTTTTATCTTTTCAACACAGCTTCTCTCTCTGCTGAAATTCCCCCTGTATTCAGGCATGTTGCCACCTTTCCACTAGAGCATATGTTAGTGATATGTCCATTTATTTAATTATTAGTTTATTTATTTACTTATTTGTTTAACTATTTACTTGCTTATTTTTATTTATCTGTATCATTGTCATAAAGAGCCTGTCTCCATTTTTTGCTGTTTGAGTGCTGATAGCTTCTGAGCTCCAGCCCTCCCTCTTTCCCTCTGCCCCACATTTGGGCCGGCTGATAAGAAAGACCAGATTTTCCCTCCTCTGGTGCTTGCAGGAGGTTCAAACCATGCAAGCCCTTCCTGTGCACGGGAATCTTCACCTGGGGCCATCCCCTGCCACCATGAATCCTCAGGACTGTCCCAGCTCTCTCAAGCCAGTTTTGGGCCTGCATGGGAGATCTGTCCCAATTTTTCCAGAATGCCTCATTATGTAGGTAAAATAAATCTTTAATACCCACCTGTGGTATGTGCTGGCCTCATTAGTTTCAACATGTGAACCAAACTTGGGGTGAGAATCCATCCTCCATGGAGAGTGGCCACAACAAACTGACAGCAAATTTCAATGTTTAAGTCATCTCTGAGTCTGGTCCTGTTTATTATTCTGTCTGTTGACAGTGGTGTGTGTGTGTGTCACGATCTTTGAATGCCAGACATCTTGCACAGAGCAGCAGCGGCTGAGGCACATGTGATGATGGCGGGGCCTTGAGCTCACCTCCTCTCAGGTCGCGGTGTGGTGCTGAGTCGGTCTGGTCAGAGGTGAGCCGGGCTTGAGCTGTGTTGCTTCCTTGGCGCCCTTCCTGGGAGCATTGGCTTCAGACGCCTCCAGCGTGACCTTACGTGGCCTTGCGTGACCTTGTGTGGCGCCATCTTCAGCCTTCCCTGTGCATCTGCACCGGCCCCCCGGGGCTTTTTCTTCTCCTTGAGCGACTGTGTCTGGTCGTTTTCTGGGGGCTGCGAGTTGAGGGTGGGCGTAGTCTTGTTTCTCCACCCAGCCCCAGTCTGAGAAGCCCAGTGTCGCTGGGGCTCACAGTCCGGGCTTTCTGGGTGACCTGCCCCTGCTCCCACCACAGCTCCCCGCTGCCCGTGTGGGTGGTGGGTCCCGTGGCGGGATGCGGAACAAGCCTTGTACTTACTGGGAATCCAAGAACCTGGAGAACTGCCATCATGAAACGCTATGAGTAACATCGTCCTGAGTTCCATTTCTTAGTTTTCCATCTTGTGTGCTGTAGGGTCCAGCCCTACAGGGTCTGTGGGTTTTTCTCGTGTGCGGAGACGAGAGATTATAGAAATAAAGACACAAGACAAAGAGATAGAAGAAAAGGCAGCTGGGTCTGGGGGACCACTACCACCTGGATGCGGAGACCGGTAGTGGCCCCGAATGCCAGGCTGCGCTGTTATTTATTGGATATAAGGCAAAAGGGGCAGGGTAAGGAGTGTGAGCCATCTCCAATGATTGATAAGGTCATGTGGGTGACGTGTCCACCGGACAGGGGCCTTTCCCTTTTAGGTAGCCGAGGCGGAGAGAGAGAGGACAACCGACATGATTTCTTCTATGCTCTTCTCAGAAGATCAAAGACTTTAATACTTTCACTAATTCTGCTACTGCTATCTGGAAGGCGGAGCCAGGTGTACAGAGCGGAACATAAACGTGAAACGGGAGCGTGACCGCTGAAGCACAGCATCACAGGGAGACGGTTAGGCCTCCGGATGACTGCGGGTGGGACTGACTCATGTCAGGCCTTCCACAAGAGGTGGTGGAGCGGAGTGTTCTCTACCTCCCCGGGAGGAGAGGGAAGCTGCCTTTCCCCATCTGCTAAGTAACGGTGCCTTCCCAGACACTGGCGTTACCGCTAGACCAGGGAGCCCTCTAGTGGCCCTGTCCAGGCGTGACAGAGGGCTGACGTTCTTGCCTTCTGGTCCGTGTCCCTTCAGCTCCTATCCCTGTATGGCCTGGTTTTTCCTAGGTTATAATTGTAGAACAGAGATATTATAATATTGGAATAAAGAATAATGCTATAAACTAATGATTAGTAATATTCATATATAATCATATCTATATTCTGTGTCTAATACAACTATTCTTATTGAACAGTGTCACCATGATGAGTCAGCAGTCACTTCATGGTGAAGCCCTCAGCGCTAAAGATATTCTGGGGCAAAGAGTAAAAGATGTTTCTTCTTCTGATGTTAAAGATGCTTTGCTGTTGTTTCTAAAGAAGCACCCAAGATGGAGTTCTTTCCTGTGACAGCCCCTCCATTCAGGGCCACAGTGAGGAGCCCTCGACACCATGGGGCAGGAGATGGTCAGGTTGAAATGCAGCTGCCACAGTCACGGTGTCTCCTAGGCTCGTTGTGTGAGTCCTGTGAACATGCGTCCACACTGAGTTTGCACAGTGACATCCGAGCATGAGGAAAGTCTGTTGAACGTTGCTGGAGCACACCCCGTGCAGAGCCCACCCCACGCAAAACCAATTCTGTGGATTGCAAGTGGTGGCTCCAAGGCAGCCTGCTCAGTGTGAAATGTGGCTCTGCCTCCAAGCCAACTCCTTGGGAAGCTAAAGATCGACCCGATGCTGTCACCCTCCATGTGGAAAGTGGTGGTGCTGAGCCTGGATTTCAGCATGGATGCCCCTGATATTGGTGACATCTTTCCAGATTCTTAGGATGAGGAGCTTAAATTTGAAGAGATCATAAGTAAAATCAACCCAATGTTGCTGGAGTGCTTTCCTTCAGACCCTGTTGTGAAAACCACAGCTGGACCACCTAGCTGTGGATACATGAGCTTTCACACTTGGGGTTAAGATCTTTGCCAAAAAAGTGCAAGAAAGATCAAGACAGCTCCCAGGATGAGGTTGAATTGACAAACATATGAACATTTGATTACATCTGTTATGATCATGATCATTTGCTGTTAAGCTCCTCCTGCACGTGAGAACCAAACTGGGTGTGAGGTTTTATTCTCTGGGATGTGGGAGCCTTGATCATACTGAAGCCCTGTGACAGGTGCTGAGATACTCGCTCCTTGAAAACCTGGGCTCCCTCTGTGGCTTCCATTTTCACGGGATTCTGGAAACCAGTGTGGTGGTTTGTGCAGCCTGTCCAGGACCCAGGTGTCCCCTCTGAGGCGAGAGAACAAGAATCATGTACCTGACCTGCTGGGGAGGTGGGGAACATCACCCAGCATCACTCACCAACGTAGGCCTTGGCTGTCATTAACATGCAAATACAACTTCTGTTGCTCCTAACTGTGACCTCATTTTGATTTTTGGGCATTTGGGGAACACAATTACTATTGGTTTTGAAATGTCTTTGTGAGAGCGCTGTTGGAGCAGATACAAATGAGAACTAGGTGATGGAGTCGTGCTGATTGGCAATCCTGTGGAAACTGGATGCTTGTTGCCTGTGAATTTATTATCTTCTCAAAAGTGTTCATAAAGATTGACTGTCGGCTCTTGAACACACATGTGTAGCTTGTGTGTTGGTAGTTTGCGCTAAAAGCTTAGTGTTATCATCTACTATTAAAATACAGTATTTGAAACAAAAATAACACTAAATGAATATTATGAACACATTCATGCCAGTGAACTTGGCAGCTTAAATGAGTGAACTCATCAAAAGGCACAAGTTAGCAAAACTCGCTCAAGAAGAAATAGAAAATCTAATCTTATAAACTGTATCAACAAAAGAGATGGAAATAATAACAAAAATCTTCCCAACAAAGAGAAATCCAGATCCAGATGGCTTCCATGGCAAATTCCACAAAATAAGGAAGGAATAACATCAATCCTAAACAAACTCTTTCAGAAAATAGAGTAGAAGAGAACAATCACCGGATAATTTTATAGGAGTAGCATTAACCTGGTACCAAAAGAAGACAAGTGCGAAAAAGAGAAATTGGACTCAACAAAGTAAAAACATTTGCCCTTTGAAAGATAGTATTAAACAAATGAAAAAGTAAGTCACTGACTGTAGGTATATTTGTGAAGCTTACATCTGAGGAAGGACTCATGAGATACATAAGTAACACCTGTAACTCCAAAATAATAAGAAAAAGCAGTTTAAAATACGGGCAACAGATTTGAGCAGATACTTCACAAAAGAGCATACACAAATGACCAATAAGCGAACCACAAAATGCACAACTGATGAGCCATCGGCGAGATGCAGGTTAAAGGGGGAGATGCCCCTCTAGGATGGCTAAGTGGGAAAAGGCCACCGTAGTGTCTGGTGAGGACACAGGAGAATGGGAGAGCTCACACGTTGGTCTCAGGAATTCACGACAGTACGGCTTCTCTGAAAGACCTTTTAACACTTCCATGTAAAATAAACATACATCTACCAGAAGGCCTACAATTCCCGTCCTCGATGTTTATGCAAATAGAAACAAAAACGTGCTTACACAGAGCCGTAGGTGACTGTTCCTAGCAACTCTACAGACAAGAGCCTCAAACTGGAGACACCTGAATGGCCATTAGCTGTGGCTGGATAAACATATTCACTGCATTCAAACAATGGGATACTAAAGACTCTCAATCTAAGCTAGAGAGCTAATACATACTGTAAACCGCAAATAAAATTCTAAGCTCCCACACTGATTGATGAACCCTCCCCTTGGCCAAGGGCATTCCAAAGTTAACCGGAAAGACTATTAATAGTTGAGGCCACGATGAGAAGGTGGAGTTGAACAAGCCTCAGTATACCCTCCTTCCTTTTGGAATTCAGGCACAGCTGACCAGCATTCATATCAGCACAGAGACCTTAAGGCTGATAGAACAGACTCTTTAAGTCTGATAAGGAACATTTATAACCTATTCTCACAGAAGCCTGCTACCTGGAGGTTTCATTTGCATGATAAAACCTTGGTCTCCACAACCCCTTTTCATAACCCAGACATTACTTTCTATTGTTTCCAGGTCTTTAGATCATAACCCAACCAACTGCCAATCAGGAAATATTTGAATTGGCCTATGACCTGGATGCCCCGACTTTTCCAGAACAAACCACTGGACATCTTACATGTGCTGATTGATGTCCTACGTCCCTCCCTAAAATGCATACAACCAAGTTGAGCCTGACCACCTTAGGCACACATTCTCAGGATCTTCTGAGGCTGAGTCACAGGCCATTGGTCACTCACATTTGGCTCAGAATAAATCTCTGCAAATATTTTACAGAGTTCGACTCTTTTCACTGATAATGTCCAACACGGATGGATTTCAACAGCATTGTGCTAAGCGGAAGAAGCCAGATGCGAAAGACTGTGTCTGTTCCCATGAAATTCTAGATGTTCAGATTCCAGACGTCACAGAGAACAGGTCCTGCTTTCCTAGGGCGGGTGAAGAGCATCGCCTGCCGAGGCCAGGAGGTATCTTTAAGGGGAGAGAAAGTTTCCGTGCTCTCTCTTGATTGTGGCAGTGGTTCCATGACAGTAAATATGTGTCAAAACTAGTCCAACGGTACACATAAAAGGTGTAGATTTTTAAATTATACTCTAGTAAAGATATTTAAGATTTAAAAACAAAGTATAACATGATTCAAGGCCAGGCGCAGTGGCTCACGCCTGTAATCCCAGCACTTTGGGAAGCCAAGGCGGGCGAATCATGAGGTCAGGAGTTCTAGACCGGCCTGGCCAACGTGGTGAAACCCATCTCTACTAAAAATACAAAAATTATCCGGGCATGGCGGCAGGCGCCTGTAATCCCAGCTACTTGGGAGACTGAGGCAGGAGAATCACTTGAACCCGAGAGGCGGAGGTTGCAGTGAGCCAAGATTGCGCCATTGCATTCCAGCCTGGGCACAAGAGTGAAACTCCATCTCAGAGAAAAAACAAAAACTAACAAACAAAAAAGCATGATTCATAGTGAAACCACCTTTGCAAAAATAACTGAGAAAATTATGACAGTGGAAGAGATGAGACTTAACTGAGCCCATGTTGCTTCTAACCCCTAAACTGTCCTTGTTCATTCCGGGGTGTAGGCTGAACTCACTTTGGAAAGGAATTTTGTGTATAGTTTATATGATAGCCCTTCCCAAAAGGCTAAACTGTTCTTGTAAAACAGATGAAAGGCCACCAGCCACCAAGTCGAGATGAAAGGGGCTGGAATTCCAAATATTACCAGCCATTATTTCGGAGGTCATAAGATTTGCAACTTCCTGAATGACTCTTGCAGGTAACATCACTGTTGTGAACCTAAGATCGGCCTTTTGAGACGTCTTTTCAGGTTTTTGCATTTCTAACAACTGGATGGCCCCACCTGGACCTGCCAACCAGATCTGTGGCCCCCACCCAGGAACTGACTAATGAGTTCATTCCTGAGCCAACCAATCAGCACTCCCGATTCATTGGCCCCACCCACCAAATTATCCTTCAAAACTCGGGTCTCCGAGTTTTCGAGGAGTCTGATTTGAGTAATAATAAAATTCTGGTCTCCTGCACAGCCGGTCTGCATGAATTACTCTGTTTCTATTGCAATTCCACTGCCTTGATAAATGGGCTCTGTCTAGGCAGCAGGCAAGGTGAACCCCTTGGGTGGTTACAACAGGTTTAGTAAATGATTTGGTGAATAATTTGTAAAGAAGTATATGCCAACCTAAAGTAATCAAAAGGCTCAGGATCCAGTTAAAAGAGTTTATTAAAGTGCGAAGTGTGAGGGCTACTGTCCTCGTAGTGGATCTTCACCAAGGAACAGGGGATCAGTGCCCTGATGTGGGGAGAGGCAGAACCAGGGGGGCTGAACAGAATGACAGCATTTTCCTTACAAAGGCAAACATATGGATACCACATTTGATTGTGGTAACCAAAAATAAAATCCTAAGCCCCCCAACTGATGGAACGGACTCTCTCGGCCAAGGGTACCTCAGAGAAACTTGAAAAACTGAATTATTGGCCATGACAGGCAGGGGGCCAGACACACCTCCTCACCCTCCCTTTTGGGGTTTAGGCACAGCTGAGCAGCATTAACCTTGAAGTAGAGATCATGAGAGTGATAAAGCAGACACTTTGTGGCAATAAGACACCAAATTCCAGCCTGACTCTGGTGTGGCACCACAGGACAGATGGGAGGCCCTCAAGGAAATCAAAATATTTTACTCCAAACTATATTTCTTTGACATATTTTGAGAAGGCCCTGCAAAACCATCTTTTGTAGGCGAAATTTGCATCTGTAGAGAATCTCCATTAATGCAGCCAGGCCTTCCTTTCTAGGCCTTTCCTGGATCTAGGGAGATTAAATGAGAGTCTGACACTTTCAAAGTCTGAAAAGAGACATTCACCTTCTATTCTCTCTGAAGACTGTGGCCTGGGAGGCTTCATCTGCATAACAAGAACGGTGGTCTCCACAACCCCCTTATGTTTTTTTTTTTGAGACGGAGTCTTGCTCTGTCACCCAGGCTGGAGTGCACTGGCGAGATCTCTGCTCACTGCAATCTCTGCCTCCTGGGTTCACGCCATTCTCCTGCCTCCGCCTCCTAAGTAGCTGAGACCACAGGCGCCTGCCACCATGCCCGGCTATTTTTTTCTATTTTTTAGTAGAGACCATGTTAGCCAGGATGGTCTCGATCTCCTGACCTCATGATCTGCCCGCCTCGGCCTCCCAAAGTGCTGGGATTACAGGCATGAGCCACCGCACCTGGCCCACAGCCCCCTTATCTTAAACTAAGCCTTTCTTTCTACTGACTTCAAGTCGTTAGAGAAAGCTTAGCTCTTTCAACCGACTGCCAGTCAGAACCAATCAGAAAATCTTTGTATCCACCTACGACCTGTAAGGACCCCTCCTGTCCGCTTGGAGATGTCCCACCTTTCTGAGCCAAACTAATGTATACCTTAACATGTATTGATTTATGTCTTTGCCTGTAGTTTCTGTCTCCTTAAAATGTATAAAACCAAACTGTAACCTGACTGCCTGGGCACACTATCTCAGGACTTGAGACTGTTACCCAGGCCATGGTCACTCATATTGGCCCAGAAGAAATCTCTTTAAATATTGTACTGAATTTGTTTTTTTCCAGTAACATTGGCTACCATTAATTATGCTCTAAGGAGGTTGTTTAACATTCTGTTGTAAGGACAGTCACGGGGTGGGGCTCTGGAGTGGGGTTTGTCTCCACATTGCTGAGCCTAGGTTTGAATGAAGAGTGGGGAGCCTGGCTGAGGTCTCACATCTCAACAGAAGGTCAGGAACCAACAGTCGTGCACCAGGGACGAAAAACAGCTGTGTTACGTGACTCAGTCTCCAGGGCTTAACTTTTCTCTTTGTCACAATAAATTTGGAAAGTCCTGAAATTTTCTTTTCTTTTCACATATACAAATATGAACATTAATGCAATATTGATACAAGAGAAATAATTTCTAGACTTTTTTTTTATTATACCTATTGTTTTGGTTTTGAAAATTTAGGCATTAAGAGAAGTTAAGGCGAAATGCATCGTGTGGATTCTCAGCGGATCCTGAGAGAAGTCAGAATATTTTACACCAAAATACATTTGACATATTTTGCCAAAGCAATGAATAATAAGGCACATCTTGGTTTTCTTGATGTCCAGGTCAGTGTTCTTTTCAACAGAATAGCCTCTTTTGTTTTAATGCCTCCCCCTCAACAAGCAAATATTTGATGAGTACCCCTGCCATGTATTCTTGGTCGTGTATCCTGGAGCTTAATCATGTATTTAACCAGTTTAGAAATAAAAATAAAATTCTATGCCCTCTAACTGACCGATTGGATCCCCTCTTGGCCAAGGGGACCCCAGAGAAACCTCAAAAGCAGAGTCCCCACATGACATCCAGCGCATTCAGACAGCAGCGGGTTAGAGACCAACCTGAGCAACACGCATGATCAGAGACAAGACGGAGTGTCGAGAGGATGCGGCTGAAATGGAAATAGAGGCCAAAGCTGGTAACAGAGACCAAGAGACCACAGTTATCATAGAGGCCAACGTTGGTAACTGATAAGAGTTTGGATATCTATAACCTAAGTTTCATGTTGAGATGTAACCCCAAGTGTCAAGAGGTGGGGCCTGGCGGGAGCGGTTTGGATCTCGGGGGCAGATCCCTCAGGAAAGGCTTGGGCCATCTTCTTGGTGATGAGTGAGGTCTGGCTCTGAGTTTACAGGAGATCTGGTGGTTTAAGCATGTGGCACCTTCCCCTGCCCCCCACTCTCTTTGTCATGCTCCTGCTTTTGCCGTGTGAGATGCCTGTTTCCGCCTTCCCTTCTACCACAATTGGAAGCTTCCCAAGGCCTCCCTAGAAGCAGATGCTGGAGCCATGCTTCCTGTACAGCCTGCAGAAAAGTGAGCCAATTAAACATCTTTTCTTTGCAAATTACCCAGCTTCAGATATTTCTTTGTAGCAATGCAAGAGCAGCCTAACACCGTAACAGAAGCCAACCTGGAAGATAGCTCCTCAGAGGACGGGGTTGTGACTAGGACAGACACTGTATGAAGCTGAGGGTTCATATAACAAACATTTGCTCTACCCTGTCTTCCAACTCGGAAGAGAATTGCAAAAGTGTTCTCACTGAACAGAGGAACATAGGCATGAAAGAAGCAGATCCACTTCACTTTGGCAGTGGAATTCACATGAGTGCAGGTCGTCCATTCTGGGAGCAGCAGGGGCAGCCCTGAAGAGGTCCCTGTGCAGTCCACCGGCGTCAGCAAACTCCTCCCGGCAGCCCGGGTCCAGTTGTAGTCAGCTGCCTTTTGAGTACATGGCCGGACTGAAAGTCGTGCAGGTAAAGGTTCTCAGCATGGACTCAGATCCACTTGCCTTTCAGCTCATGGATTTGAAGTCAGATGGCAGCTGATGAAACTTTTCAAACTTCACATCTGTCCCTTTTCCGTGGGCTTCCGTGAAACTTGTTCATACAAAGGGTCTGGGGAAATAAGATGCAGCTGCAGGAGGCAAAGATCTGCACAGACCTGGCTGGAGGGCACCTGAAGCGTCAAATACCGCTGCCCAGGGTGGTTTTCTACTCAGGGTCTTTCTAAGCCGTTGCTGCCTGCTCTTGATCATCCATGACTGCTGGAAGCAGGAACACAGATAAATGCCTCATGGGCTGGTATTGCAATGTGGGTTCTTGGGGATTTCCCAGATAATTATTGACATCTTCTCCAAAGGTTGGGCAGAACCAGGACTGCAGAAGGAAATGTAATCCAGGCGTGGTGCATATTCCTTGTGTTCGTCAGCTCTGGAACTCTGTGGCTTACAATGACAATAATCAAGAGTCTATCCTCCTTTCCCAAAAGTAACCATTAACTTGACTTCTAATCCTAATGCCCAGTTTTGCCTGTTTGTGAATTTAAAAAGTGAAATTGCGTCTATTCTCTGTCTATTAAGTCAAGTTCTATATATTATTGCTCACAGCGTCTGAGGGTGAGGATGGCTCAGATGGGCAGCTCTGGCATGGGGGGCCTCTCATGGGGTGGGTCAGGCAGACATCAGCCAGGGCTGCACTCACCTGAAGATTCGAGTGGTGCTGGCAGACACACCTCCGACATTCCTCACTCACACAGCAGGCAGGTCGGTTCCCCTCCATGCAGGTCTCTCCACAAGGCTGTGTGAGTGTCCTCATGCCACCATGGCTGGCTTCCTCCAGAGCCTGCCATATGGGCCGGGAAGAACTGCATCACTTAGGATCTGGTCTTGGAAGTCACAGCATCATTTCCACCACATCTGAGGCGTTGGAAGAGGGTCACTAAGACTGGCCCACTTAGTGGGGAGGGGAATTAAACTCCAGCTCTTTACAGTGTGAGTGTCAAAGAATTTACAGACATATTCTAAAATCACCGTGCCAGGCAACTCTGTCAAAGAACTCCATATGGCAAAGATGGAAAGGTGTTGGCATTGCTGATTGGGATTTTGTATGGTGGTGATGCCTAGATTTCAAAATTGGGTGTTGCAGTAAGATTCCCTAAACTCTACTGCTCTTTACTTCCACACAGAAACATACACATGAATAAAAATTCTTATGCTTTTATAAAAGAGACACATTCCTCCTGTGATCTTTGGATAAGACCTCACCTTTCTAAGAAGGATGGTTGTCACTGCGCACACACCTGTCTCATTACAACACACACCAATGCACACACGCACACACAGACTTCATTCTCATTTACTAAATGCTGCTTAACACTTGGCACTGCCCTAGTGGGACTCAGCAAACCTGGGCTCGTAAGATTAGCCTGCTGCTAACCTATAGGGTGCCTTGAAGAGAATCTCAACTCTGACTGTGCAGTAGAATTACCTGGAGATTAAAAAAAAAAATCCTGAAATTCAGGCTCCCAGCTGGGCCAGTTCATTTAGAATCTCTGTATGTGAGGCCCAGCATCAGTAATTTTTAAAGCTCCCTAGGGTATTCTAAAGTATATCCGAGGTTGGGACCCATGATTTAACCACTTTGACTCAAATTCTTCATCTATAAAATAATGAACTTGAAGCACACAATTTGCAATCCTTGATCCTACTTCTGAAGTTTCATAATTTGTTATCCACTGAGAAGCCTACTGTCACTCCAGCCACTCTCTCCTCCTTGGTTACCTCATACCCAGCCATTGGTGTTACTAGTGAAGATGGCTTCTTCATCCCCTAATGTTATAAGCTCCTGGAGTTTGTTTAGGATAATTATTACAAATTATGATCAGTAAATATGTGGAAATTAAAGCAAACTTGAGTTTTTCTTCATATTAGGTTGTATGCTTAATGTCCTAAGAAATATAAACAATTCTTATTACTTCTGATTACATTGCCTTATAAGGAGTTAATTTACATAATAAAATAACATCTTGTTCTTTCTTCTTTAACACCAACTGTTAGGCTTGGGTATGTCAATATTCCATTTAAATTGAAGTTTTACAACCATATCTTAGGTCTCAGACTCATAGCTGAGTGATGATAATATGGGGGCTAATTTCTCTTTATCTTTTCTTGTGGTATAATCTTTTGAAATTTCTTAATTGAATATAACACTTACACACACATACACACACATACTCACAATTACACAGCATATATAGGTACAGTTCAACGAACCATCACAGAAGAAACCCTGATGTAAGCTTTGCCCAAGTCAAGCCATAGAACAAGAACATAGAACAGCTACCCTGGAAGCATTCCATCCCTCCAACTTTCAGGTCTCATTCCAATCATGAGTCTATCTCCTTTCCCAAAAGTAACCATTAACTTGACTTCTAATCCTAATGTCAAGTTTTGCCTGTTCCTGAATTTAAAAAAGTGAACTTGTGCATATTCTCTGTCAATTAAGTCAAGTTGATTGATAGTGTTGTTTAGTTCTGTTATATAATTTTCATCATTTTATTTATTTGTTCTATATAAATAAATACAACAGAAAGAACTGGAGTCAAAGTGGTTAAATCATTGGATGCACTTTAGAATACCCCAAGTAGCTCATGTTGTTTATATAAACAACAATACGAAAGAGAAAGATTAACATTTACAACTAGAACTGTGAAGCTTTGAATTTAGTCTTTCAGTTCTGTAAGTTCTTCAAGTGTTTGAAGCTATGTTATTAAGTGTTGTTATATCTTCCAGATGAACTGATCTTTTAAATTTTATATAATGTCCTCCATTATTCTGCTAACACCTTCTTTTTTTTGAGGTCATGTTGTCCGGTAATTATATCGCCACATTAACTTTCTCAAGGTGAGTGTTTTCATAGTATGCCTATTCAATTATTCTTTCAGTGTAAGCATTTCTTCATACTTAAAGTTACTTAGAAACAGTATAAAGTTGAATTTTACTTTTTCATCTAGTCCAAATATCATTGCCTTGTATTTTTGGTGTTTATTTCATTTACGTTTATATAATTATTGATAACTTTTGGTTATCATTTTGATGTATACATTTTCCCTCTTTTTTAACTTCTTATTTTTGCTTTCCTGCCTCCTTTTGGATTTCAAATGCATTTTTTAGTAATCTATTTTAACTCTTCTATTGGCTTTTAAGCAGTATTTCTTTGTTTTATTTTACTAATGGTGACTTTAGGGATTATAACATGCATTTTAAACTGATCTCAGTCTGACCTGAATTGATAGTACATCAATTCAAGTATATTACATCGTACTACATCAAGGCATGATGTAGTATATCATTTTCTTGTAGTAGTTTTGGATTCCTATGCTAATCTTTTAATTAGTATTTTTCGTTATTAATAATAATTGGTGTTAGTCCACAATTATTTCATCTACAGTGTGAGTCCCTTATGAGAGTATAAATTCATTTTCCATTCTTCCCACTATTTGTGGGATCAATGTTTCATTTTGTGGGAGGTTACTGAGCTTCTTGGATCTTTGAGTTTGTGTCTTTCATTAATTTCGGAAAATTTTTATTCATTATCTCTTAAAGTATCTTCTAATTAGTTACTGAGTATATGAATACTGCTAATTTCTGTATTTTAAGTTTGTGTTCTGGTATATTACTTAACTCTTTCATTGCTTTAATTAGATTTAGCATTGGTGTCCTAGGGTTTTCCAGATATATGCTCATATCGTTTGTAAATAATGATATTTTAATTCTTTTACAATTCTTACACTTCTAATTATTTTCTTTTGTCTAATTGCACTGGCTGATTGCTCCAGTACAATGTTGAATGATAGTGGAGATAGTGGATGTATTACTATGCCTGGGCTATCAAAACACAGTAACACAGATTGGGTGGCTTAAACAATAGAAATGTGTTTTCTCACATTCTGGATGCTGGAAGTTCAAGATTAAGGTGACAACAAGCTTGGTTTCTGATGAGGTCTCTCTTCCTGGCCTGCAGACAATACCGTCTCACTGTATCCTCACATGGCTGTCCTTCTGGGCATACTCACTCCGGTGTCTCCTTTTCTTCTTATAGGGATACCAGTCCCACTGGATTAGGGCCTCATCCGATGTCTTCATTTAACCTTAATGACATCCTTGAAGACCTTATCTTCAAACACAGCCACATTGTGGGGTAGGGGTTCCACATATGAATTTGGAGTCAGAGGCACACTCAGTTCATCACAGAGAGTATCTTGTTTTATCTGATTTTAGTGGAAATGTCCCAAGTATTTCTCCATTAAATAAGATGGTGGCTTTAGGAATTTATCATAGTAATGAACTATCCTTCCATTCTGAAATTCTTGATTAAAAATTTGGAACTGATATTAAATCTTATCAAAGCTTTTCCAGAATTGACAGAGTCATATTTTTGTCTTCAGATCTATTAATATGGTTTAAAAGGACAATGGCTTTCCTAATATTGAAAAAACATTCAAGGCATGATATAGTACATTATTTTCTTCCAGTAGTTTTGGATTCTTATACCAATATTTTATTTAGTATTTTCTCATTATTATTATTTTTTGAGATGGAGTTTCACTCTTGTTGCCCAGGCTGGAGTGTAATGGTGCAATCTCGGCTCACCACCACAACCTCCGCCTCCCGGGTTCAAGCGATTCTCCTGCCTCAGCCTCCTGAGTAGCTGGGATTACAGGCATGCGCCACTACGCCTGGCTAATTTTGTATTTCTAGTAGAGATGGGGTTTCTTCATGTTGGTCAGGCTGGTCTCAAACTCCCAACCTCAGGTGATCCGCCCACCTCGGCCTCCCACAGTGCTGGGATTACAGGAGTGAGCCACCGTGCCTGGCTGTTCCATCATTTTTTTTTTGAACTGTATTTCCCTCTTCCTTATCTGCCCAGTTGCATCATTTCTGCTGTGTCAGAACATATTAATTTTATATATTATTTTTCCACTTTTTACCCACGTAAGACAATCTAGACCTATAACTGAATATGCCAAGTGCTCACCATTAGCCCTTTTACCAGATCCCACACTCATTTCCCATGTGCACTTCTGCTTCCACCAACCTTTAAAGCTGTTTTCATGCAGGCTGGTATTTGAGGGTAGATACTAAATACTTGGTTCACACTTTCCTGCTTTTCTTGAAAATAAGATTCATTGCTTCCTGGCTTTGTGCATTGCATGTTGCTTATGCTACTAGTAAATTCTTTATTTATTTATTTATTTATTTTCCTGGGGGCCCAAGGGATTTTTTTCTTTTTCTTTTTTTGAAAGTCTTCTATTCATGGCCTGTAAGAGCCGGCATCAGCTCACACATAGGTAAGCGGACCCCTCAACATTATTGACAACCTTGTGAGAACCCAGCAGCACATAACACATAGGTAAGCAGACCCCTCATCATTATTCATGGCCTTTTGAGAACCCACATCACGTAACACACATGTAAGCAGACCCCCTCATCATTTTTCATGGCCTTGTGGGATCCCAGCATCACATAACACATATGTAAGCGGGCCCCTCATCATTATTGACAGCCTTGTGAGAACCCAGCATCATGTAACACACATGTAAGCAGGCCCCTCATCATTATTCATGGCCTTGTGGGAACCCGGCATCATGTAACACACATGTAAGCAGATCTCCCATCATTATTCACGGCTTTGTGAGAACTCAGCATCGCATAACACATATGTAAGCAGACCCCTCATCATTATTGACGGCCTTGTGAGATCCCAGCATCACCTAACACATATGTAAGCAGACCCCTCACCATTATTGATGGCCTTGTGAGAACTCAGCATCACCTAACACATATGAAGCGGATCCCTCCTCATTATTCATGGCCTTGTGGGAACCCAGCACCAGGTAACACGTATGTAAGCGGACCCCTCATTGTTCACAGCCTTGTGAGAGCCAGCATCAGCTCACACATATGTAAGTGCAATTCCGTGCCTCCCCTCTGGTTGCTCTCAGTAGGATGGGAGGCCTTAGTGAAGCAGCTGGCTGTGTCTGTTGATGCGCCCTTCCTCCCAGAGCAGAGCCCAGGTGATCATTAACTAAAGCTGTATTCCAGGTGGCATCAGCAGGTTTGATCATTAAAATCTCCTTTTGGCTTTAGGAGGAACATGAGAGTCACCTGGTTCGGAGCCAGGTCTCTTCCATGGCTGCACCTGACAGCGCTCTCTTGAGTGACAATGCCGGCCGTGGGTGCCTGTCTTCACAGGGTAGGGTGTGAATCTCCAAACGCCCTCACTTCTCTCTCTGTAGTCTCTAGGAACCACGTACTTCTCATTCAGCTACCGTGGCTTTTTTCCATTGGCTGCTGACTCTCATCTTTGTCGTGAGTCCTGCTCCACACTCTTCTGGAAAAATATCTCCTTCCCTGCTGCGTCCTTAGCGGCCCCCTCTAGGCCTGTGTTTCAGCACCAGCTCCTTCTGTGTCCTCGTCCCACGTCCACCACAGGACGAACCGGATGCTCCTGTTGTTGCCAGTACCGCCCATGTTCCATAGTAAATGATGTTCCACCCCCTCCTTGTATGCCAAGGGACCTGACGTGCCATATACACATTTTAATGCCATTCCTGATTAGGTGGTTTAATTTCCAATGATGAAGCCCACTTTCAAATCACTCTATCAGGAACTGTTTCCACTGGAAATCACGTGAAAGAAACGTTTCAGCGTTGTAAACATAAAGATACCGATTATAACTGTTACAACAGTGTGAAACGGTGATTCTTTTTGGGGGGTAGGTGAGTGGGCAGAATCCTTGGCGCATAATACTTTCAGAGGCGCTGTTTGCTTTGGAAAGAAACAGGTGAATAAGGTCAGTCTTATTCGTTGTTTCTAACATTTGCACCCGTGAACTGCGTCCACCCTGCATCCCACTCGGGGCCTGCTGAGCCTGACAGCGGATTTGAAAAGCATCCTGTCCCGCGACCGCCTCCATCTATGTAGATGCGTTGACATTGTTAATTCACGCGGTCATTTTAAAATTAACCTAAAGGATTCATCCGAAGACCGGCTGCTAAGCTTTCGCCAGTCAGAGAGAGGCCGCGGAGGGGCGGGCGGGCCTGCAGGCTCTGAGGCGGATGGAGCTGGGCCGCTCCCGTCAGGAGGGAAGGCGCGAAGCAGGCGCGGGCAGCCAGGCCTTCCCGCCGCCTCAGGTCTCCCGGCCGCAGTCCGCGCAGGGACCCCCGAGGCGGTAGGAGCCCCCACTCCGGGGGGCTTCCTGAGTGTCTGGCGGTTGGTGAGGGGAAGCGGCGCATTCTGTTCATTCCCGCGTTTCACAAGCCGCGCAGAAAGAAGCTGCTTCCTCCCGCCGTTCTCTGAGTGGTTCACGACACAAACCCCTGCGCGGCGGCGGCGGCGGCGGCGGCCGAGCACCGAGGGGCCCAGGCGGGAGCAGGAAACGCGAAGGCCCGGCTGTTCCTCCCCCACGCACGCCCAGACTCGAGTTCCCGCCAGAGCCTGAGACCCAGAGGTGAGAGGCGCAGCCCCACCCAGCCACCGGAAGTCACTCGCCAATTCTCAGATTTGGTTTTCATCTGAACACATCTGCGGATTTTAATTAAAATGGTAGGAAAAAGGCCAAGACAAAAGTCACTTCAGAAAAAAATCTATATAGCAGAGCAGTCGAGAGGTAATTCCTGTTAAAGAGGGGGTCTCACACACAGTGTCTGTGGCTGTGTGATGCGGGGTGTGTGTGGTGTGTGTCTGATGTGCGTGGTGTATGAGGTGTGTGTGTGTCTAGTGTGCTGTGGGGTGTGTGTCTATGATGTGTGTCTGGTGTGGGGTGTGTATCTGGTGTGGGGTGGTAGGTATGTGTGGTGTGTCTGGGGTGTGTGCGTCCTGTGTGGTGTGTGTGTCTTGAGTTGTCTGCTGTGAAGTGTGGGTGTGTCTGAAGTGTGTGTGTTTGGATGGTGTGGGATGTGTGTGGTATATCTGTAGTGTGTGTCTGGTGTGGTTTGTTGTGGGGTATGACTGTGTGGTGTGTATGGTGTGGGGTGTGTGGGGTTCCATGTCTGGTGTGGTGTGTGCTCTGTGGTGTGTCTGGTGTATGGAGGGTCTGCTGTGGTGTGTGGTGTGTCTGTGACGATGTGTGTGTTTGATGTGGCGTGTGTGTCTGGTGTGGTCTGGTGTGTGGGGTGTGGGGTGTGTGGTGTGTGGTGTGTCTGTGGGGTGTGTGTGTGGTGCGGTATGTGGTGTGTCTGGAGTGTGCGTGGTGTTTGTGGTGTGTGGTGTGTCTGGGGTGTGGTGTGTCCGGTGTGGAGTGTGATGTGTCTGGGGTGTGTGGTGTGGTATGTGGTGTGTCTGGTGTGGTATGTGGTGTGTCTGGAGTGTGTGTGGTGTTTGTGGTGCGTTGCCTTTTCTGTGCACAGATGCCATCATGGTACCATCAGCACAGTCACGTGCTGTGCAGGAGCAGTGGGCTTTACCACACAGCCAAGGTGTGTAGGAGGCTGTGCCATCTAGGTTTGTGTATGTGCACTCTCTGATGTTCTCACAATAACAAAACTGCCTAACACACATTTTTTAGGACATATCCCCATGGTTAATCAGTGCTTGACTGTAATGTTTGTTTTTTTTTTTAGAGACGAAGTCTCACTGTTGTCACTCAGGCTGGAGTATAGTGACGCGATCTCAGCTCACTGCAACCTTCGCCTCCCATGTTCAAGCAATTCTCCTGCCTCAGCCTCCCGAGTAGCTGGGATTGCAGGCACGTACCACCATGCCTGGCTAATTTTTGTATTTTTAGTAGAGACAGGGTTTCGTCATGTTGGCCAAGATGGTCTTGAACTCTTGACCTCAAGCTATCTGTCCACTTTGGCCTCCCAAAGTGCTGAGATTACAGGTGTGAGCCACCACGCCCAGTTGGTGACAGTAATAATGTTCTTTTAAAGAACAAAACACGTTACTCATTTGTTGCGTTGGGGGTTTTGTGGTGGTAGGTGGCGTGGTGTTGCCCAGTGGGCAGGCTGCAGGATCTGGGGCAGGAGTCCCCTTGTCTGGGGCACCCCGAGGACATGCATCTTTTTCCAAGGAGGAGCAAGGATGCTCAGGGTGGAGGTGAGGGGGCTGTTCCAGGCAGGGTGGAGGCCTCAGACAGATGGGGAGTGAGTGTGGGCTGCACAGTGGCTGGAGGGTCGCAGGCCTGGGGCGTGCAGCTTCTGGTGTTGATGGGGACTTCGTTGGGGATTTCTGAGGCCTCATTTTCTGATCCTAAGACAGCCCTCATCACTGACAGACATTTAGAAAATACTGTTCAAAAGTGTTTAGGGCTGGAGGAAAATCAAGAGGTATGAGAATCTAGCCTCTCATTTGTGTTTGTTTTTAGAAAAACAGAGCCATATTGGCCCATCAAAGCCCCAGTGGATTTTCCTATGGAGGTCTTAGGTTGTGGTTTGCAAAAACAGGTCAGCTGGATGCTTAACAAAAACAGGCAAAGAGAAAACATTCTGTGCAACGTAACCTGTTTTGCAAAATTCTCTAAATTTCACAACTTGTACAATTTTGGCAGATGTATTATGATTTAATTCTGACTACTTCAGCCACTGTTTGACACATTGCTTTTTTATTGTGAATATTTTGGAGTATTTCTCTCTATGCTTTGTTTCGTCACATTGCAATGCCTTCCCACCTTTCAAGTGAAGGGATTTTGGGCATAGGGAGCGGGGCCATGCCCCCCACCAGCATCCCTAGGCTGCCATCTGACATAACCTGGGTAAGTGCCGGACTGAAAGTTAATGCTGGTGCAATGCTGTTAACTAAGCACAGATTTTACCTGCCTCTGCTTCATTTTCCACGTTGCTCCTCCCCTTGAGGACGTGTCCTGGATGTGCATGGAATTGGCCATCCTGCGTCCTGCATCCTCTGACCCTCCACTCTCCCGGGTGGCAGCTGCCCCCTCTATCCTGTCTCTATGATCCTGATGCGTTTGGAGAGCATTGGTCGGTTATTTTGTAGAATGTTCCTTAACTTGGGTTCCTGGGAGGCTTTCTCGTGATTAGTCTGGTGCTATGCTTTTTTTTTTTTGGGTGACGATACTGCAGATGTAGTGTGTGTCTTTGTGAATGCACCGTATCAGCCCTGCTTAATACTGGCATGGGTGAGGATACCGCAGACGTGGTGTGTGTCTTTGTGAATGCACCGTATTAGCCCTGCTTAATATTGGCATGGCTTATTGATGGTGGTGCTGACCTTGACTGCCCGATGAGCAGGTATCTGCAGGTTGCTCCACAGTGAGTTATGATTTTTTTATTTTGTAGTTAATAAATATACTAAGGAAACTACTTTTAGACAAAACAAGTACCCACCTCTCCCCAGACAGCTGCCTACGAGTCCCAGCAGCCCTAAGGACATCTTGCCAGAAGTAATAATTACTGTGGTGTTCTAATGCTGATTTCCTTTTCCCTTCCTCCCTTCCCTCCTTCCCCTTCCTTCCTTCCTTCCCTTCCTTCCCTTCCTTCCCTTCCTTCCCTTCCTCCCTTCCCTCCTTCCCCTTCTTGAGATAGGATCTCACTCTGTCACCCAGGCTGGAGTGCAGTGGTGTGATCACAGTTCACTGTAAGCTCAACCTACAGGGCTCAGGTAATCCTCCCACCTCAGCCTCTGCTGGGACCACAGACATGTACCATCCGGAAAGATGGGTGGGGCTGGGGTGTGACGAGGGAGCCTGGGTCCCGAGGCTGCTTAAATTCTAAGTGATAATGACTTGGTTTTCTGTGAGATGCTGAACCCTCATCACACCTTACCATGGCTGGAGTACATGAGATAGTTCTGTTTCTAACAGCCGAAAGACTCAATTTTGTGTTTTCCAAAAATCTGAAATTTTAACAATGGTGACAGAGAGGGGCTGCACGTGGAGTGGGGTTTAGTTCTAAAATCTGCAGTCACCTACATGGTAAAAATTCCACATCGATAAACTTGCCGTTAAATACACTACTGAGAAAGTCCAACACAGGCAGACTTCCCTCTAGCATCACAATAAACCAGGGTCCCTTCAGGGATGAGCCACGTTGTGTGAAAAAGTTTCCATCGTTAACAGTCAAATTGCACTTGGTCTGACTAAATGATACCACCAGCTAAGATCAACTATACATGCTAGGGTGCATTTTGCTAGGTATATGTGTTGGCGTGTTGGGATTGGGGCCTGAAAAAACAGGAGGTGAATCTGAAATGTGGGAGACCAGTTGACTTTCTGTAGCTGGTTGTGCTGGTGACCATCAACTTGAGTCTGTGTGTAGTTCTTGGTTTTAAGTGCATCGTTTGAATTCTTTCTAGCAGTCTTATCATGTGATAATTTTTTTTGTTGTTGTTAAAGAAAAGCTGTTTGTCGACAGACCAGCTGTTTGGAACATATGGTAGATCTTGAGAAACATTAAGAAACCAGAAATAAGTATCTTACAGCTTTCCAAAAAAGTGTGCTTCAAATCACCATATGGGAAAGTGAAGCTGGAAGCACCTCAAGCATTCTCCTGTTGAGAATGATGAGAAATGCTTGGCAAAATGCAGGCATTATTTGAAGCTATCCAAGAGATACTGAACATTAAGAACAAGAAGAGGAGGAGGCCATTTTGGAGGAGGAAGGGGATGGGGCTAGGAAATGCCTAGAGTTTTGATGGAGACATGGAGAGTCTCACGTGCAGCTGATTTTCCCCTCAGAATATGTGTGTGTTTAAATATATATATTTAATTCTGGAGCAGCACAGGGTAGGATGTTGAAAATCTGGAGGAAAAGCAGCATGGAGTTTTGACAGCCTTGAAAAGCAGGGAATGGCTTTAGGACCTGCTTGGAAAGGGGATCCCAAAACAAAACAGAATTTCAGTTGAAAGCATCTAGGACCAAGCTGCAGGACTGGCAGATGAACTGAAGGTAGATGAAGGCTGCAACCCAGACTGAGGGGGCAGAGTCACTGGGACAAGGTGAACAGCCACCACTGTCTGCCTGCATGAGCGTAACATCATCTCAAGCCTTGATGGTCCTTTATATGCAAAGATTAATAGACACACCAGAAGATACCATCAGATTACTGAAAAACAAAAGAAAACAGACGATAGAAATAAACCCACGGGTGATCAAGATATTTGAGTCAGTGAACAAGGTATAAGGTTTTTGTTTTTTGTTTTTTGTTTTTGTTTTTGTTTTTTGTTTTTTTTTTTTGAGACAGAGTCTCGTTCTGTCACCCAGGCTGGAGTGTGGTGGTGCAATCTCAGTTCACTGCAACCTCTGCCTCCCAGGTTCAAGTGATTCTCCCACCTCAGCCTCCTGAGTAGGTGGGATTACAGGTGCATGCCACCACTCCCGGCTAATTTTTGTACTTTTAGTAGAGACAGAGTTTTGCCATGTTGGTGAGGCTGGTCTTGCTGACCTCAAGTGATCTGCCTGCCTTGGTCTCCCAAAGTGCTGGAATTGCAGGTATGAGCCACCATGCCCAGCCAACAAGGGTTTTAAAATAATTATGATTCAATAAGTCCAAGGCATTTAGGGAAACAGATGGAGAAAAGAGTTAAAAAAATGAAGTATCGATTGAACAGTCTAGAATAGAAAAATATAGTATCTAAAATTAATAACCCATTAAATTGACTAAGTCACAGAGTAGTCACAGCAAAACAACAGCTTTTATGAATTAGAAAGGAGGTCAATAGAAAAAATATAACACTAAAACATCAGGATAAAAATATATAGAACAGACAGACTGCCTTCTCAAGTGGGTCCCTGACCCCTGAGTAGCCTAACTGGGAGGCACCCCTCAGTAGGGGCAGACTGGCATCCCACATGGCTGGGTACCCCTCTGAGATGAAGCTTCCAGAGGAATGATCAGGCAGCAACATTTACTGTTCAGCAATATTTGCTGTTCTACAGCCTTCATTGCTGATACCCAGGTAAACAGGGTCTGGAGTGGACCTCCAGCAAACTCCAACAGACCTGCAGCTGACGGTCCTGACTGTCAGAAGGAAAACTAACAAACAGAAAGGACATCCATGCCAAAACCCCATCTGTACTTCACCATCATCAAAGACCAAAGGTAGGCAAAACCACAAAGATGGGGAAAAAACAGAGCAGAAAAACTGAAAATTCTAAAAATCAGAGTGCCACTTCCCCTCCAAAGGAACGCAGCTCCTTGCCAGCAGTGGAACAAAGCTGGACGGAGAATGACTTTGATGACTTGAAAGAAGAAGGCTTCAGATGATCAAACTTCTCTGAGCTAAAGGAGGAAGTTCGAACCATCGCAAAGAAGCTAAAAACCTTGAAAAAAGATTAGATGAATGCCTAACTAGAATAACCAGTATAGAGAAGTCCTTAAAGGACCTGATGGAGCTGAAAACCATGGCACAAGAACTATGTGACAAATGCACAAGCTTCAGTAGCCAATTCAATCAACTGGAAAAAAGGGTATCAGTGATTGAAGATCAAATGAATGAAATGAAGCAAGAGGAGAAGTTTAGAGAAAGAAGAGTATAAAGAAATGAACAAAGCCTCCAAGAAATATGGGACCATGTGAAAAGGCCAAATCTACGTCTGATTGGTGTACCTGAAAGTGATGGGGAGAATGGAACCAAGTTGGAAAACACTCTGCAGGATATTATCCAGGAGAACTTCCCCAACCTAGCAAGGCAGGCCAACATTCAAATTCAGGAAATACAGAGAACACCACAAAGATACTCCTCGAGAAGAGCAACTCCAAGACACACAATAGTCAGATTCACCAAAGTTGAAATGAAGGAAAAAATGTTAAGGGCAGTCAGAGAGAAAGGTCAGGTTACCCCAAAGGGAAGCCCATCAGACTAACAGCAGATCTCTCAGCAGAAACTCTAGAAGCCAGAAGAGAGTGGGGGCCAATATTCAACATTCTTAAAGAAAAGAATTTTTCAACCTAGAATTTCATATCCAGCCAAACTAAGCTTCATAAGTGAAGGAGAAATAAAATCCTTTACAGACAAGCAAATGCTGGATGGTTTTGATACCACCAGGCCTGCCCTACAAGAGCTCCTGAAGGAAGCACTAAACATAGAAAAGAACAACCAGTACTAGCCACTGCAAAAAGTGCCAAATTGTAAAGACCGTCAATGCTAGGAAGAAACTACATGAACTAACAAGCAAAATAACCAGCTAACATCATAATGACAGGATCAAATTCACACATAACAATATTAACCTTAAATGTAAATGGGCTAAATTCTCCAATTAAAAGACACAGACTGGCAAATTGGATAAAGAGTCAAGACCCATCAGTGTGCTGCATTCAGGAGACCCATCTCACGTGCAGAGACACACATAGGCTCAAAATAAAGGGATGGAGGAAGATCTACCAAGCAAATGGAAAACAAAAAAAGGCAGGGGTTGCAATCCTAGTCTCTGATAAAACAGACTTTAAACCAACAAAGATCAAAAGAGACAAAGAAGGCCATTACATAATGGTAAAGGGATCAATTCAACAAGAAGAGCTAACTATCCTAAACATATATGCACCCAATACAGGAATACCCAGATTCATAAAGCAAGTCCTTAGAGACCTACAAAGAGACTTAGACTCCCATACAATAATAATGGGAGACTTTAACACCCCACTGTCAACATTAGACAGATCAATGAGATAGAAAGTTAAAAAGGATATCCAGGAATTGAACTCAGCTCTGCATCAAGCGGACCTAATAGACATCTACAGAATGCTCCACCCCAAATCAACAGAATATACATTCTTCTCAGCACCACATTGCACTTAATTCCAAAATTGACCACATAGTTGGAAGTAAAGCACTACTCAGCAAATGTAAAGAACAGAAATTATAACAAACTCTCTTTCAGACCACAGTGCAATTAAGCTAGAACTCAGGATTAAAAAACTCACTCAAAATTGCTCAACTATGTGGAAACTGAACAACCTGCTCCTGAATGACTACTGGGTACATAATGAAATGAAGGCAGAAATAAAGATGTTCTTTGAAACCAATAAAAACAAAGACACAACATACCAGAATCTCTGGGACAAATTTAAAGTAGTGTGTAGAGGGAAATTTATAGCACTAAATGCCTGCAAGAGAAAGCAGGAAAGATCTAAAACTGATACCCTAACATCACAATTAAAAGAACTAGAGAGGCCGGGCGTGGTGGCTCCAGCCTGTAATCCCAGCACTTTGGGAGGCCGAGACGGGTGGATCATGAGGTCAGGAGATTGAGACCATCCTGGCTAACACGGTGAAACCCCGTCTCTCCTAAAAAAATACAAAAAACTAGCCGGGCGAGGTGGCGGGCGCCTGTAGTCCCAGCTACTCGGGAGGCTGAGGCAGGAGAATGGCGTAAACCTGGGAGGCGGAGCTTGCAGTGAGCTGAGATCCGGCCACGGCACTCCAGCCTGGGCGACAGAGTGAGACTCCGTCTCAAAGAAAAAAAAAAAAAAAAAAAAGAACTAGAGCAGCAAGAGCAAGCACATTCAAAAGCTAGCAGAAGACAAGAAATAACTAAGATCAGAGCAGAACTGAGGGAGATAGAGACACAAAAAACCCTTCAAAAAATCAATGAATCCAGGAGCTGTTTTTTTGAAAAGATCATCTAAATTGATAAGACTGCTAGCAAGACTAATAAAGAAGAAAAGAGAGAATAATCAAATAGATGCAATAAAAAATGATAAAGGGGATATCACCACCGATCCCACAGAAATACAAACTACCATCAGAGAATACTATAAACACCTCTATGCAAATAAACTAGAAAATCTAGAAATGGATAAATTCCTGGACACATACACCCTCCCAAGACTAAACCAGGAAGAAGTTGAATCTCTGAATGGACCAATAACAGGCTTTGAAATTGAGGCAATAATTGATAGCCTACCAACCAAAAAAAGTCCAGGACCAGATGGATTCACAGCTGAATTCTACCAGAGGTAGAGGGAGGAGCTGGTACCATTCCTTCTGAAACTATTCCAATCAATAGGAAAAGAGGGAATCCTCCCTAACTCATTTTTTGAGGCCAGCATCATCCTGATACCATAGCCTGGCAGAGACACAACAAAAAAAGAGAATTTTAGACCAATATCCCTGATGAACATCGATGCAAAAATCCTCAATAAAATACCGGCAAACTGAATCCAGCAGCACATGAAAAAGCTTATCCACCATGATCAAGTGGGCTTCATCCCTGGGATGCAAGGCTGGTTCAACATATGCAAATCAATAAACGTAATTCATCATATAAACAGAACCAAAAACAAAAACCACATGATTATCTCAATAGAAGCAGAAAAGGCCTTTGACAAAATTCAACAGCTCTACATGCTAAAAACTCTCAGTAAATTAGGTATTGATGGGACATATCTCAAAATAATTAGAGCTATTTATGACAAACCCACAGCCAATATCATACCAAATGGGAAAAAACTGGAAGCATTCCCTTTGAAAACTGGCACAAGATAGGGATGCCCTCTTTCACCACTTCTATTCAACATAGTGTTGGAAGTTCTGGCCAGGGCAATCAGCCAGGAGAAAGAAATAAAGCATATTCAATTAGGAAAAGACGAAGTCAAATTGTCCCTGTTTGCAGATGATGTGATTGTATATTTAGCAGACCCCATTGTCTCAACCCAAAATGTCCTTAAGCTAATAAGCAACTTCAGCAGTCTCAGGATACAAAGTCAATGAGCAAAAATCACAAGCATTCTTATACACCAATAACAGACAAACAGAGAGCCAAATAATGAGCAAACTCCTGTTCACAATTGCTTCAAAGAGAATAAAATACCTAGGAATCCAGCTTACAAGGCATGTGAAGGACCTCTTCAAGGAGAACTACTAATCACTGCTCAACAAAATAAAAGAGGACACAAACAAATGGAGGAACATTCCGTGCTCATGGATAGGAAGAATCAATATTGTGAAAATGGCCATACAGCCCAAGTTAATTTATAGATTCAATGTCATCTCTATCAAGCTACCAATGACTTTCTTCACAGAACTGGAAAAAACTACTTTAAAGTTCATTTGGAACCAAAAAAGAGCCCACATTGCCAAGACAATCCTAAGCCAAAAGAACAAAGCTGGAGGCATCACGCTACCTGACTTCAAACTATACTACAAGACTACAATAACCGAAACAGCATGGTACTGGTACCAAAACAGAGATATAGACCAATGGAACAGAACAGAGCCCTCAGAAATAATGCCACACATCTACAACCATCTGATCTTTGACAAATCTGACAAAAACGAGAAATGGAGAAAGGATTCCCTATTTAATAAATGGTGTTGGGAAAGCTGGCTAGCAATATGTAGAAAGCTGAAACTGGATCCCTTCCTTAGACCTTATACAAAAATTAATTCAAGATGGATTAAAGATTTAAATGTTAGACCTAAAACTATAAAAACCCTAGAAAAAAACCTAGGCAATACCATTCAGGACATAGGCGTAGGCAAGGACTTCATGTCTAAAACACCAAAAGCAATGACAACAAAAGCCAAAATTGACAAATGGTATCTAATTAAACTAAAGAGCTTCTGCACAGCAAAAGAAACTACCATCAGAGTTAACAGACAACCTACAGAATGGGAGAAAATTTTTGCAATCTACTCATCTGACGAAGGGCTAATATCCAGAATCTACAAAGAACTCAAACAAACTTACAAGAAAAAACAACCCCATCAAAAAGTGAGCAAAGGATATGAACAGACACTTCTCAAAAGAAGACATTTGTGCAGCCAACAGACACATGAAAAAATGCTCATCATCACTGGCCATCAGAGAGATGCAAATCAAAACCACAATGAGATACCATCTCACACCAGTTAGAATGGCAATCATTAAAAAGTCAAGAAACAACAGGTGCTGGAGAGGATGTGGAGAAATAGGAGCACTTTTACACTGTTGGTGGGAGTATAAACTAGTTCAACCATTGTGGAAGACAGTGTGGCGATTCCTCAAGGATCTAGAACTAGAATTACCATTTGACCCAGCCATCCCATTACTGGGTATATACCCAAAGGATTATAAATCATGCTGCTGTAAAGACACATGCACACGTATGTTTATTGTGGTACTATTCACAATAGCAAAGACTCAGAACCAACCCAAATGTCCATCAATGATAGACTGGATTAAGAAAATGTGGCACATATACACTATGGAATACTATGCAGCCATAAAGAAAGGATGAGTTCTTGTCCTTTGTAGGGACATGGATGAAGCTGGAAACCCATTGTTCTCAGCAAACTATCACAAGGACAAAAAACCAAACACCGCATGTTCTCACTCATAGGTGGGAACTGAACAATAAGAACACTAGGACACAGGAAGGGGAACATCACACACCAGAGCCTGTCATAGAGTAGGGTGAGTGGGGAGGGATAGCATTAGGAGAGGTACCTAATGTAAATGACGAGTTATTGGGTGCAGCAAACCAACATGGCACATGTATACATATGTAACAAACCGGCATGTTGTGCACATGCACCCTAGAACTTGAAGCATAATAATAACAAAAAAAAAAAAAGAAAATGAATGAAGAGTTACTGGCTGGGGATTTTCAAAACAGACGAAAGATGTATGAAGCTTTCTAAACCCACGAAGAATAGAAGAATAAGTAAAGCGAGAAGATCATACCTAGGCATGCCATCATAAGATGATACAAGCCAAAAACAAAGATAGAAACCTAGAGGGAGCTGGAGGGAGATGAAAGGGATGCATGACTTCAACAACATCACGGTTGCTTTTCAGCAGAAGCCATGGGAACCAGAGGCCACGGAATGGCCTCCTCCAGCTGCTGAGAGGCAGTCACCATAGAACTTCTGCTGCCGGGGAAATGGTCTTCAACAACAACGCTGAACCAGTGTTAGAAAACTCAGAACATGAGCGAAATGACAAGGACTCATGGACACAGAGGGGAGCAGCACACACTGGGGCCTGTTGGAGGGTGGAGGCTGGGAGGAGGAAGAGGATGGGGAAAAATAATTAGTGGGTACTGGGCTTAATACCTGGGTGATGAAATAATCTGTACAACAATGCCCCATGGCACCCATTTACTTATGTAGCAAACCTGCAGATCCTGCCTGCAATGTATCCCTGAACTTAAAATAAAAGTTGGAAAAAAGAAAACTCCGAACATTTATCACCAACATAGCTGAACTAACATAAGTCCTAGAGGGCTTTCTTCATATGGAAGGAAATTGATGAGCGAGGGTAACCACAGCAGTGTGAGGGTGTGAGTGAGGTGGGTGGGGAGGGAAGGCTCATCGTGAATATCTCTCGACATTCCCTGAACACCCAGCACAGAAAACAGTAACAGCAGTGTTTTGTGGAGCTTCGTTAAATGCGTTTAAAATACATGAGAAAAACAATGAAAAACGTGGAGGTAAGTGAAGTTAAATTGTTTTAAGATTCATACTTCTCCAGGAGAGTGGCAGGAGTAATACTTCAAACTAGACTGGAAATTGTCAAGGATGAGTGTTTAAATATCTGGGATAAGCACTTAAATTTTCATAAAATAATTATAATAAAAAATTGCTAACGGGGAAAATTGAATAACATTAAGTTAATCAAAAAGAGGGAGAGAATGGGGATAGAAAATAAAAACAGATGATTCAAATGAAAATATATAGTGAGATAATAGTTATGAATTACATGATTTTTATAATTATATTAAATGCAAACTGACTAAAGTCCTCAAAATTAAAGGACTTTGTCAGAGTAGATAGAAAAGCAAAACAAACTATGAGAGGTATAGTACTGTAGATGAGGAACTGAAAAGGTGGAGGTTAAATGTCTGGAAAGGACTGTAGCATACAATAGCAGCATTTTAAAAAGATTGTAGCTGTACTAACATAGATAGAATTAAAAAAGAAGGTTGTATACTTAAAAAAGATGTCAAGCCATCAGGGAGATATCACTTCCTGTTTGTGTGCACTAGGTAACAAAATACACTAAAAAATGACAATAGAAATAGGCAAATTCACAATCATAGTGTCAGACTTTAACACACCTGTCTCGATATCTGATAGTACATGCAGACCAAAAAGCAACAGGTCTAGACTGAGCACATTTGACCCGATTAATCTACATGGAGCACTTTAACAACAAGCAATAACAAATGGCAGAATTCGCTTTCTTGGTGAAAAGAAAGAAAAAAATTCACTTTCTTTTCAAGTGAAAATTGGAACGTTCATCTAAAGTAACCATATACTTGGTCACAGGGACTCAACAATCATCAAGTGATTTAAATCAGAGTACACTTCCTGAACACAATGTAGTTCAACTAGAAATTTATAAAAACTAACAAGAAAACCTCCAGTTGCTTGGAAATCAGTCTATAGATTTCCAGGTAGTTCATGGGTCAAGAAATCACCCACTTAATGAAACTGTGATTTCATTAAGAAATGACAATAAAAAATAGAGAATATTTTGAACTGAATAAAATGATAGGACCTCTGAAATCCACCTAAATGCATATTTAAAAGGAAATTTATACCTTAATTAAATGTATTAGATAAGAAGAAAGGCCGAAAAGTGTTTTTTTTTGTTTTTTGTTTTGTCTAAGAATCTATAAAAAGAACAGGAAGTTGAACCAGAAAACATAGGAGTGAAATAACAAATCAAAGAACTTACCTGCTCTTTTTGCATGCCAGCTTCTAGTTCAGTGATTTCCTTACTAGTTCAGTGATTTCCTTCCTAGTTCAGTGATGTCTGCTCTTATCTTGATGACCTTATCTCTGTCAACACAATTTTGAGGCCAGCATAAGCTTGATACCATGCTCTGAAAGGGACTTTTATTTATTTATTTTAGATTCAGGGGCACACGTGCAGGTTTGTTTTATAGGTAAGTTGTGTGTCATGGGGACCTGGCGTACAGACTGTTTTGTCACCTAGGTAATACCTGTTGAGTATTATGTTTATTGCCAGGACTTTAATTTTTTTGCTTTTTAATTTTTCATTTTTATGGATACATAGCAGATGTATATATTTATGTAATACGTGAGATATTTTGACACAGGCATACATGTGTGATAATCACATTGGGCTAAATAGGGTACCCATCACCTCAAACATTTATCCTTTCTGTGTTACAAACATTCCAGTTATTTTCAAATGTACAGTAAGATATTGTTGACTGTAATCAACCTGTTGTGAATACCAGATCTTATTCATTCTATCTAACTCTCCATTAACTATCTTTTCCCCACCACTGCCCACTACCCTTCACAGCCACTGGTAACCATCATTCTACTCTCTATCTTGATAAGTTCAACTGTTTCAATATTTAGCTCCCGCTAATGAATGAGAACATGCCAAGTTTGTCTTTCTGTCCCTGGCTTATTTCACTAATGTTCTCCAGTTCTATCCATGTTGCTGCAAATGACAGGACCTCATTATTTTTTTATGGCTGCATAGTACTCCATTGTGTACCTGCACCACCTTTTCTTTATCCACTCATCTATTGAAAGACACTTTGGTTGCTTCCAAATCTTGGCTATTGTGAATGGTGTTGCAATAAACATGGGAGTGCAGATATCTCTTAGATGTACTGACTTCCTTTCTTTTGGGTATATACCCAGCAGTGGGATTGCTGGATCATACGGTAGTCCTATTTTTAGCTTTTTGAAGAACTTCCGTACTATTCTCCATAGCAGTTGTAATACTTTACATTCCCATAACAATGTACGAAGTTTCCCTTTTCTCCACATCCTTGCAAGCATTTGTTATTGCCTGTCTTCTAGATAAAAGCCATATTAACTGGAGCGAGATGATATTTCATTGTAGTTTTTATTTGCATTTCTCTGATGGTCAGTGATATTGAGCACCTTTTCATATGCCTGTTTGCCATTTGTATGTGTTCTTTTGAGAAATGTCTATTCAGAGTTTTGGTTCATTTTGAAATTGGATTATTAGGTTTTTCTCTATTGAGTTGTTTGAGTTCCTTATATATTCTGGTTATTAATCGCTTGTCAGATAGGTAGTTTGCAAATATTTTCTCCCATTCTGTGGGTTGTCTCTTCACTTTGTCATTGGTTCCTTTGCTATGTAGAAGCTTTTTGACTTGATGTGATCCGATTTGTCCAGTTTTGCTTTGGTTGCTTGTGCTTTTGGGTATTACTCAAGAAATCTTAGCACAATGTCCTGGAGAGGTTTCCCAATATTTTATTTTAGTAGTTTCATAGTTTGAGGGCTTAGATTTAAGTCTTTAATTCATTTTGATTTAATTTTTGTTTATGGTGTAAGATAGGGGTTTAATTTCATTCTTCTGCATGTGGATATCTAGTTTTTCCAACACCATTTATTGAAGAGACTGTCCATTCACTGCTGTATTTTCTTGCCATCTTTATAAAAAATGAGTTCACTGTAGATGTATGGATTTATTTCTGGCTTCTCTATTCTGTTGCATTGGTCTGTGTGTCTGTTTTTATGCCAGTACCATACTATTTTGGTTACTATAGCACAGTAGTATAATTTAAAGTCAGGTGATACGATTCTTCCAGTTTGTTCTTTTTGCTCAGGATGGCTTTGGCCATTCTAAATCTTTTGTGGTTCCATATTGATTTTAGGATTAGTTTTCCTATTTCTGTGAAGAATGTCATTGGTATTTTGATAGAAGTTGCATTGAGTCTGTAGATTGCTTTGGATAGTATGGACATTTTAGCAATATTGATTCCTCCAATTTGTGAACATGGAATATCTTTCAATTCTGTGGTGTCCTCTTCAATTTCTTGCATCATTGTTTCATAGTTTTCATTGTAGAGATCTTTCATTTCTTCAGTTAAGTTTATTCCTAGGTATTTAATTTTATTTGTAGCTATTGCAAATGGGATTACTTTCTTGATTTCTTTTTCAGATTGTTCACTTTTGGCATATACGAATGCTACTGATTTTTGTGTGTTGCTTTTGTATCCTACAACTTTACTGAATTTATCAGTTTTAATAGTTTTTTTTGGTGGAGTCTTTGGGTTTTTACAAATATAGTGTCTTATCTCTGCAAACAAATATAATTTGACTTCTTCCTTTCTAATTTGGATGCCCTTTATTTCTTTCTCTTGTCTGATTGCTCTAGCTAGGACTTCTAGTACTATTTTGAATAACAGTGGGCATCCTTGTCTTGTTCCAGATCTTAGAGGAAAGTTTTTCCCTTTCCAGTATTATATTAGTCCATTCTTACACTGCTGTAAAGAACTCCCTAAGACTGGGTAATTTATAAAGGAAAGAGGTTTAATTGACTCACAGTTCCGCATGGCTGGGGAGGCCTCAGGAAACTTACAATAATGGCGGAAGGGGAAGCAAACATGTCCTTCTTCACATGATGGCAGGAAGGAGAAGGAGAAGTGAGAGTGAAGCGTGGAAAAGTCGCTTATAAAACCATCAACTCTCATGAGAACTGACTTACTATTATGAGAACAGCATGGGGGAACCACCCCCATGATCTAATCATCTCCCATGAGGTCCCTCCCCCAACCCATGGGGATTATAATTTGGATTACAATTGAAGATGAGATTTGGGTGGGGACACAGCCAGATCATATCAAATATGCTACTAGCTGTGGGTCTGTCGACTATGGCTTTTATTGTGTTAAGGTATACCTAATTTTTAATGTTTTTTTTTTTTTTTATCACAAAGGGATGTTGAATTTTATCAAATGCTTTTACATCATCAATTGAAATGATCATATGGTTTTTGTCCTTCATTCTGTTGATATGATGTATCACACTAATTGATTTGCATATGTTGAACCATCCTTGCACCCCTGGGATAAATCCCACTTGGTCATGATGAATGATCTTTTTGATGTGTTGTTGATTTTGGCTTGCTAGTATTCTGTTGAGGAATTTTGTGTTAATGTTCATCAGGGATTTTGGCCTGCAGTTTTCATTTTTTGATATGTCTTTGTCTGATTTTGGCATCAGGATAATACTGGCCTCATAGGATGAGTTTAGAAGTGCTCTCTCCTCCATAATTTCTGGAATAGATGGAGGAGGAATAGTGTTAGTTCTTCTTTAAATGTTTGGTAAAATTCAGCAGTAAAGCCATTGGATCCCCAGATTTTCTTTGCTGGGAGACTTTTTATTACTGCTTTGATCTCATTACTTGCAATTGGTCCATTCAGGTTTTGGAATTCTTCATGGTTCAACCTTGGTAGGTTGTGTGTGTCTAGGAATTTATCCACTTCTAGGTTTTCCAATTTATTGGCACATAGTTGTCATTGTCTTTAAAGATACTTTGAATTTCTGTAGTATCAGTTATAATGTCTCCATTTTCATCTCTGATTGTATTTATTTAGGTCTTCTTTCTTTTTTTCTTAGTCTGGTGAGAGGTTTGTCAGTTTTATGTTTCCAAAAAACCAGCTTTTGGTTTCATTGATCTTTTGGATTTTTTTTTTTTTCCTTTCAACTTCACTTATGGGACTTTTTTTTTTTTTTTTAGACAGAGTCTCACTCTGTTGCCCAGGCTGGAGTGCAGTGGTGCAATTTTGGCTCACTGCAACCTCCACCTCCCAGGTTCACATGATTCTCGTGCCTCAGCCCCCCAAGTAGCTGGGATTACAGGTGCCTTCCACCATGCCTGACTAATTTTGATATTTTTAGTAGAGATGGGGTTTCACCATGTTGGCCAGGTTGGTCTCGAACTCCTGACCTCAAGTGATCTGCCCACCTCAGCCAACCAAAGTGTAGGGATTACAGGTGTGAGCCACTGCACCCAGCCTCACTTATAGGACTTTTAAATAAAGAAAAATTCCAGACCAATCTCTTTCATTATCATAAATGAAAAAAAAATCCTGAACAAAATATCAGCAAAATTATATACAAAAACTGGCACATCATGATGCCGTGGGGGTGTACTGCAGGAATTCAATGATGGTTTCGCACTAAAGAAGTCAATGCTATTTACCATATTATTATAATGAAGAAGAAAAACCTTTCTCTCAATAGATGAAGAAAGAGCATTGATGAAATACTGATGCCTTTCATTATCAAAACCTTTAACAAACTCTAGCAATAAAAGGAAACTTCCTTAATTTGATAAAGAGTACATGTGAATGCCCTGCAGCAAACTTCGCATTTAATAGTGAATGTGTAAATGCTACCATCATGTCTACGTAATAGTCCCATAGGGAAAAAAATGCAGGGGATTTGAAGAAAAGAAATAAAACTCATTTTTCACTGATGATTGTATATATAGAAAAAAAGAGTCCATTCAAAAAGTCTTAAAATTAGTAAGAATTGATCTGTAGATCAATAATTAAAATTCAATTGTACCCCTATATACCAGCAACAAGTAGACAATGTGATAAAAAATGTAGTAGCTTTTCCAATAGTGCAAAAAAAAAAAAAAAAAAAGTACAGCAACATGTGCGCATCCTCTACTCTGAAAACTGCATATATTCACTGAAGGAAATTAAAGAGAACCTAAATAAAAAAGACTAAATATTTTTGAAACATCAATTTTCCCCAAACTGGTTATAAATTTAATGCAACTGTAATCAATATCCTCCTTATGTTCTTTTCTTGGAAATCAACAAGCTTATTTTAAAACGTACCCGTGTGTGGTAGTCAGCTTCTGAGACATCCTCCAGTGATGTGAACTCCCGATTTCACGCCCTTCTTCAGTCCTCTTTTGAGTGGGGGGCTGCACCTGATGACTCACTTGCAGTGAATAGAAAATGGCAAGTGATGGAGTCCACTTCTGAGCTAGGTTATAACAGGCCTAGCCTTCTGCCTTGGGTGCCGCCTGGCTGGCTCTCCTGGATCTCCAGCTCATGCCTGTAATCCCAGGACTTTGGGAGGCTGAGGCGGGCAGATCACTTGAGGTCAGGAGATAGAGACCAGCCTGGCCAATATGGTGAAACCCCATCTCCAATAAAAATACAAAAAATTAGCCAGGCATGGTGGCGGTCGCCTGTAATCCCAGCTACTTGGGAGGCTGAGGCAGGAGAATCGCTTGAACCTGGGAGGCAGAGGTTGCAGTGAGCTGAGATCGTGCCACTGCACTCCAGCCTGGGTGACAGAGTGAGATTCCACCTCAAAAAAAAAAAAAAAAAAAAAAAAAGATAAACAGAACTTTCAAAAATTACATTTTAATGCAAGTATTTAAACATTTTTTTTCTATTTGCAAAATCAAAATGGAGCTAGGAGTTTTTAAAAGCATAACTTCAAACCAACAGCATGCCCTGGGTGTCTCAGGAGCTCATAGAATGTGTGTGGGCACAGGCTGCTGTGGGCACAGGCTGGCTGTTCAGGAATGTGTGTGGGCACAGGCTGGCTGTTCAGGAATGTGTGTGGCGCGCAGGCTGACTGTTCAGGAACATGTGTGGGCGCAGGCTGTCTGTTCCGGAATGTGTGTGGGTGCAGGTTGGCAGCTCAGGGGCTTTCGGGGTTTGTGCTGGAACTTGTAGGCAGAGGCTGAACAACCCAGTAGTCACCACATCTTCCAAGAGGGAGGACATTGCCAAGAATACTGCTTAGTCATATTTGTTGATTTGTCAACCTGAAGACTTTGTGATATGAAACAACTGAGTAGTTGATTATAATTAAACTCATGGCAAATACTTTTGATTGAACACTTTCCCTCTCCAATATGCCCTATGAAGAGCCCACCTTTTTTCTTCTTCACTTAAATGTTGTCAACCTCAATGTCCATGTAGCAACTATGGTGTTTTGCTTATAAGACTTCAAAGTCCATTCACTTTTAATCAAGGCCAATAAGCAAATTTCATTACAGCTTGTGGGCATTTTCACTGAATTCAGTAGCCAATGCTAGCAAAAAAATCCCAACTAGTAAGCACCTTCAGATTACTTAAAAGTAAAGCATTTTTATCTCGTTGAAACTATTGATTGGATATCAGTGGAGGGCATTATATTTTGATTTTCATAGTGAACAGTGTTTCAGTATTCAATACACCTTGTTCCAGAAATATTAGAGCCTGGAATTTATGACAATAACAAATGCTGTTTTATTGAAATAAGAGAGAAAAATGGATTGCAGGAAATAAACGTGGTAAACAATAAGTCGGACAACTGCTGTGATAAAATCATTCATTTTGGGGCAATATGTACCACGTCTGAAATTACGAAGCACTTGGATATTGCGAGATTGAAACCAGAGTTGTTGTGCAGAACTTGGCCCAGCACCAAGGACCGCTGACTCCCAAGCCGAAAATGAGGGATGAAAGTTGCTGCGTGCAGTGTCACGGTGACGGGAGAAATTCTGTTTTTTTTTTTTTTAATTTTTTAATTTCTTGAGACAGGGTCTTGCTCTGTCACCCAGGCTGGAGTGCAGAGGGACAATTGCAGCTCCCTGCAGCCTCGACTTCCTGGGCTCAAGCGATCCTCTCACCTCAGCCTCCCAAGTAGCTGGGACCACAGGCATGCACTACCAGGTCTGTATACTTTTAAAATTTTTGTAGAGATGGGGTTTCACCATGTTGCCCGGGCTGGTCTCAAACTCCTGGGCTCAAGCCATCTTCCCGCCTTGGCCTCCCAACGTGCTGGGATTACAGGCATGAGCGGTGGTGCTGGCAGAAACTCCTTTCCTGGAGTGCATGCCTGGCTTCGCTCTGCTGAGGGTGACCTGGCTGCAGGGTCCCTGAGATGCCAGGAGGGAAAAGTGTTCTCAACCCCTCCCTCCTTCTCCATTCGATGACAGCGTGCCAGCTTCTGATCTGCTCTGCCTTTAGCCACTCCTTACCCCAAAAGAGTCACCAACCTTTGTAAGAATTGTCCATCTGTCAACCTGATAGACTTTAAACCAACCAAACAAACAAATGACCCTTTGTCACGGGACTGAGGAAACAGGGCTGATGACACCATGCACTGCAGCATCTCAGGTGAGCGATCTGGTGAAAAGGAAGACAGGGCTGTCTTTCATTCCCACTGACCTGCAATTCCCCATCTGGGAATTTGCCCCCAAAATAGTCCAGAACGTATGCTCAGATTGAACCAAATCACTGCACTGTTTTCGGTGTTGGGAACTTGTTAAACTATTCTCACCGTGTTGTAGAAGAATGTTTAACAACGTAGAAAGCTATGGAATGAGACCACGCCATGGTTTTGGTCAGAACCCCAGCAGCCTCGGGGCAGATGTGGACAGGAGGGCTCCCAGCGACACAGACACGAAGACATTGCAGCAATGTTGGGGACCCAGGGAGCAAAAATCGACTCTGCAGTGCTCCCTTGGTCCAGCACTCCGCGGCGTGGAGGTTTTGTGGAGATGGTCACCAGGGACCCCTGGAGAGGGGAAGGAGGATAACGGGGCCCTGAGTGGTCACCACTTGGCATGGCAAGGGCCTGAGCCTCCTGTGTAGACGCCTTCCATATACGGCAATGGAGTTGGAGCCATGTGGATGGGCCTCGAGGGCAGCCTGATGCGTTGGGGCCCCTGACCAACAGCAAGAGGCTGCGGGTGTGGCCCAGGAAAGAGGGGATGGGAACGTCCTGACCATACAGGGACCCAGCCAGCAGGGTGGGGAGGAGGCAGGAGTGTTGAGGTTGGGGAGCTGGAATGGAACCCCCCACCGGCCTCCCTGATGCCCCCTTCGCAGCAGGCCTGTAAGCCTCAGGGAGAGGGTGTGTCTGCTGTGGTGGAGGCCGGTTGGGACAGGGACCACACCCTCCTGCTGCCACTGACCTCTCAAGTGCCCACTGGGATCCAGAGCCCCAGCTCGGGCGACCCTGGAAGAGCACAGCCTCCATTTCCCTGGCCTTTGCAAAGCCAGACTTTGCCACCTCACTTGCAGGTTGAGAGGCCACGTGTCTCCTTGGTAACTCGGGAGCGCGGCCGTCCATGGTTTTGGGCAGATGGTGTCCCGGTCATGCCTGGCAGCTGGGTGTGCATAGGCCCCATGACCCTCTGGCCAAAGTGCCGTCTGAGCTGTGTCACGTGTTTCTTATGGAGCTGCAACTTCTTGGGGATTATTTATCTTATTATTTTGAGATTGGATCTTGGTCTGTTGCCCAAGCTGGGACTAGAGTGCATTGGTGCGATCATAGCTCACTGCAGCCTCAACCTCCTTCAAGCGATCCTCTCCCCTCAGCCTCTTGAGTAGCTGGAACCACCAGTGCCTGACACCATGCCCAGCTAATTAAAAAAATTTTTTTTGGTAGAGGTGAGGTTTTGCTATGCCACCCAGGCTGGTCTCGAACTCCTGGACTCAAGCGATCTGCCTATCTTGGCCTCCCAAAAGGTTGGGATTGCAGGTGTGAGCCACTGTGCCTGGCCAATATTTTGAATATGATGAAAAATGTCTGAGGCTGGCCAAGTTTTCAGTGAAGAGAGAGTGGAGTAGGTTTGCTGGGGCAGATGTGAGGAGAACTCAAGTTGTTTGGTGACTGTAGCCCAGTGAGAATCGTTGATATCTATGGAGTTAAATGGGCAAGTTACAAAACCATGTAGTATGTAATGGTTTTTATGAAAGAACTGTTCTTTTCTATAGCAACTTCTGCCACTGGAGGTTTATGGTCTAAAACACATATGTACACACAGGCAGTAGCACACATGTATGCATGCACACACATGTACACACATGCACACAGCAGTGTGTCAGCTCCAGGAGGGCAGTGCTCGGCCTTGCTTGTTCCCTTGGTGTTCTCAGGACATAGACCCAGGCCTCGCCTGTCATGCACGGGCCTCAGGAGTGCTGATTGCAGGTGCACCAGTGAGGGAAGGGGAGGGATGGCGAGAGGGGTGAGTGCCAGCCAGCGGGAGCGAGGTCCTCACGCCTGAGACACTTGCTCAGGAGGGCCAGCCACAGGAGGGGCCTCTGGAGGGAGGGACCCTCTGCCCCCGCAGCCCAGCTGGGCTTCCAGGCTGCTCCTCTGCCTGGCTCCTCGTGGTTCCCTAAGGAATACTGCCTGCTTTGTGCTAACCCAGGAAAAAACGGAAGCACTAAGACAGCAGTAATGGTGTCTAATGCCAAGGCATGAAATTTATTGCTCATAATACTGCTTGCTTTTAACAGAAAAATGAAATGATGTATAAAAATTAAGCTTCAGGGAGACACAAAAAGTTAATAGAAAAGATAAAGTTGACAACTGCAGTCACAATGAAATGAGAAAAATAAATCCTATGAGAAATAACAATTGTTACAGAAGAAAGAATAGGATTAAGCAAAGGAAACTCTTTACAGCCAAGGAGAGAGTGTAAACAATCTATTATGGTTTTCAGACTTAATTTTGTGTGACTACATATTAAGTTTTGCAGATTGTATTCCTTTATCAGATATTTTGTAGATCTGAGATTCAAACATCAGATTAAAACATTAAATCCAATTAAGCCTTTCTATTAAAAAAACTAACTCTTATAAAAGTTAACTATTTTTTACTGCATACGAGAAATCTGCAGGATTAAAATCTATTAGAGAACAATGGCTTGTCCAGGTGCGGTGGCTCACGCCTATAATCCCAGCACTTTGGGAGGCTGAGGTGGGAGGATCACTTGAGCCCAGGAGTTCCAGACCAGCCTGGGCAACGTGGTGAAACCCAATCTCTGAAAAAACAAACAAACAAACAAGCAAAAGACCAAAAAAACAGAAACAAAAATTAGCCAGGCGTGGTGGCACGCGCCTGTATTCCCAGCTACTCAGGAGGCTGAGGTGGGAGGATTGTTTGCTCCTGGGAGGTGGAGGCTGCAGTGAGCCGTGATTGTGCCACTGCCCTCTAGCCTGGGTGACAGAGCGAGACCCTGTCTCCAAAAAACACAAATAAACAAAAAAGACAACAACAATTCCTTACTTTTTGACCAAAAAATACACTTATATGCAAGGGATGGAAATTACCATTTCCTCAGGTAGTTGAAAGTCCATTTTGCCATGGGACAGTGTTTGCTGACAGGTTGTGGGGACTGGACTGTGGGTGTTTTGGGGGCATTCATCCCAGGGCAACAGGCAGCCCTGATATCAGAACCGAGAGAGGCAGCAGCTGCCCTGAGACCCGGGAGTGAGGAGGGGGATTGGGCTCCCAGCGTGGCAGAGCTCAGAGGACGGCACTCCCCGGCAGGAGGAGGGGGATTGGGCTCCTAGTGTGGCAGAGCTCAGAGGACGGCACTCCCCGGTAGGCACACAGGCCCAGAGGGTGGGGGAGTGTGACTTGGAGGTCTTGAGCCCCAAGGCCGGGCTGCAGCGGTGACATGAAACCTGGCAGAAGCTGGAGCCAGTAGGGTGCTAGAAGGGAGGGTGGCCTTCTCTCCCACCTTCCAGGTCTCTGCCAGTGCTGCTGTTTGGCAGAACCTTCCGGAACCTCCCTGCTGGCGGGATCTGGGAAAGGTTTGCAGATCTCAGTCCCAGAATCCCAGAGCAGAATATGGAAGTGGGGACTCCAGTGGGAATATTCAAGCCACACACCCTCCGAGAAACCCTCAGACTGGGAGATTCTGGGACGGCAGATAGTATTTATTCTGTAGACAGTGTTTTTATCACTGAGACTACCTGACAATATTCTGCACGTGGCGAGTGAGGAGGGGTGGCTCAGGGTGCACCCAGGGTGTGTGTTTGGCACTGGGTCTTTGCATCCTGCAGCTGGGGCCTGACTTGGTCCCGCAGGCGGTCGGGAGTCGCTGCCAACCCGAGGTCGATTCCCAGAGGGTGGAAGGCTGTGGAGAAGTGTGGGCAAAACCCAGTTTCTCCCTTTAGATGCTGTTGTGTAAACTGTGCTTACATATCAGGGGTATGTAGATTCCATGAGTTTATCAAAAGCAGGACATACGTTCTGAGGTGCAGAGCAGATGGCGTTCTACTGAAATTGGCAGGGGAGTTGACGCCAAGCCATACCCAGGTCGTACTGACAGGTGGCATGGGTCAGATGGCTCCCAGGAGCTCCGTGGAGACTGCAAGGCGGGCGAGGGACACAGGTAATGAGAGGCCTCCGAAGAGGCCATTGCACACAGTCTCACAGTCTAGGCTTTGTCCCTACCCCATGTGGAGTGCATTTTCCAGGACGCGTGGAACAGAGAAATCCATGCGATGTTTGCCTTGAGAACAGCTTATTCTTATTTGCATTTTTATTTATAGAATAGCTATTTTCTACAAAAACATTACGATTTTATTTTATCATGGAACCACACTGTTATTCCATGATAACAGTGTGGTTGACTTCGTGGGGAGCCGGGAGTGGACAGAGGCCGGCGGCTGGTGGTGGTCGTCATATAACTGATGGATGGGAATTTGCACGGAAAGTCCGAACATGGTTTCACAAGTGAGCCAAGGCAAGCTGTGTAGACAAGAGAGTTGTGTTGTGCTCTTGGGGGGAATATCCAGCGTTCACTGATGGCCCTGGAGCACCTGGCAGAGACCGTCAGCCGTGAGTGGCCAGCAGAGACCACTGCGGCCATGGGGAAAGGAGCCATTAGACTCAGCACCTTCAGTTCCTGCTTGGTGATCTGCCTGGTCCTGGCAGGAAATAGGTTAACCACAGCCAGGGCAGGACCAAGGCGGCCCTGGTGCCTGGAGGCAGTTGCCACCCGCAGCTCTGCTCCCACCCTCCTGGATACGGTTTGATGCGTCCTTTCCAAATCTCCTGTGGAAACGAGACTTCCAGTGTGGAGGGAGGCCATGGGGCGGATCCCTCATGAATGGTTTGGCACCGACCTTGCCATGGGAGCTCGTGTGCAATGTGGTGGTTTAAAGAGCCCGGTACCTACCCCCGCTTGCTCCGGCTCTTCCCCTGTCATGCACGGGCTCCCTTCACCTTCCACCACCCGAGGAAGCTTCCTGAGGCCTCACCAGGAGCCACTCCCAGCGCCAGGTTTCCTGTGCAGTCTGCAGCATGGCGACCAGTTAAACCTCCTATCTTTACACTTCATCCAGCCTTGGGCGTTCTTTCATAGCAATGTGAAAATGGACTGGCACAGGCCTTCTGGGCAGCGCCCAACAAACCCAAACCAAGCCCCAGCCGGAGCCCACAGTGGGTGTGGGCCGGGCAGGCGGGGCTCCGGGCAGAGGGTGCAGGGCAGGAGAGCGTCCACGTGGAACCAAGTCGTCCAGCGCCACCCAGGGGTTGCTGTGGCACCAGTGGGCGTCTGTGGCTTCCCCAGGGTTGCTACATAGGGACCGTGCACAACAGCTCTCAGATGCACCACGAGGCCTGAGTGGATTTGCACAGGTGTGGGGACACTGCGGCCAAAATGGCTTCAGATGATCCTTTTCAGGAAAATATTGTCTCAGCAGTTTGCAGCACCCATGGACCATGGTCACCCCCTACCTGTTTTACAGACCTCACTGCCTGTGAGAGGATGTGTGATCAGAACTAGGAAGTGTGGGTGAAATGAGCATGCACGCATGTGTGAGTGTGCATGTGTGAGTGCGTATGAGTGTGTGTGCATGTGAGTGTGTGTAGGTGTGTGTGCATGTGTGGGTATGCGTGTATGCATGTGTGCACGTGTGTGAGTATGCGTGTGAGTGTGCATGTGTGTGCGTGTGTGTGCATGTGAGTGTGCATGTGTGCGTGTGAGTGTGCATGTGTGTGCGTGTGTGTTTGTGCATGTGAGTGTGTGGCCGTGGAGGGAAGTTCATGCCAGTGAGCTGGCCTGTCCCGAGAGGCCTTTAATGTCAGGACGCGTGGGGTCTGCAGCTCACCCGTTACCCGCTCCACATAAGCTTTGCTGAGATAGGCGGCTAACTTCACCTTTTTTTTAAAGAACAGAAAATCAGTGTCTCACAATGTATTTTTATTATGCAAAATCAGAACTCATCTACAGTACTAAGGAGGTTTAAGGCTTTCTAAGGAGACGGGAAAGGACAAACCCGCCCGACCGACAAAAAGACAAAAGGAAAGTGGAAGCGTGTGTGGGAAGCAGAAGCCACAGGAAAGGAGCACTGAGTGCGGTGCGCCCAGACTCCCGTGCGCCCAAACCCCCATGTCCATAAACCCCGGGGTGCCCAAACCTGAGTGCCTAAACCCCAGAGCGTCTAAACCCCCGTGTCCCTAAACCTCCGTGTCCCTAAACCCCAGCGTGCCACCTAAACCCCAGACTTAGCTGTTCTTTAAGCTTCCCTATTTTAATAAACTTCCAAACAATTTTAGTGGAGTTGTATATTTACAGGAGGACGGAGAAGAAGGCAGAGTCCCGTGGCCCCACGCCCACGTTCCCGTACTGGTACACGTGTTGTAACTAACGAGCCCACGCTGATCCATCATTATTGACAGGACAATACTTCATTCCGGTTCTGGTTTTCTCCCTCTTTCTGTGCCAGCCCTGCGCCCGGGACTACATGTGACCCCTGGGGCTGCCCTTGGCTGGACGTTTCTCAGGCTTTCCTTGTTTCTAACGACCTTGAGGGTTTTGAGGGGTTCTGTTAGGAACTCTGCGGAGCGCCCCTCTTGGGGTTTGGGTTTTCTCATGCACCGACAGGACCGTCCCTGACCCCGAGCTGGATCATGTGGCGGGTTCTCCTCGCCCAATAGTACATCTGTCCAGTTACCTCTTTCTATCAGTGTGGACCTGCAGAGGCTTATGTTACACCTCGGGTACCACCCAGCGCTGCTCTGTTTTCTTGTTCAGTGGTTCCAGCGTTGGCCCTCGGAGGCGCTTTCCACGAGCCCCTATGTCACTGCGGCGAGCCCCATCATTGTGTGTGTTTGTGCATCTCCTCACTTTCTGACACTGCAAATACTTCCAGTGTCTCCAGCTCCAATCTGTTGGTCGCCCCATGGATCATTCTGGCCCCGCCCTTTGCCCCTGCAGCCCCCCACCAGAGTGAAAAACCCACACCCCCACCTGCCATCCTTTCATGTTGCTGCCCAGATCCAGTGTTCTGTGGAGGTTTCAGAATTTCACACGGTGTTTCATTTACTGTTTGCATGTGTGTGTGACGCGGAGGCGATGGAAAGCATTCTGTTTATCTGTGGCCTGGGGTGAGGCTCCCCATGGCAGGGCTGTCTGTCCGTGGGCCTGCCCAGACCTGGGCTTACCGTCCTGGAACGGGGAAAGGAATCATGAGCAGTGGTTTCTGGGAGGCTGGGAGGGGCGAGGCCCGTGGAACGGCGCTGGGGGCAGGGAAGGAGGTCACATGCTGTCTTCATAGGCTTTGATATTTGAGGCATGTGGCTTGTTACTGTTTGAAGATAAAATTTGAAAACCGTAGCATGAAGGACTTAGGATAGACGTCGGAAAGCACTTCCTGGCAGTGGTTACGGGGCAGGTTTCTGAGCTTTTTCTAAGCCACTCTGTCACTGTGAGGGGGAATTCCCTCAACCTGCCCTCCAGCTACAGCCTCCACCTCATGGCCAACCCCCGAGGGCGGCTTCTGGGGCTCGCCCAGCTGTGGGTGAGGCCAGATTTGCTCCCCACTCTCTCTGGACTGCGTGGGACTGTCTGCAGCCTCCTGGACCCTGGCTCCGAGTCAGATGAGGTTCTCATCTGGTTCTTGCAGAGTCTCCTGCTGAGCCTGGTCTTCTGTCCACACCTCGGTGGTGGAGGCCGCCCCAGGAGCCTCTTTCTCCCCCTGCACAGGAGGCCTGGTCTGCTCACCCAGCGCCCTCACCTCGGGTCGGTTAGCTGTGCATGGGCAAGCGCAGCCCGGCGGCCACGTCGGCCTCCTGTGAGAGGTTCGAGGGCTCCAGCCCCACATGGGACTTGAGCTGAGCTTCAGCGACTGCCACGTAGTGGGCACTGCAGTACATTCTGCCTGAGACTAAAAAATCACCCACATCAAAAACTTGGAGTCCTAACAGGAATTAAAGTCTGATTTTGTGCCACTCGAAAAATGACAGAAGAGGCGAGGAAATGAGAAGCAGAGCTGAAGTGGACGCTTTTTGGCTGAGTCTGGGGAGCTGACGTTTTCTAAGCTTTACGATCTCTATGTCAGCAATGAGAAATCGCCTGTGTCTGGAACACGCGTGTTACCGTAGGTGGGGACAGCGGAGTCTGTGTGTGTTCCTGTGTCTGGGAGTGTGGCGTGTCTGTGTGTGTGATGTGTGTGTGTCTGTGTGGGATCCGTGGCAGGTTCACATGTGATCTGCAGGTGTTCTCTATGCGGATGTGTGCGGTCTGTGCGTGATGGTGTGCATGTGGTAACGTAATCCGCATCCAGGCAAAATCCAGTGGACTCCTCAGGCAGATCTCCATGTCCCCAGTGTAACGGTGCGTCCTGGCACATGATGGCACATGATCGTTGCGTCCGGTGATGTGTGCGTGGCATGTCCAGTCCATATTGCGGATCAGGTATCCACGCGGTGATCCAGGTGCGGTCCATGCGATGTGCGTGTCCGTGCGGACGGCGTGCGTGCGTGCGGATAACGTGCAATCGGTGCGTCCCCGGTGATCAGGCAGGATCACGGTCCGGTGCAATTTATCCGTGCGTCCTGCGCGGATCTGCAAGTGCGATCAGGCCAGGTCCGGTGCGGATCCTGCGGATGTCCGCAATGCGGATCATATCCGCGACGGTAACCATGTCCGTATCGCGAACGTGGTGTGTATGTGTGATGGTGTGTCTGGTGTGATGGTGTGTGTGTGTACATGGTGTGTGTGTGTCTGCATGTGTGTGATTGTGTGTGGATTGTGTGTGATGGGGTGTGTGTGATTTTGTGTGATGGTATGTGATCGTGTGTCTGTGTGACTATACGTGTGTGAGGTGGGCGAGCAGGGCTGCGGGGCTCAGGGCAGAGGAGAAAAGGCGCACGTGGGTGTTGGTCCCTGGCTGGAGGAGGCTGGAGAAGCCCTTGTGGGCAGGGAGATGGTGGCCTTCCCGGACCGCTGTGCTGCGACATCACAGAAGGAGACGTGGTCTCTGTCCAGCTTGTGGGCACAGAGCTCCCACTCTGGATCTTCCTGCTCTTTGATGCTAAGGGGGCGGCTCCTGGAGGGGGTGCTGGTTGCCAGTAGAACCGGTGCGGGTCAGCTTGGCGCACCCAGTCCCACCTCACCCTAGAGGGAGAGGCCGGATAGGGTCAGTCCCCAGTGGCCTGTGGCCTAATCGGTCGTGTCTGGAACCCCATAAAAACCCCAAATGAGGGTCCAGGGGCCTGCATGGCAGTGACCATGGTGGTTCCTGGAGGCCCCCCACCTCTCCTGTGCCTGGCCTGTGCCTCTCCCAGGCGGGTGGGAGTGAATCGCCTCCGGGTCCTGGGAGCTGTTCGGCTGAATTCGGAAGCTGGGGGTCCACGGGTGCTCCAGGTACCGTGGGCGTTGGAAGTGGGGGCGTCTTGTGGGCTCAATGCCTGTGGAGAGTGGGGAGCCCTCCCTGGGCTGGGCGGGAGCTGAGGACTTGCTGGTGTGAGAAGAAACCTGCACAGTCAGGGTCAGGGGGCCGTGGGGAGAGCATCACCCGGTACCCACCTCACAAGGGGGACGGAGGCAGAGGGAGCCAGGGGAGGCAGGAGCCCCGGCCTGGGCTGGGCTTTGGGTGAGGTCCTGTCATCTCTTATGTGCCCCCTCATCCTTGCTGGCCCTAACTCCAGTTCCCAAATTGCTCTGAGAGAGGAAGTTCCAGAAATGCTGTGTGAGCCAGCCACGAGCGCCAGCACGAAGCTGCGGGGGCCCCAGCACCCCCTGTCCTGGGAGGTCCCTGCTCCCCCACAGCTTGTCCCCCTGAGAGGAGCCAGGCTCCCCCATCTCCCATACCCCTAGAGAGCCGTGCTCCTCCCATCCCCCCTGAATCATCCTTGAGCAAGGCCGTGATCCCCCATCCCCCTGCCCTCCCTGAAAGGGGCTGTACTTCCCCTGTCTCCATCTTCCCTGACCACAGGTGCTCCACCTGGCCTGTGCTGGAGGCTGGGAGGGTGGGCCCAAAGGGGGAGTGTGTGTGAGGGAAGCGTGTCCCTGTGTGTGTGTGTGTGCATGAATGTGTGCACACATGCAGCTGTGTGGGTTTCTCTGTGTGTGTTTCTGTGTGCATAGGTCCGTGCATGAGCACGCATGTGCATGTGTGTGTGTGCATGGGTCCGTGTGTGAGCAGATGTGCATGTGTGCCTGTGTGCATGGGTCCGTGTGTGAGCAGATGTGCATGTGTGCCTGTGTGCATGGGTCCGTGTGTGAGCACAGGTGTGCATGTGTGTGTGTGCATGGTCCGTGTATAAGCACAGATGTGCATGTGTGTGTGTGCATGGGTCCATGTGTGAGATGTGCATGTGTGTGTGTGCATGGGTCCGTGTGAGCACAGGTGTGCATGAGTATGTCTGTGTGTATGGGTCCGTGAGTGAGCACAAGTGTGCATGCCTGTGTGCACAAGTGTGTGTGCGTGCTGTTTCAGGGCTTTGTGCATACAAGTGTCTTTCTGTGTTTCATGGTTGTGTGTGAACACGCGTTTGTGTCTGCATGTCTGCGTATATGCCTGTCTCTGTGTTTACCCATGTCTGTGTGTGTGTGTGTGTGTGTGTGTGTTGGGGGGGGGTGGGTGAGCCTCCATTGTTTAGGACGTGTCTGACCTGTCTCGCCATCTCCCCTGCCATCCTCTGGGTCATTCTTGCACAACACTGGCCTGCTGTTTGGAGCCGAACAGGCACAGTGAATAATGTGTTTCATTTGTTTTCACAAACCTGTGGTTGCAAAGCCAGCGTGAGACGCAGGTGAGGACGTCACACCCCTTGTCCTGGCGGAATCCACGCCTCCTTGGGCCCCTGCTGCCGGGACCCCGCACCTCTTTAGAGTAAATAAACCTCGGCGTCCTGGCAGTTTACGGAAACAAGAGAATTGTGTCACCATCGACCCTGTGCACAGGTTTGACTCTTGGGTTTGAAGAGCCCCGGTGACTCTTCCTGATGCCGCTGCGGCCTCATGCCAGTGAAGGGAGTGGGAAGAAGCAAAGGCCTCCAGCCCGGGCTGCATGAACCGTGCAGCGGGGCCTCACCGTCCCGGGACGCAGCTCCGGCTTCTGTCCACTAGGTGGAGCGCGTGCTGTTTGCCGTGAAGTCGTGGCGCGTTGGACGTTCCCGGGCCGGCGAAAGGCCAAGCGGCGCTGCTGCTGCCGGTCGGCGGGCGGGGCCCGTGCCGGTGGGAGCTGCCGGTCGGCGGGCGGGGCCCGTGCGGGTGGGCGCTGCTGGCTGAGATGGAATGGCGATGCCGTTGGGATATTCCGCGTGGGAATGCAGCTGCCGCCCGCAAGCCCCTGTGACCTTTCTCGGGGCAGAATGTGGAGCCCAGAGCGGGGTTAGGGCGTGTGCTGCAGGGCGGGGCCTCGTGGCAGCCTCGCGGTTTGCAGCCGGGGATGGGGTGAGAAGCAGCTGGGCCCCACTAGCTCTTATCTGCATTTTCCCTCCTTTCACCCCCAGAAGTTATCCCTGCACTGTAAACCCCATGGGGCCTCGAGCCTCCTAGTTTCTGCGCCTGCTTCACAAGTTGAGAGTATTCGCTTAAATGCGATGCTTAAAGCCTCCCAGATGTTTGAGAAAATAAGCTTAGTGAGAAACAGGAGGCTTCACCCCAAAGCATTTAAGGCTGCTGTGAGAAATTATCCCCATCCTTGAAAGCCTCCAGATGTTTGAAACTCCTGTTTTGTGTAAAATAGCAGCAACAAATAAGTAAAAACAAAAACCTCCATACCGACTGCATTCCTTTCAGGTGTTTAACTGTTTAACTTCAAAGTCAGAAGGGCCCTAAACTCAAAACAGCACCAACAACTACTTGAGTGGGACTCTGGTTTGCAGTCACCAGGAACTCAGTTCAAGCTGATAAAAGCCAGAAACAGAGTATCATTGAAGGGGTAGGGGTTGTTGATGTTTGCAATTACTAACTGCAAAGAGGCATTCAGGAATGGATGGATCTAGGGGCCTCAGTTGTCTCTGTCTCTTAACTACGCCTTCCTCTGAAATGAGACCCCCAGATTTCTCCTCCTGCCAGCTCCTGGCAGTCACGGTCATTTCTTTGCAGCCTCAAGTCTACTCAGAGATTTCCTCTTCCCAGCAGTTCAAACACGAGCCTCTGATTGAGATGCTTGCACTGGCTCGGGCCTTGCGCCCACCTCTGAGCCTGCACTGCAGCAGGGCATTGGGTGCTCTCATCGGCCAGGCCTGGGTCACGGGACCATCTTGGGAGGGCAGGGTGGGGCAGCCCACGGAGCCCAGGCTGCGTGTCTCCGAAAGAGAATCGAGGTGGAACTCGGGAGCAGTGGGTGCTGTGCAGGGAAGGTAGGGAGTACTCAGGGCATGCTTTAGCGGAGGGACCTGGAAATGCCTTTGGCTGTCTGTGGTCAGTTTCCTGCTCCTTGCACGTTCAGAGAAAGAAAGGGCTTTTTTTTTTTTTTTCCGCTCCTGTTGCCCAGGTTGGAGTGCAATGGCGAGATCTCAGCTCACTGCAACCTCCGTCACCCGGGTTTGAGTGATTCTCCTGCCTCAGTCTCCGTAGTAGCTGGGATTACAGGCGGATGCCCTGAAGCCCGGCTAATTTTTGTAGTTTTAGTAGAGACGGGGTTTCACCATGTTGGTCAAGTTGGTTTCCAACTCCTGACCTCAGGTGATCCGCCCACCTCGGCCTCCCAAAGTGCTGGGATTACAGGTGTGAGCCACTGCGTCCGGCCAGGAAAGGACTTTTTTAAGCTTTGGATTACAAGAATGGGTGATGATATCTCTTGGCTTGCCTGGCATCATTTTGTGAGAGGGTTGTCTGTTAAACCCTTTCAAATACAAATGAGATGCATATTAATGTTTAAGGAAATCTAATGTTTTCCACCACATGACTTTGAGAGCCTTAAGCAGTTTCTGCCATTTGCATGTATGTCTACTGGGGACAGAACCGTGCCCTTTGTGGAAGCCCCAGCCTCACTGTGATGACATCTGGAGGTTGGCCTTTGGGAGGTGCCTGGGGTGAGATGGGGTCATGAGGGTGGGGCCACGTGAGGGGATTCGTGCCCTCCTAGGAAGAGGAGGAGACCAGAGCTCGCTCTCCACCGCCTGCTGGCCAGCAAGCCGCCCTAGCAAGAACCCATCGGCCGGGCGCGGTGGCTCAAGCCTGTAATCCCAGCACTTTGGGAGGCCGAGACGGGCGGATCACGAGGTCAGGAGATCGAGACCATCCTGGCTAACAGGGTGAAACCCCGTCTCTATTAAGAAATACAAAAAACTAGCCGGGCGAGGTGGCGGGCGCCTGTAGTCCCAGCTACTTGGGAGGCTGAGGCCGGAGAATGGCGTGAACCCGGGAGGCGGAGCTTGCAGTGAGCTGAGATCGGGCCACTGCACTCCAGCCTGGGCGACAGAGCGAGACTCCGTCTCAAAAAAAAAAAAAATACCACGGAAAGAACCCATCCAGGCCGGCCACTGACCTCAGACCCGCGGCCGCCAGACTGAGCAGTGGAGGTCTGTGTGAGCCCCTCTGTGGTGTTGGCTACAGCAGCCCCCCAGACGAAGAGTGAAGAGTGTTTAGCTGGTTCTCCGGGAAGCAGCGCCTGAGATACAGGCTCAGGGCTGCCGGCTTAGTAGGGAGTGAGGCTCAGGGGAAAGGGGGTGGAGGAAGAGCAAGGTGGGGGCAGGGGGAGGGAAGGGAGGTGAAGGGGGGAGGGAGAACGGGGGGAACTGAGGGGACGGGGGGCCCAGCACATGGGGCATCTTCCAAGCGACCACATAAATGAGAGCAACGCGGGTCCACCCTAAGGTGCGCGGGGAGGTTCCCCTCCCAGCTTCCACCTCACACATGATGCTGTTTCCCCGAACGCGGCTGCTCCTGGAGGGTGAGAAGTGGTTGCGGTGGTTCTGCTCAGGGCCAGGCGGGGCAGGAGGCCGGACTCCTGTCTTGGTGGACACTTGGCCGCTGCCCTCTGCTGTGGCCTCAGCAGCGACTCCAGCCGAATTTATGGCCAGAGGCTGTGGGGAGTGGAAGCTGGAGGACCCCAGGCTCTGTGGGCCTCTGACCCAGGGAGCCCGCAGCAGGCAGGTCACCCCCACTTCTGTCCCCGTGATGCTGCAGGGACCCCGGCTCTGGGAGAAGCCACACTGCTGTCCCCTAGAGAGAGGACCAAGTGCTCAGCCGCAGAACCCGGCCGAGGGCGCTCGGCCACCGTGTCTGCAAAGGCCTGGAGCAGATATGCCCGGGCCGCAGAGAGGAGCTGGATGTGCCCAGGCCGCGGGGAGGAGCAGATGTGCCCAGGCCGCGGGGAGGAGCTGGATGTGCCCAGGCCAGGGGAGGAGCTGGATGTGCCCATGCCGCGGGGAGGAGCTGGATGTGCCCAGGCCGCGGGGAGGAGTTGGATGTGCCCAGGCCGTGGGGAGGAGCTGCATGTGCCCAGGCCGCGGGGAGGAGCAGATGTGCCCAGGCCACGGCTGTCCTGAGGTCTCGGCTGGCCCATCGCTGTCCTCTCTCTCCTGTGCCCGGGTGGCTGCCCTGCAGGCTGCAGTGAATATAATTTTCTCTTGGCTTAACTGCATCCTGCAGTTTTGATGTGTCTTTTCTTCATCACCATTCATTCAACATATATCCACATTCTGCCATGATTTCTTTTTGGCCACTGGATGATTTAGAAGCATATTGTTTGATTTCCAGGAAGTTGAGCATTTTCTAGTAATTTTTTTTTCACTTCTGACTTTACTGAGATCAGAAACTGCTCTGAATTTTAAATTTAGATCCTTTGAAATTATTTGAGGCTTTCCAAATGTCCCAACATATGGACATTTTGGTGAATGTTATATGTACACTTAAGAAGAAGAGGAATCAAGCCATTTGGGATACAAGGTCTGAGGTAGAACAATTGGGTCACTCTAGTTAATTATGTTGCTCGGGTCTTCCTTATCCCGACTAATTTTATGTTATCCCAGTTACCGAGAAAGGCCTGTGACCATTCCCCTATGCTTGTGGATATTTCCCTTTGTATTTGGCGCTCATTACTCTTAGCAGGGTGCCCCAAGGTGGGATTTATGTGTATCCCCCTTGGGATCTACTGATCTTCATGAATCTGTGGATTAACGTCTGCCAGCAGTTTTCAAATATTCCCACCCATTATCGTTTCAGATACTTTGTCTGTCCCAGTAACTCTGATCTCTCTCTGGGATTACATATATGTCCGACCTATTGACTGCGTCTCGTCTGTTATTTTTTTCCTTTCTGGATTTTCTATTTATTTCTTCCCATTACTTTCATTTGAGTATTTTCTATTACTTCTGTTTAGGTGTTTTCTAATGACTTGTCTTTATGTTTACAAATTCTATCTTCTGCTGTGTTCAATTTTTTATTAAACCCACCAATTTCATTTTAATTTCAGATATCATACTTTTCAATTCAAGAATGTCCATGTTATTGTTTTAAGGTTTCCATTTCTTTGTCGGGATCCCTCATTTTCCCATCTCTTGTCACTGAGCTCATTCATCACAGCTGTCTTTAAGGTCCTTCTCTGCCAACCGCAGTTTTGTGGGTCCCCTTCTGCTCTTTGTTACCAGTCACATAGTCTTTACTCCCGACATACTCAGGTCTGTACCGAATGCTGAAGCTGGTGAATTATCATAACAGCAGTGCCCTGGTGGTTCCAAGCCACGTTGTCTTTAAGCATAAAGTACTCACCGTTTCCTCTTCTGAGGAATGGAATGAGGCCTGATCATTCTCAGCGGAGGATGGAGCCTGGTGAGAGCGAGCTGCACTTTCTGTTGCACTGAAGCTCATCCAAGCTTGTCCTGCCCCTCGGGGTGGCTTCCCAGGGCTTCCAATCCAAAGCCTGGTGGCTTCTTGTCTCCTTAGTACTGGAACAAGTAGGACAGTGAGGCAGGCGTTCAAGGGAGGGAGACGCGGGTATTCAAGGGGAGTGACGCGGGTGTGGAGGAGAGAGGCGTGAGTGTGAGATGCGGCCATGCACAGGAGGAAGCTGCCCTGCTGCAGGACAGGCATCCACCTCTTCTTGATCCTCCCCTTTCCAGGGAAGAATGGGATCGACCTGTCCCCTTTCCAGGGATAGGAGGGGGTGGAAATCTTTTTGACACTGCAGGAAGCTTAGAGTGGCCGTCCCTTGGTTCTCCAGGGGTGAGGGTTTTTACGGAAAGGAGACATTAAGTGTCTTGGCGTCTGATTGATTGGACACCGTGTTGGCCTGTTATTTACAGTACTTCTTTACATCCACCCCTTAGGATCCTTTTTCTCCTCCCCATGGGTACATGTCCTCGACCTTGGCAAAATAAACTTTCTAAAGTAACTGAGACAGGTCTCACAGCCTCAGGAGGCCCTGACGACATGCTCAAGGCAGTCAGGGCACAGTTTGGTTTTATACATTGTAGGGAGACATGAGACATCAGTCAGCATATGTAAGATGAACATTGGTTTGGTCTGGAAAGACAGGATGACTGGAAGCAGGGAGGGGGCTCCGGGTCACAGGTAGGTAAGAGACAAATGGTTGCATTCTTTGGAGTTTCTGATGAGCCTCTCCAAAGGAGGCAGTCAGATATGCACTGATCTCAGTGAGCAGAGGGGAGACTGTGAAGAGAACTGGGGGGCAGGTTGGCCCTAAGCAGTTCCCAGCTTCACTTTTCCCTTTAGCTTAGTGACTTGGGGGCCCAAGATTTGTTTTCCTTTCACACCTATTAGACATTTGGGCTGTTTCCGCCTTTCGTCGGCTGTGATTAATGCTGCCATGAACGTACGTGTACACACTTTGAGGCATGAGGAACAGCAATGAACAAACTATTCAACTGTCTGCCTTCAGGGGCCACACGTGAGGAGACCGACCCTACACACCACCAACAGCGCACACGTGAGGATGATGGGCCGACGTGGCAGGGTCAGGGCAAGGGCTTCAGTGGAGGGGACAGGTAGAGAGGCCTGTGAGGGGCAGATGTGGAGAAGGAAGGCAGGAGTCTGCAGCTCTTAAGGGGTGCCTAGGGGCACTTGATGTGAGGGGCAGCTAGGATGGGAGGTGGAGAGTGTTAGGGGAGCTGGCCCAGGCAGTGGATGTCATCAAAGACCCCCACGAACACAGGTAGGGCTCACCCAGGGCTGGCTGGGCAAGGGCCTCGCCACATCGTTTGTGTTGGATAGAGACTTGAAGGCAGCTGGGCTGGGGGAGCTTCACAGTGGAACAGGCAGCCCTGGTGTCCCCTGGTGGAGGCTGTGGCTGGGGAGAGTGGGGGCGGCCTGTGAGCTTGGTAATGGAACACACGTGGCTCTCCCATCTTGGTCCTGAGTTGAAAGGTGATGAGGAGTCCAACCCAGGAAGCCACAGTCATCGACCAAGTCCTGACTGTCTGGGCCATGGCAATGTGGCCCACAGTTTAGCATCACTGGACTCCAGCCTGGGCGACAGGGTGAGACCCTGTATCTGAGTCTGTTCTTGCATTGCTGTAAAGAGATACTGAGGCTGAGTAATTCATAAAGGAAAGAGATTTAATCGGCTCATGGTTCTGCAGGCTGTACAGGAAGCATAGTGCCAGCATCTGCTTCTGGGGAGGCCTCAGGGAACTTCCAGTCATGGTGGAGGGCAGTGGGGAGGCAGGATTAGATGGCGAGAGCCGGATGGTGGGTGGGGGCAGACTCTTAAACAACCAGCTCTCCAGAGAACCAACCGAGCAGGAACTCACTCATCACCCAGGGCATGGTGCTAAGCCGTTCACGAGGAATCTGCCCCCATGATCCAACACTTCCCACCAGGCCTCACCTCCAGCACTGGGGAGCACATTTCAGCATGAGATGTGGAAGGGACACTCATCTAAACCGTATCACTCCATCTCTAAAACACAACAGGAGTTTATTCTCACTTTTGGAGACCAGAAATCTGAGACCAAAGTGTTGGTGGCCACACCCCTTTCCCAGGCTTGAGGAGAGGAGCCTTCCTGCCTCTCTTAGCTCCTGGTGTCCCCAGGTGTCCCTGGGCCCGTGTTTTCGTGCCTGCATTGTTCCCATCTCTGCCTCGTTCATGTGGCCTCTCCACTTTCCTCTCTCTTCTCCTGTTCTGTCTGTGCCAATCTCCCTCTTCCTTTCTCTTATAAGGACACCAGTCAGTAGATTTAGGGTCCACCAGGGCAACCCAGGGTGATCTCATCTCAACATCCTTCACTTAATTACATCTGCAATGACCTGATTTCCAAATAAGGTCATATTCACAAGTACTGAGGTGTATTAGCGCATTCTCACGGTGCTGTGAAGAAATACTCAAGACTGGGTAATTTATAAAGAAAAGAGGTTTAATTGACTCACAGTTCTGCATGGCTGGAGAGGCTTCAGGAAACTTAGAATCACGGCAGAAGAGGCAGCAAGCATGTCCTTCTTCATATGGCGGCAGGAAGGAGGAGTGCCCAGCAAAAGGGGGAAAAGCCCCTTATAAAATCATCAGATCCACTAAGCATGGTGACTCAGGCCTGTAATCCCAGCATTTTGTGAGGCTGAGGTGAGCAGATCACAAGGTCAGGAGTTTGAGACCAGCCTGGTCAACAAGGTGACACCCTGTCTCTACTAAGAATACAAAAATTAGCCAGGTATGGTGGCATGCACCTGTAATCCCAGCTACTTGGGAGGCTGAGGCAGAAGAATCACTTGAACCCAGGAGGTGGAGGTTGCAGTGAGCCAAGATTGTGCCACTGCACTCCAGCCTGGGTGACAGAGTGAGACTCCATATCAAAAAAAAAAAAAAAAAAAAAAATCAGCTCTCACGAGAACTCACTTACTATCATGAGAACAGCATGGGGGGAACCGCCCCATGATTCAATCACTTCTCATGACACACGAAGATTATGGGAACTGCAATTCAAGATGAGATTTGGGTGGGGACCTAGCCAAGCCATGTGGGGTTAGGACTTAGACATATTTTTTGGAAAACATAATTCAACTCACTATTCCAGTCTTCCCTAACTCGGCTACGTATCAGACCCTCTTGGGGATCTTATAAAAGTTACATGTTATTGTGATTTCTGTTCCAAAATCCCAGTAAGTTGCTCGGTGCCTGTTTCTGACGCCATCCTTAGGAGCCTGTGAAAGTTGCTGACGCCAGGATGCAGTCGCTTTCCCAAAGCAGAGCGGGAGATCACGAGGAAGGGAGCCTCGTGCAGTGTGTCTGCGGTAAGAGCAGTTGCGCAAACGCTCTGAAGGTCCTTATGCCTCTGTGCTGTGATAAGAGCTGTTATGAGAACTCAGCACAAAAAAGTCCAGACAAGTGGCTTCTAGGCTGACGCCTCCCCAGCAGCAATCAGCATTTCCAGTGAGTCATCAGCACCTCCTGCAATCAGCCTCTGCAATCGATACACTTTGTTTCGTGAAAGCTCACAGGAACTTTTTTCCCTTTTGCCTTTAAAAGCCTCCCCAGTGATGCCTGGGATCTGTCCGGCTCACATGTTCAGGATTACAATCCGCTGCCATTTCCAAATAAACTCACTTATCCTGAGAGCCACTCCCTTTGCTATTCAGGATGGCACAATCTGGTGCCAGAAGTAGGACCAGAAGCAAGGTGGCCTTCAGAAGGAAGTGACATTCTTGGAACTGCTGTGTGGTGCCCGCCTGAGGCCTCTGAGCTCTTCGTTTCCACGGCCCACCTCTTCTGCCCACGTGCATCTTCTCCCAGGCTGAGAGCCCTCCTTCCAGCAGAAGCTTGACTTCGCTCGGGATCTGCCTTGGACGAGGCCGCCTTAATATAGGACCTCGCATCCCTCCTGGGACCCTGCGAGGCTGGGTTGTTCTTTCTGGTCCTGGGGAGTGCTCTGGTTTGTTTGTTTCTGTGCATCCGTAAGTGATTAAGTGGTTTGGCTTTTTTTTTACTTCTGCTCTCCCTGCTTGTTTCAAAAACATCTTTAAAGAGCAAACATCACATACAGGGGTTATACGAATTTCTTTTTGCTTTCAAAAGTGCAGTAGGAGACAGAATGGGATTCTCAAAGTGTAAGGCACGCCCGGCTTTCAGGGGCTCAGCTGGTCATACATTCAAACATTGTGGCCCTTTGTGCATATTTTAAGCCCATGGATAGATGACACCAAGGGTGATTTGGAATTCCAGTGGCCATTTGAGAATCACTCCAGCTCCCCAAACTGGTTTCCTAGAACCACATTAGAAAGCTGCTGCTATTGGGTTAAACAGTCTGAATGAGGCACATATTTTTAATTGCCATCTGGAGGCCTCAAAGTGCATTCAGGACTTTAAAAAGGCCTCGCTGCAAAGTGCTGTCTCCACGCCAGCCAAGGCAGCTCCTTCCCAGAGCCCTTCCTTCCCCTTCCCACAGTGCGTCCTCCTCCTCCTTCTCTGGCTGACCTCCTCCTTCCCAGAGCCCTTCCTTCCCCTTCCCACAGTGCGTCCTCCTCCTCCTTCTCTGGCTGACCTCCCCACCCCCTTTATTCAGAGCTCCCCAGCTTTTCTCCACGACCACCAATTCATCTTTTAACACGTGGAACCTCTAGGGAAGTTCTAGAGGAAGGAAATAAAGTAATTAAATACGCTATTCTGGCGTGTTGACAATTTAGTTAGAGTCACTCGAAAAACAGCAGGCTTGAGCCTTTTTCAAAGCTACCCATGCTGATTGCAGATGTAAAAAAATGTTTTCTCCCCACTGTTTCTTAATGGGCTCTACCCTGAAGTTAGCAATCTCATCAAGAAACAAGCAAAGTTGAAAAAACTGCCTGTCAAACTAAACACGTTTCAGCATTTAGCTGGCTATCTTGAAACTGTTTTGTGAAAACTCACATCTATAAAGGAAAACAATCTTGGGCTTCTGAGGCAAAAACTATGAGAATAAATGAGTGAAGTAAAGATTTAATTAGGATTTCCCTGGTGCCATCTCTGTGCCGATAAGAGTTGTGTCCAGTTAAGAAAATTAATATCCTTCTTTAGATGGAAGGAAAAATAGAGCCCTTCCATTGCTACTTCTTCATTGCTTTTAGCAGAAAAGAATATTTGTGTTAAAGAAGCATCGTCTGGGATGGTACTTCCTGACTCCTTCAATGGCCAGTTTTGATTAAGAAGGAATTAAAGCATAATTGCTAAAACCAAGTAAATTAGGTGAATGTAAATGACTTCAAAGTTTATAAATCAACTTTTCAATGACAGTGATTTTATAAACTGTGTCTACATAAAATTAAGTCCAAACATATTTTGGGGGAAACTTGAAGTTTTAAAATGAAATTAAATAGAGATTCATAAAATGGGTCATTTTAAAATAAGATAAAACCCACTGCTACAACTATAATTAAAACAAAACTAAAAAATACGCTGATTTCAAAGCTACCTGGAGGTTTTTAATCCTCACCAGCCCTAGCTGAAATGTAAACATCCAAGAAATTAACTTCTACACCCATCGGAGACCATAAATAGGGGGTAAGGAAGGAAAGAAGGAAGGAAGGAGGAAGGAAGGAAAGAAGAAAGAAAGGAAGGAAAAGCAGCCTTCTTATCTTGAAGGATGAGAAGTTGAGGCAGAGAGAACACTGTACAGACTTTGTGAGATAACTCATATATTTTAAGCCCCCTGGAATGATTTAGTGAACTGATAACTGCCTCTCTGGGGTCTTCATTTCCATATGAGGGCTCCCATGCTCTGTAAAACCTGTATGATGCTTCTCTTCTGCCAGTCTATCTTACGTTAATTTAATTCTCAGACCCGTTAAAGGTCTGGGACACCCGCTCTGTCCTTTCCCTGGAACCTGCAGGTGGGATTCCAGGAGCCCTGACACAGGGCAGAGGCAGGAATTCTCACCAGAGTCAGCTCTCTCACGCCACTATCTGGAATGCCTGGTTGAGAAGGTAAAAAGTCTTCTTGTCCCTTCTTTTTAAAATTTGGAGTGGAAGGAGAACGTTGTACGAAGTGGTTCTTTAAATGGTGACTCTTGTGAATTTGGTGCTGGGTGCCCGTTGCGTTTTGGCCACAGCTTCCCAGAAATAGCTGCTGTTTTCTTTGTCTCTGCTGTTTGTGCGATTTGTCCTAAGGCTTGTTTTCTGTCTTGAGAACTTGGTCATAACCAGTGAGGATGCTGTCTCTGGTCTCTGCCCACTGGGAGATCCGAGTTGCCAGGCGTGCTTCTGACGGGAGTCACCGGCCAGGATGGAAGCGTGAAGTGTCTCTGTTCCACCACAGCAGCTCTCAGGAACTTACCTTGACTGCCTCACTGTGGTTGCCTTGTTACCAGTGAGCATCTTTACTTCCTTAGCCTATCTTCAGGAGAAATTTTGGATCCTGAAGGGGACTACAGGGACCTCTTGCATCCGTGGTTAAGCCATACAGGGCTTATTAATTTTGAATCACAGCTGAAGTAGGTTTACCTTTGGTTTGGAACTTGGTTAATATTTGGAGCATTATAGGAACTTTTTGTTTGTTTGACTTTCTGTCCTAAGCTAAAATGGAACCAGATGGGAGGAAAGAAAGACTTCAATACCACCGGCAATGTTTACTGTTGACCTCATTAAAAGCTGATAATAAGATATTTGAAAAAGGACGTTCTTTAGAGCTCCCTGATGAGAAGTCAGGCTAACTGGAAGCTGATGCTCAGGCTATAACTCTCGGTGGCTCTCTGTTTTCTCCGCCAGACTCTGCTTCTTCCCCTGGGAATTTCTCAGTCAGCCGAGCCATCCTTTCCCAGCACTGCTGACTGCGTGCTGTGCACATTTTTTGATTGGCTTGATTCTTGACTGTTTTAAAATGGAGCAAATAAATTATCTTTAAGGTATTTCCTACTCAGTAAGAGGCATTGTTTAAATTGACTTAGAAATAAATGAGCATAGCTACAACTGTAAAAAAGAATAGGAACTAACCCAAATGTTTTTAAAGTTCACATGACCTGAGGTAACCTTTGGTGAATAAAGGTGAGTTTAGATTTGCTGGTTTAATAAAAGCAGGTGTCTTCAGAGTCCTCAGCGTTAAAGATGATGCAGACACACAACTTTCATCTCTGCTAAAAAATTGTAAAGCATGAGTCTGACCTAAAAACAAATGTGTCCGCGGAAGTGTGGCGGCACACCCATTCCTTCTCACGTCCTCGGAAGTGTGGCGGCAGCCCATTACTTCTCACGTAGGAAGCGCAGCAATGAAACAAAGCGCTGTGCGTTTAACTCTTCAGTTTCTTGATTTTGAGATGACCGCCTGACAGTCACATGCTGTAAAAATGGTTAATAGGAAAACACCTCAAGATGATGGCTGCTTAATATCTCAGGAAGTTTCTCATGAGTAACCCAAACAAATTAAAATACTAAAACATTAATCACTGAACGTAAGTGTAAGCTTATTCCTGGCTTCTAAAGTTCTGTGGAAAGATAAAATTTATTTGGGTCTATTAGAAAACATTGTGTATTGTTCTACATTGAGAAATTATTCTATGAGGAAGCACGTTTCTGAAAAATTATAAAATATGTATTCATAAAATGTTATATAACAGTTCAAAATTGCTTTCTTCCTAGGTTCCACTAAAAATTAAGGGCACTAAGATTTAAAAATTATGGCCGGGCGCGGTGGCTCAAGCCTGTAATCCCAGCACTTTGGGAGGCCGAGACGGGCGGATCACGAGGTCAGGAGTTCGAGACCATCCTGGCTAACACGGTGAAACCCCGTCTCTACTAAAAAATACAAAAAACTAGCCGGGCGAGGTGGTGGGCGCCTGTAGTCCCAGCTACTCGGGAGGCTGAGGCAGGAGAATGGCGTAAAAACCCGGGAGGCGGAGCTTGCAATGAGCTGAGATCCGGCCACTGCACTCCAGCCTGGGCGACACAGCGAGACTCCGTCTCAAAAAAAAAAAAAAAAAAAAATTCTAATTAATGTGTGTCATTCTATATGCAAAGTATGAAAAATAATGATACAATTTTTGGTAAAAAAATTATAAAAAGACATGAGGGTTTTAGAAGAAGAACAATTTTGTCTAATTTGGAGGTTATTTAAAGGTTGCTTGAAAATGTAAATTTTGAAAAGAAATAAAAACAAGGCAGAAAGGAACCAGTAAATAGGACAAAAATAAGCAAAGAAAGTTATATCTTTGGTAAGGAAAGTTGAAAAGAAACAGAGAATAAATTTATTTTTTATATGAGAAAATCTTATGTGGCCAAAATTATAAGGGAAAAAAGAGTAAATTTTTATCCTAAGTTAGAGTGATTCGTTGTTCCAATATTAAAAAGATGAAGTATAGAACAAAACTGAAGGTTTGAACAAATTCTAGAAGGTTTGAGAAAATTGCAAAAGGTTTATGGAAGACGAATTTTATGAAATACATTGTGTATGTGATCAAGTTGACTAAAATTAGAAGGAAATAATTTATAAGTCTTTCTAAAATAGAACATTAAGATTTAGGCTGGCTGTGGTGGCTCATGCCTGTAATCCCAGCACTTTGGGAGGCTGAGGAGGGCAGATCATTTGAGGTCAGGAGTTCAAGACTAGCCTGGCCAACATGGTGAAACCTCTTCTCTACTAAAAATACAAAACTTAACCAGGTGTGGTGGTGCATGCCTGTAGTCCCATCTACTAGGGAGGCTGAGGCAGAGAATCACTTGAACCTGGGAGGCGGAAGTTGCAATGAGCAGTGCGCCACTGCACTCCAGCCTGGGCGACAGAGCAAGACTCCATCTCAAAAAAAAAGAAGAAAAAAGATCAAAAGTTTGCCAACATGAAACTAGAATTTGGTCTTCTCTGTTAATATGACAAGATTTTCTTGTAGTATTGATCTACTCCTGATTAAAAAATAATCAGAGTGTTCCTTACCTTTTTGGTAACTGTCACAGGTGAGTGGTGACCATCTGGGGCTAGTGGTGTGGTGAGAAGAAGAATTTACCAAGACAGTTGCAGATAAAGAAAGGCAGATTTATTAAAGAAAGTATGAAAATACGTTGCAAGAGTGCAATGGGCAAGTTAGCAAGGGAGGAGCTGACTGCAAGGAGACAAAGACTTGGTGGGGGTTTAATAAGACAGTGTTTATGCTGTGAGCTGAAGAGAACTTTGTACAGTGCTGATAACGCCAAGGTTGCAGTGAGCTAACTTGTAATTTTTCTGTCAGTCAAGGATCTGGTGATAGCTGGAAGATTGAGTTATTTGTGCAGGAGGGTTATGTGTTCTGGACCATGAAGAAAGGCAGACTTAAAGCTTATGTGCCTTCTCTTTTTGCTTCCTTCAGTCCCGCCAGCCCCACTCTCCCTCACTAATGAGGCCTCCACAGTAACTGGCCTAGAAAAAGTTATCAAGATAATGTCGTGTAGTTTGTGCTGTCTTTATTAGGATTTTGATCACTTGGAAAAATTCTTCCTTTAAGGAGTTAGGGTTATTTTTTTTTTCATCTGTGTAACTTTCTGTATTTGCTTTAAAAGTATTTTAATTATCACTATAGTTAAATGGATGACTATTATTTCACAATGACCTATTATCCTGTTTTAAACCTTTGACATTTTTGACAAGCTTTCCCAAGATCAAATTCTAAATGAAATCTTTTTATTCTTACATTGTAAAAGAAATATATTAAGTTTATTTGATATGCTGTTCCCCACGGAATGCCTTCATTTTGAGAGCTGCTCTCTGCCTGCTGTTATTTCGGTTGATGGCCCGCTGCTGTGTGCAGAGTTCACCAGCCACTGTGGTGTGCAGCTGACCTGCCTGCCCTGTGGTTTTCTAATTCCATCGAGGGGATGTCTTAGACGTTCTCACCAAGAATGCACAACAGTTCTGGGTGGGCCACACCCTTCCTCGTGTTTGGTGCCACCAGTGTTACAGATTTTGGCTACTGTGGGTGTGTGGGGTGGTTTTCATTGGTGTTTCCGTTGCATCTTCCTGGTGCTCAAGTCTGTCGAACACTTTTTCGTGTGTTTATTTGCCATCACTTGGCGAAGTGTTCAAATCCTTTGACCATTGTTTCACCACGTTGTTTTATTATGAAATTTTAGGGGTTACTTATTCTGGATGTCAGCACTTGGATAAATGAGAATATTTTTTGCAGTAAATGACATCATTTTATGTGGGTGAACAGAATATTTTAATTTTGACGAAGTCTAATGGATATATGTGATGTTTGTATATTTTGAATGCATACATATGTATATTTAATGCACTCTTTTATGACGATTGTGCACTTCATATGAAATGCGGCAACCTTGCCTGGCCATCCTGGAGGCCCCTGGTTCTCTATTCTGTGGTGTCATATGCACTATGCTTACTCACACCTTACGGCACGGTTTCTTTTGCTCTAAGCCGGCACATGCGTTTTAAAGGTAATTTCCTCCGTTAGAGAAGTCGCGTACACTCACCCTGCTATTTGCCATTTCTGGAGCTCTTTATTTCCTTCTTCATATCTGCATTTCCCTCTGGAATCATTTCCATTCAGCCCGAAGAACTCTTCTGCCCAGGATTCCACCCTGTTTTCTAGCAGCTGGGCTCACTGGGAGCTCTTCCTCTGCTGGGTCTGGCCGGGGGACACTGGGTTTTCTGTTAGGGTTTCAGTTGCCCCGTGTGGTGTCAATGTCAACGTGTCTGCAGGCTGGAACCAACAATGAGCACCCCCTCGGCCTGGCCCTGAGCTCCAAGGCCCCACTCCCACGGGGTCTTGCTGCCAGGACCCCACTGTCTGCATCCTGTCCAGAGTGTTGAGGAAGGCAGAGTCCAGTGGGATCTCTCGGCCTTCCCAGGGCTGAGTCCATGCTCTGACCTTTCCTGGGAGGCGCTCGGAGCCAACAGAACGACAAGGGGCCTTTCCCCGTGGCTCCCTCCCCTCTGGAGAAAATGGGTCAGACCTGGTTTCTCCATAGTCACTGTCCCTAAAATGAAGCCGGGCTGCTGGAGGCAGTTGCATCTTCTGGCACCAAGACCCCAGAGTCCCTGTGAGAAAGAGGACCAACGACGATGGAAGCCTTTCTCTAATGTGCGCACAGCCGGGCCGCTCCTCTGAGGGTGCTGAGCCGCCTCTAATCACAGTGCCACGCTGGCTGCAGGTTGCTGGGTGTAGGATGAATCCAGCTGTGAAGAGGCTGCATTTTCTGGGAGGTTTCTGTGAAGTTACTGAACAGCCAAAAGGTAAGCAGTTTTAATTGATTTGTGAGTCTTCAATTAAGCACAGCAGAATGCTAATGAAATATTCTCTGTTCTTTAAATAGAGAATGCTTTAAATAATTCAGCACAATCTTTGCATAACTCACACCTTTCAGCTGAAGTGCCTGTCAGCAGTGAAGTGATTGAGAGCACACACTGTCCCGAAGACACAGCCCCCTTCCCTCGGGGGACGCGCAGCCTGCAGAACAGATGTCATCTGATGCAGGACTGTGGTTTAAAAACTCGTTACGGGAAGCATGAGGCTGGACCCAGGGGACCCTGGAGGCGATGCAGGGGCTTCAGCAGCCTGGAAGCTGTTGGAGGAGGAGCCCTTGGTGGAAGAGGGGACAGTTTGAGCCTCCGGCCTCCAATTCCGTCCCGCTGGCTTCTGGGCCGCACCTCCAGGAGTCCAGCTAAACCCACAGGGCTCTGACGTCCAGACTTCATTAAATGTTTCCTCTAATGGTTCTGGCCATTCTGCTGGGCCATTAAAGGCCACCCCAGGGCCACAGATATGAGCGTGGTGTCTGTATGTGGTCCTTTCATGGAGGGCAGGAAGCATCATCATTACTTTTTTAATGGTTTTCAATTTGTGTTGACAAACAGCCTTAGTGAATGTGTTGGAAGAAGAGTGACTTGAAAATGAACCTGACTCCCTGTATCTTAGGAGTCCATATTCTCTGATACAATTAATTTAATTGTATGGGGTTGATGACGGGGTGTTGGGTTGACGACAGGGCATGGGATTGATGACGGGGTGTGGGGTTGATGACGGGTGATGGGGCGTGGGGTTGATGACAGGGCCTCGGAGTAGATAAATGCAGCATAAAGTTAGCAATGTCAAAGTATAAAGATTAGCAATGTCGACTATAAAATTAACTCACATAAACAATGGAATTAAGCAAACATAGGTGTGTCCATTAGTGAGCAAAATTAATGTAGGAGATTAGCAAACATAAAAGGTGTCATAGAGCATAAGGAGATTAATGTCGAAACATAAAGTAGATGAAAAATGGGAGTATATGAGTTATTAAATGTCGAAATGGAATATATAGAACAATAAATTAATATATAAACCTTCTCAATTATATATTGTCTAAAATTAATGAAATGAAGTATTAATCGTAATAAGAGTGTAATGATAAGACATAAAGGTGAAAATATAGGTATACAAGATTAATGCATAAAACTTGTCGAGAGTAGATAGAGGCAATGGGAATTAATATAGAGCTATGAAGTGCATAATCAGAATACTCCAGGTGCATAGAAACACTCAGAATTAATAATGTCAGTAATGTGTGCTCCAAAATTATGTCTAATTAGGAGTTGATGATGGGGCCACGGGGTTGATGGGGTGTGGGGTTAATAGTAGGGCATACGTTGATGATGGGTGGTAGAGTGGGGTTGTGATGGGGCGCCGGGTGATGGTGGGCCCTTGAGGGTTAGTAGGCGTGGGTTGATGACGGGGTGTGGAATTGATGACGGGGTGTGTGTGGGGTCGACGATGGAGCGTGGGGTTGGTGATGGGGCGTGTGGTTTATGACAGCTTGTGTCAGACGAAGCCACATCAACTCATCCTGAGCACCCCTTTTCTCAAAACATAACGATGGGCATGATCAAAGTCCCATGACTTTTTTCCTGAGTCCCTGGGATGGATGAACTGGGTGGCTAGATTAATAAACAGAGGTGAGGAATGTTGTTATGAATAAGCTCCCCAGGCTGCCATGTGACTGAAGCTCTGACTGGTCGTGCTGGTTAAGGATGCATCTGAGCAAGATTGGTTGCTGACAGGCAGGTGTGTAGAAAATAACCTGTATGTGGTGGTCCATTTTCAATTATAAGTGCCTTCATATAGGTTTAAGTAGGCTATGTAGAAATAAAGAAATAAAGAAGCAGAAATGTACTGTCACCACCCCCCTCTCCTTCTTGCTTTCCCTTTCACCCAGCGGCCAGGTGCCTATCAGTTGGGGCCCCTTCAACTACCCTCTCCCCACCCCACCAAAGCATTTAGTTTAGGCTAGCTTGCAGCATAAATAATTATACTGTTTCTTATCAGCTACATGCAGCCACTAGGGCCATAGTCACATGTTTGAAGAGTCCTGAGACTGTTGCAAGCATGGTGGGCTATAATAAAATGCAGCAGAAAGATCCTAAAGAACATACTTGAAACCTTAATCCAACTACCAATAGGTGATGCCCAGGAAGATTGTAACCCCATTTACTCAGCCCATGAGGAACTGGGGGAGGGACTTGTGCACTAGGGGATAAACTGCTTGTTGAAACTCTGCTGGGGGTACCTGCATGCCAGCCAGACACCCGATCTTGCAAGACCGTCATTGAAAGTCTCCGTTTCACTGCTCTCCAGGTCTCTGAGTTCGTTCTTTGGGTTTGGACGGGTGAGTTTGTTTCTCAGGTACGACTGTCTCTATTTGCATCAGGTTCCGTTTCTTCCTGGTTGACCTTGTGGGTGTGAATGTTGTCACAGACCTGCTGGGCCATCTTTCTGCAAGAAGATAAAAGAAGACCAGGAGTGCCTGCCGAGCTCCTGCAGAGGAAGTCTAGGAGAGGAAAGGGTGGGACCAAGGGCACTGCTGTAAGCTGAAGGTTTGCATCGCCCCAAATCCTTACGTTGAAATCCTTAACCCCACTGGGATGGTGTTTGGAGATGGGACCTTTGGGAGATGATTAGGTCATGGGGTGGAGCCCCATGAAGGGATTAGTGCCCTTGGAAGAAGAAACACCAGAACCAGCCTCTTCTCCCTACTCACCATCCGTCCTCTCTGCTGAGGACAGAGAGGAAGATAGTGTCTGCAAACCAGGAAGCAGCCTCGCCAGACACAGGATTGGCCGCCAGACACAGGATTGGCCGCAACCTTGACCCCAGGCTTCCAGCTTCCAGAACTGTGAGAAATAAATGTCCATATTGGCCGGGCGCGGTGGCTCAAGCCTGTAATCCCAGCACTTTGGGAGGCCGAGGCGGGTGGATCACGAGGTCAGGAGATCGAGACTATCCTGGCTAACATGGTGAAACCCCGTCTCTACTAAAAATACAAAAAACTAGCCGGGCGAGGTGGCGGGCGCCTGTAGTCTCAGCTACTTGGGAGGCTGAGGCGGGAGAATGGCGTGAACCCGGGAGGCGGAGCTTGCAGTGAGCCGAGATCACGCCACTGCACTCCAGCCTGGGAGACACAGTGAGACTCCGTCTCAAAAAAAAAAATAAATAAATAAAAATAAATGTCCATATTAACTAGGGGCACAGGACATGGGGGAAGCTGGTTCCAGACCTGCCTCCTGGGAAGTGGGAGGGGGCATTTCAACCTGTTAATTTCTCAAATTAAATAGTCATTCAAAAAGAGAAACGGAAACACCTCATTAACTCTGTGATTGCCAAATTATTGATCAATTCTCATAGAAAGTTATAAAATTTTCCCTTCTGGTACATTTCTGTTAAAAAGAAGGTTGTCTTTCCAGCCTTATGTTTCGTAGTTTATTTTGTCTACATTCATTATAATCCATTATTTAATACATTTTTCTTCCAGTTGATCATGTTACTTGCTGATAGGAAGGACTGAGTTCATTTTCAGTGTGTGTGGTTTTTCCATTTCTGTGCCTGGGAAGGTGGGTGGCTCCATCATCATCCATGGTCTCTGAAATATCCGGTGTTACCAAGGCCTGCTTGTTCCACCAAACTGCTCCATAGGCAGTTGTGACACCCAGAAAGATGCTGATATGGTTTCACTGTGTCCCCACCCAAATCTCATCTTGAATTGTAGTTCCCATAATCCCCAGGTATCTGGGAGGGACCTGGTAGGAGGTAATCGAATCATGGGTGTGGGTTTTCCCTGCTGTTCTGTTGATAGTGGATACATCTCGAGAGATTCTGATGGTTTTATAAACAGGAATTTCCCTGCACAGGCTCTCTTGCCTGCCGCCATGTAAGACCTGCCTCTGCTCCTCCTTCACCTTCTGCCAGGATTGTGAGGCCTCCCCAGCCATGTGGACCTGAGTCCATTAAACCTCTTTTTCTTTATAAATTACTCAGTCTCAGGTATTTCTTCACAGCGCTGTGAAAATGGATTAATACAGACGCAGCTGGCGTGAGGCAACTGTCTTTTCCAACTTGGAGTTTCTCAGAAACTGCAGTAACTCAACGTTGGGAACAGAAATGCACCACCGTGAGGTCAGGGATTTTAGGAGACAGTCTGGAAGCTTCTGTTGCCCGGGTAAGCCCTCAGTGCCCTCACTGACGTGCGTGGAGCTGCTCTTTCTGTGAATGGACCCTATCCCAACCAGGAGGCCTGGAAGCTGCAGCTTTGAGGTTTTGATTTTTATGGAAGGAGTCCTTGGTGGTCCTCACAATCTGGAGGCTGAGAGTCCAAGGTCAAGCAGCTGGTTCCTCTGGAGGCTCCGTGGAAGAAGCCCTTCCATGCTGGTCTCCTTCCTCTCGAGTTCCTGGCAACCCTTGGTGTTCCTTGCCTGGTGAATGAATCACCCACCTTTGCCTCCGTCTGTCCATGGTGTTATCCCTGTGTCTCTGCCCAAATCTCTCTCTCCTTATGAGGACACCAAATGGATGACCTCATCTCAACTTGATCACATGTGCAAAGACCCGGTTTCCAAATGAGGTCACATTTTCAGGTGTGAGGGTTAGAACTTCAACTGTCTTTCTGGGGGACACAGCACCATCCGCAGCTGTGAGGACACTGGACGAAGCCCAGCTCGGACCTGGCTCGGGTCGGAGGGGAGGGGCACAGGCAGATTTGCCTCTTTCCTGTTTTGCCGTTTTCCACGTAACTCATATTTTCTACTTTAGAGGAACCATTTATGGAAAACTACAGGATAAAGGAAAAACAAATGGTGGAGGAAACGAAATCTGTCAGCAATCAGCGAGATTGTTAATTTCCTCCGTGAGGAGCCAGTTGATTGAAGGGTGCCTGTAATTTACAACTTCAGCCTTGGGAAAAATGTGCACAGTTATTTTTCCGTCTCCATGAAGGAAACATTTAGATGGGCACTCATGGGGCTGGTTGCCGATTCAGAGGAACGTGCAGGGGCACCCACCCTCCAGGCGTGGGAAGAGAGAAGCGTGTGCGTCCCTGGCCTCTCCGGGCTCTAAGTTAGTTTTATGGGAGCTAAAGCCTCCCTGCTTCCCGAAGCCTGGGGATTTGGGAGCGCTGGCCCCGGACTCTGTGTGGCCTGGGACTTCGACTGCAGCTCGGAATTCTCAGGCTCGGCGGTGGCGGCTGGTGCCCTTCTCCAGGCATGGCTCTGGCCTTGTGCCCGGAACAGCAGGCAAGGTCCTGGTGCCAGCCCCATCACAGGTGGCACGGGACCTGAGACGGATTTGGCCCTCTCTGCCCAGGCCCCCTTGCTGGGAAAGCAGAGGCTCATCTGACCTCCGGGAACCCCCACTCTCACCTCGGAGGATGTTTTGGGCGATGCTGTGTGTTGCCATCTTTGGGGAAAACTAGTTTAATGAAGGAGTCATGAATTTGGCGAGGGGCCGCCTCTGCTGACGGTGTTTCCTGAGTCCCCGCCCGTCACTGGGGCCCGAGGGCACGTGTGACTCCATTGGATGGGCGGGACTGGCTGTGACCAGCTGTTCCAGGTGACGCTGCACTGGGACAGCTCCGTGGCAGGGCCCTGGGGTGAGCTGGGCAGGGACCCGGGAGGTCAGAGGCCCCTGGGTCTTGGCCAAGCAGCTGGAGAGCTGGTGCTGGGAGTCTGTGCTGAGGGGCAGCACGGGCCCAGGGCCTCCTTCCCACCGGCTCTGGTGGCTCAGCCTGGAATTGTGTGCAGGGACGCGTGCTGGCCACACATCACCATGAGGATGCACTTGACTGAATCTGGAAGGGTCCCAGGGCTGTGGAAGATTTTGGAAGCTAAAATGCCCCCAAGGAAGCATGCGTTAATAAATGAATAAATGTGCCTAGGCTGAAACGAATTTCCCGCAACAGCTAGTCACCGGGCAGGCCCTGGTAGGGTCCTCACCTTCCCCATGCCTATTTGCAGTGTGAGTCCTTCTCAGAATGGGCAGAAGGAGCAGGTGGTACTGATGAGATGCAGCCATCGTCAGCCACATTCCCGCACCTTACCAGGATGAGCATCTCCAAAGCGGGGCAGAGCTGGGCTCCGTGAGTGAGCATTGTGTTGAGAAGCCACCCTGTGTAAGTGCAAAGAGGCTTGTCCCACAGCTCCTGGTCACCAAAAGCTGTCGGTTCCTCTCATCGGACCTTGGGTCTTGGGCACGTCCTTCCAGCCTCAGTGCCCCGGGAAGAAATTCAGAGACAGTGGCTTCAACCTCCCAGGGCCGTGTAGAGGCCAAACCAGAGCGACTGTGGGTGGAGCACCTTGCCCCACCTGGGCCCGGCTGCAAGGGTATCACAGGCCAGACCCTTCACTCTGCCCTCCCCATGTGCCCAGGCCCTCCGGGAGCTCTGGCAGTCCCAGCTGAAGGTAGAAATCTTACTGTCCCCCACAGTGTGTCTGTACAAAGTGAGATGCTGACTTCCCAACTCACCTACCCGCTGCACTGGGTCAAGCTGATAAGAGCAGCCCCTGAAGCCACAGAAAAGTCCTAGGCATGCCAGGAAAACGCAAAGCCCCTGGGGGCCCTGGGATGTGAGCTCTGCGCATGGAGGCGTGTTGGCTTGGGGCGATCTTTCCAATGCACTTCAGAGCCTCCGGGAGACCAGAGAAGAGAGCTCCGGGACAGGTGGGCACAGGCACAGCGTGGGGTCAGCTTGTCTCCCCCGGGAGACTCCACAGTCCAGAGCTCTGGACAGGTGGGCACAGGCACAGCGTGGGATCACTTGCCCCCCTGACCCCAGAAGACTTCACAGTCCAGGCAGAACTCACTAGAAGGAAACAAACTCAGGCGTGCCAGGGCACATTTTGCACTTGCCATGAGTGTGGTGGTTCTGTTAACATTCCCAGTAAATCCGCTGTCCCATCAGGACACAGGGATGGAGGTTCCTGTGGCCGGGGCCTTGCCAGGGGGCATGCGACTTCTGGTGGAGCTCTGGGCCCCGCAGGTCCGGACATGGCTGCATTCTTCATTCGTGCCGTCTCTGGGCCATGACGAAGAGTCTCTTTATTTTTATTAATTGAATAATCAATTAATTTTTGCCTAAGGAAGTTGCCAGGTTTTAGTTCCTGCAGAGAATTCTTAGTTTCCCAAATAGGCATTCATGATCAAAGCTCATTTTCAGACGTTGGAGGGGGTGCGAAAGGAGATGTAATTGCTAATTATTTGGAATCATCTGAATTGCAATCACTTGAATGGCAGATGATTTATGCAACGGCCTGGAACCTTGAAGCTTGTTTGGAATTCTTCCAGGTTGGGAGGCTGGGAGGGGCCCTCTGCCTTTCAGGATCCCTCCTGCCACCGTGTGTGGACTGAATAACCACAGAGTGAGGCCAACGAAACCCAGCAGTGCACAGAGAGCAGCGGATCCCTCCTGCCACCGTGTGTGGACTGAATAACCACAGAGTGAGGCCGACGGAAACCTAGCAGTGCACAGAGAGCAGTGGACCCCTCCTGCCACCGTGTGTGGACTGAATAACCACAGAGTGAGGCCCACGGGAACCCAGCAGTGCACAGAGAGCAGCGGATCCCTCACTGCCACGTGTGTGGACTGAATAACCACAGAGTGAGGCCCACGGGGAGCGCAGCAGTGCACAGAGAGCAGCCCGGATCCCTCCTGCCGTGTGTGGACTGAACCACAGAGTGAGGCGGTGAGCCTGGCAGTGCACGGGGGCAGCGGATCCCCTCCTGCCACGTGTGTGGACTGAATAACCACAGAGTGAGGCTGGCCGAAACCTGGCCAGTGCATGTTGTCATTATCCTTCAAATGCTTTTTAATTTTGAATAATTTTAGATTTTCAGAAGGGTTGTGAAGATCGCGCAGGCAGCTTCTGCAAGCTGCTCCTGATTTCCCTCAGCGTCCACGTCTTCGTTGCCATGGTGCACCTGCAGCAGCCAAGGAAGCTGCGTTGCATCACCATGAACTCAACTCCAGGCTTCGGATTTCAGAGCTTCCATCCATGTCCCCTCTCTGCTGTCACCCCATCGGGGGTGCCACCTTGTGTCTGATCCTCCTGTGTCCTCGGCTCCTCTGGTCTGTGACATTTCTGTCTCTCCTTTGCCACGACCCTGGCAATGCAGAGGAGCCTGTTGGGCACCCTGTGGATGCCCCTCCGTTTGGGTTCATCTGTCCTTTTCCTCATGGTTAGCCTGGGGTGATGGGCTTTGGCAAATAATACCAGGGAGGTGAAATGTCCTTCCCCTCACAGCCTCTCGGGGGCGTAGAACATCCTCTTGACTTCACAGGCGGCATTAACCTGATCACTTGTGTGGAAATAACGAATTGGGAGGCACTAGGCTGGGGCTTCAGTACCTCAGAAGCAAACCCAATTCTTGCACACAGAAACCCCATTCAGGGTAAGGGGTCCTGTCCTAGGAAAGAAAATTCAAGTTTAATCAGAGACTGCCAGCTAACCTCAAAACGGGGGCTTTAAGATGCCATTTCACTTTAATCAATCCCTCTTTCTGTTCTTCCTTCCAAGAACACTTGGCAAAGGTTTGTTTCCCTCGTGCTCCTTGGCAGAGCCCAACCTGCTGTAGTGTGGTGCTGCCCAACTCATGGATTCCTGTCTCCCCAAATAACTCCTTAAACTTCCATGTGCCTACGTTCATCTCTCAACACTTGGATCCAGTGGCGTCTGCCAGGTGTCTTCGCTGTAAAGTCACCGTCTTCCCTTCCACCGCTCCACTCTTTGGGATGAGTCACTAAGCCTGTGCTTCCTTCAGGGGAGGGCTGGGGAAGAGGGAAGCTCCATCTCCTGGAGGGGCTGCTACGTATGATGTTATCTGGAGTAAGAAAGATTTGCCTCTTCTCCACATTTACTTGTTTATTCAATTATCTATTTATACCAGTATGGGCTCATGCATATTTACTTTATATTTTGGATTATAATTCAATCATCCAATATATTATTTCTTTTGTTGTTCAAATTTTTCCATCTTTGGCCACTGGCAGCCCTTTCACATGGTACCTGTGTCCGTTGGACAATCCCCTTCCTTTTGTTTTTTTGAACATCTTACTTTTTGATATCATGAGATACTCCAGGCTCATCTTGTCTTTTCTCTGATCCACCCTAGAATCAGCCCTGGTTCCCCTCGTTGGAGAATGATATTTAGAAACAAAAACCTGGGTGTTGGGTGTGCTCAGTGGGACTGGGGTGTCATTGCCTCCAGCCCTGTTAGTGAAGACAGCTGGGTAATGTGCGTGCGGCTAATACCCTATGTGTGAACACGTACTTCAGATTATTTCTGGATCTGTCCATCCTTATATCGATGCTAAGCTAAATATGAGTTCACATTGATGTCTCTGATTCTGATCTAGTACCACAGGATTCAGTCTAAACTTCCTTATTATAAATAATCTTCCCTTCCAACACAAGAAGCCTGCCTTCCATGGTTTGCCACTTGTTGACTTATCTGTTCAATCCCAGTGTATGTGAATTGTTAACTTGTACCCCTGTGGGAAATAAATTTACCAACGAAGGAACACTATTAATGTCCTTTTGTCTTTAGCTTTACAATTTCCACTCAAAACATCACATTCTGAAGTGACTCAGGTCAGCTTCCCTTTTCTTTAAGTTTGCCCTCATTACAGTTCACGCTTTGTGACGTGCAGTTCTGGGTTCTGACAAGTGCACAGAGCCATGTGTTCCCACCCCAGTGCCAGACAGAAGAGCTCCTCGTGTGGCCCCTGATGGCCAAGCACTCCCTTCCCCAGCCCCTGGCAACTGCTAGTCCAAGCTTGTCCAACCCACAGCCATGGGCTGCACATGGCCCAGGATGGCTTTGAATGTGGCCCAAGACAAATTCGTAAACTTTCTTTTTTTTTTTGAGACGGAGTCTCGCTGTGTCGCCCAGGCTGGAGTGCAGTGGCGCGATCTCGCCTCACTGCAAGCTCCGCCTCCTGGGTTCACGCCATTCTCCCGCCTCAGCCTCCGAGTAGCTGGGACCACAGGCGCCGCCACCTCGCCCGGCTATTTTTTTGTATTTTTAGTAGAGACGGGGTTTCACCATGTTAGCCAGGATGGTCTCGATCTCCTGACCTCGTGATCCACCCGCCTCGGCCTCCCAAAGTGCTGGGATTACAGGCTTGAGCCACCGCGCCCGGCCAATTCGTAAACTTTCTTAAGACCTTATGAGATCTATGCATGGACATTGTTTTCGCTCAAGAGCTATTGTTAGTATATTTTATGTGTGGCCCAAGGCACAATTCTTCTTCCAACGTGGCTCAGGGAAGCCAAAAGATTGGACACCCTGGCACCAGTCTGTTCATTCCTACCGTTTTAATTTTTCCAAAGTATCATATGTATGGAATAATGCGATATGTAGCCTTTGGGCCTGGGTTTTTCACTTAGTAGAGCACATTTAAGATTCATCGTTGTTGCTGTGTGAATTGATAGCTGGTTCCTTTTATCGCTGCACAGCACCCACTGCACGAAGCACATGTTCTCCATTTCATTATGGGGAGACCATTGTATGGGGCAGTTTGGAACAAAACACCATGGACTGGGAGGCTTACACAACAGAAATTTATTTCTCACTCTTCTAGAGGCTGGGAAGTTCAAGGTGCTGGCTGCATATTCATTCTGAGGCCTCTTTTCCTGATGTGCAGGCAGCTGCCTTCTGACCTGTGCTCACACTGGAGAGAGGGAGCCAGCTTTGGTGTCTCTTCTTGTAAGGGCACTAACCCCATCCACAAGGGCCCCACCCTCATGACCTAATCACCCCACAAAGGTCCCGTCTCCAGACACATCACATGGGGCAGAGCTTCAACATACGAATTCTGGGGTGGGAGGTCACAAACCCTCCATCCACAGCAGACATCTTGGTTGCTCCCAGTTTTTAGAGATTAAGAATAAAGCAACTGTAAACATTTACGTGCAGGTTTTTGTGTGAACAAGTTTTCATGTCAGCTGGGTAAATAGCTAGGGCTGTGATGGCCAGATCCTGTGGTAAGATTCTGTTCCACATTCTAAGAAACTGACCAACTGTCTTCCACAGTGGCTGTGCCATTTTGCCATTCTGACAGCATGGCTGGGCAATTCTGTGGCTCCACAACCTCATCAGCATGGGGCGTTGCTTGAATTTTGCGTTTTAGCCATTCTAATTGGTGTGTAGTGGTTCTCATTTGGGGTTCAATTTACTTATTCCTATTTTTTTTTTTTTTTTTTTTTAGGCTGGACATCTTCTAGAGGGCAATAGATTCTGTTTTTTTTGTGTTTTTAGACAGAGTCTCGTGCTGTTGCCCAGGCTAGAGTACAATGGCACGATGTGTGCTCACTGCAACTTCTGCCTCCCTGGCTCAAGCAATTCTCCTGCCCCAGCCTCCCAAATAGCTGGGATTACAGATGCCCACCACCACGCCTGGCTAATTTTTGTATTTTTAGTAAGGATGGAGTTTCACCGTGCCGGCCAGGCTGGTTTTGAGCTCCTGAACTCAAATGATCCACCCGCCTTAGCCTCCCAAATTGCTGGGATTACAGGCATGAGTCACCGCATCTGGCTGAGGGCAATCAATTCTGAATAAATAGGTTTTGAATTGGAGATTTTCATTAACCCTGCCCAGGGCTGGGCTGTGTGTTGCTGTGGGTGTGTGGGACTTCAGATTCCTCTGTGACCTCCTTTTGTCTCCCTTTTTGGTTTTGGGCTTTCCTTTGCTGTTCCTCGAACAGCCTGTGTCTCTCAGGTCTCTCAGCTGTAATCTAGTTATCCCAGAGCTTGTGAGTTAGAGGGGAGGGAAGGGTGGGGGAGGGGCAGTTCCCTGGTCTCCGCCTTTGGACTTCATGGGGCCTGTGCCCTCCTCCCCGTGGCCTTCACAAGTGTTTCTGTCCCCGCTTCAGAGTGAGGCGCCGCCCATCCCCTCCCCAACCCTCCCCCAGCCTCAGCAGGGATGCCCCGTGTTCCTGGTCTGTGTCCTGGAGTCCAGCATGAAGACCTTTGCTTGTGAATACCCTTCCCTGTGATCAGGACCCTTGGGGAAATGCCCGACCCCACATCTGGGGTAGGAGAAGCACAGTTGACCTTGGGAGCTGTTGCCCTGTATTGCAGCTGCTGTGTGCAGGGGGCACGCAGGCCACGCAGGGGTGCGGCACTTCCATTCAGCTCAAAGTGCACTGTCCGCTCTTAGGCGTCCTTGGCAACATGTGATCCCCAGTCCAAGGCTGGTGTGTATTAAATCCCCATTTCTTTGGAGAGACACAAAAGATGGAAAGCAACATTGCTTGCTGAGCCCAGGAAATGCAAAGCAAAGGCAGGCCGAGGGGGAAACCAGTGTCCACAGCGGAGGTGGCTCTCTGATAAGCTTGTGGAGCTGGAGTTTGGAGGGCAGGTGCTCAGACATCCAGAAACCCTCTTTCCTCTGTAACTCAGCTATCCACCGCCAAAACCAAAGGAATGGCCCACATTCGCAACCCACTCTTGATTTCTCCCTTTTGCAACGCCAGGGAGGTGTATTGGTCTGTTCAGCGAAATACCACCGTCTGGGTGGCTTAAACAACAGAAGTGTGTTTTCTCAGCACTCTGAAGGGAGGAAGACTGAGGTCCGGGTGTCGGCCGGGCTGGGCTCTGTGGAGGCCTCTCTCCGTGGCTTGCAGATGGAGCTTCTTTGCTGCGTCCTCACAGCATCGTCCCTCTGTGGGGGTCTGTGTCCTCATCTCCTCTTATAAGGACACCAGGCAGGTTGGATTAGAGCCCACACTGGTCACCTCATTTTAACTTTATCACCCTTTTTAAAAGGCCCTGTGTCCCAAAACAGTCACATTCTTTGGGGCCGGGGTTAGAGCTTCAACACGTGAATTCAGGAGGAGCACGACTCTGCCTGTAACACCAGCAATAGATTTGGGCCTGTGGACTTCAGCAGCGTTGCCCTTTGTGTGGAAGTGATGGCGTCAACCTGCCCCATAGGTTCTTGGCTGTGAGCTTCGGTGGCACGTGAATGGTCTATTTGGCGACTCTGGCCACACTCTTAGGACAAAGGACATGGATTGACAAGTGGTGGGCACGGACTGAGGTGCAGATGATGTCCACGGACACGACAAGTCCATGAGGCCCGCAAGGGCTCCAGCTACCCTGGCCTCATGTTCCCTGAGTCTCTCCTGTAGGCCCAGCTTCCCACCCGTCAGAGTGTAGAAGCCAATGTTAAAACCCAGATTCTAGCCTGGGAGGCCTGAGGTGGGCCTGAGACTCTGCATTTCCAGCAAATGTGCGAGTGACGTGCCAGCTTCTGGTTCTCACGCCATCTCTGTGTGCGAAACTCTCACTTATGGCCAGTGCTCCTATCTCCTTGTCAGTCTGCAGAGAATGCAGTGGTGTCGAGTTCAGAGTTCAGTTGAAGGCTGGTGGCCAACGTGCTCACATGGACACCCACAAAGGGACCACCCAGACTGTGGTATTTTGTTGAGCTAAACAGCTCCCTGGCATCGCAAATAGAAGAATGCAAATACAGGCCATTCCTTTGGTTTTGTCCACAGATAGCTGAGTTACAGAGTAACTGTGTAGTCTGTGTGGTGCAGGGGGTGGCAGAGGGGGAGGGGCAGGTGAGGCTTGGCATGAGGGGCTTCTCATTGGAGGCATAGGCGGGAGTTCAGTGGAGGAGTAAGACCCAGGGAGAGCCCGGCTGAGCTGAGGCTTGTTTTCTGCACGTGGATCGCTTCCACGGTGAATAGTTAATGAACTAAGTGTCATTTTTCACTAAATCTTTCCTTTGCACCAAACTTACTACCATTCTCATGGAGTCTTTCTGGGGCGTCTGTTTGCAGTGGCTCCTCTGGGAACAGGAGGGAAGGACAGTCAGTGTCCAGCTTGACTGGTAGATGGGTGGGTCAGATGGAGATGAGAAAGGCCTTTTCCCCTCACCACTCTCACACAGTTAGTCCAGAGCCCCTTAGAGAGGTTTACAACCGGAGCTCCTATTTAAAGGCCTAAATGAGAATGTAATAGTAATAACGATCCTCATTTTTATTCTCAGCTGACAGAGCAAGGGAATGTGTGTGAATGCTAATTCAGGCACATACATGTCTATAAATATTCTGCATGGAACCATCTGTGTCTATGTCAGGCTAAATTGGGGTTCACACCAGAGTCTCCAACCATAGTCCATCCCCACTGGGGTCCTTCCAGCTCACTCGGCTTCTGGATGTGTGACTCCCACAGGTGGGGAAAGCCCCCAGGGAAGTCTGCTGAAAATTGTTATTCAAGAATGGAGGTTGGACTTCTTCAGATACCTTCCTGCGTCTGTTAACACGGCGATGGGACCCCTTCCTGCGTCTGTTAACACGGCGATGGGACCCCTTCCTGCGTCTGTTAACACGGCGATGGGACGTTCGCCCTTCATGTGACTCATAGGCTCTGTTCTGTTAGCTACCAATTCTGCTGCTTTAAATAAAAACACAATTAAAATATAAAAAGAAACAAATTGTAATAAAATATTTGCACACATATAAAATCTGAAAGACGTGTATCAAAATATAAAGGTCCTTTACAAATCAATAGTTATTTTTAAAAAAGCAGACAAGACAGACGTTAGACAGAAGGTGATACAGAAATGACCAACAAGCAGATCGAAAGTGCTCAGTGTCCTCGGCCATCGGGAAATTCACCTTCACGTCATAACGGGATGCTGCGTGTAAATGCTGCGTGAAAATGCTGTGTGACGGACGTTGAAATAACTGGATGTGAAGAGCCTGGGCCCGCCCTGTGCCGGGAGGGTCTGGAACGTCTGGAATATTCACGTCGCCGGCAGAGGGGAGGTGCACAGGCACAGGCACTTTGACCATAGTGTGGCAGGTGCCCCACAACTCTACGCACACCTGCCTGTGCCCAGCAAAATGTAAATGTCTTCCACAAATCGTCCTGGACAGGGCCGCTCACAGGGGCTTTATCTCTAACAGCCCACACCTGGAGCTGTCCGTAGTCCTGGGCAGTCCTCACAATGTAGCCCACACCTGGGATTGTCCATAGCCCTGGGCAGGAGTCACTCCACAGTAGCAATGCACACCTGGAGTTGTATCCATTTCCCCACCAGGCAGGGTCACTCCACAATGTTTTCATGCACCTAGGATTATCCATAGCCCTGAGGCTGAGAGTCACTCCACAGTAGCAGCCACACACGGAGTGTCAGAAAGTAGTCCTGGATGGGAGTCCTCCACAGCTAACAGCCCACACCTGGGGTGCTCCATCCCCTAGAAGTCCCTCCACAATGTAGCCCACCTAGAATTATCCTGGCCCTGGGCAGAAGGAGTCCTGCTCACAGTAACGGCCCACACCTGGAAGTGTCCGTAGTCCTGGGCAGGGTCACTCTGCAGTGGCAGCCACCTGTGTTGTCCATGGCCTGGGCAGAGGGTCCTCCGCAGTAACAGGCCCACCTGTGGTGTCCGGGTGTTCCATCACAGGGAGCAGTTAAAGGGTGTGTCTCACCCACACAGTGCAGGGCCCTGGGCAGTAGAGAATGCATGAACCTCCCAGCGTCCACAAACTCGTGGGTGAATCTCAAAAGATACTTGGAGCAAAAACACCGGACACAAGCGTCCGTGCTAGCCCTGCAGGCTGCCTGTGTGCCAGGCTATCCCGTGCCATCTGATCCGGGAGAAGCAGGACTTTCTTGCACAGGGACTGAGCGCTGTGGGAGGAGCCGGGAGGGCCCTGGCGTGGGTGGGCATGGGGAAATTGTAGGGGCTGGAAATATTTCATATCTTATTTATTTGGGGTGGTGTTTACAGGGGAACTTGACAAACTCATCTAATGGTACAATCGAGACGTCTGTGTAAATAAAGTGTCAAAAATCATCCTGCTGACACCCACGCTCCCCGCCCCAGAGCGTCCACACTGCCTGCCCCACAGCACTTCCCGGCCCTCAGCCCTCCTGTGCAGCTCCTGCCCCCTGGCCAGGGGGTCTCCCAGACCAGCACCAGGCAGCAGGCACTGTCCTAACCCCAGAGCCTGTGGGGCTGGGGCACCAGTGAGGAGGAGGCTGAGGACCCATGGTTTGCAGGTCGCCCCAGGAGACCAGAAACCCGGTGAGGAGAGGCGTCATGAGTTGAGGTGAGAGGCGTTGGGAGGTGAGGTAGGAGGCGTTACGAAGACCCCGAAAGCTGCCTGTTTGTTTGGTTTTAGTGCGGAGATAGTTTTCCAGTACAGAATTTCTACCAGAATGCCCCATACATAAAACATAACAATGACATGAGATGCTTTGGGGCGGCCTTGGGGCGGCTGGGACCCGTGTCCACCTCTGCAGTCCTCACAGGCGCCCCCCGTGTGGGTCTCACGCTGAGATGCGCGGAGCCAGCTGGAAAACGCCGGGTCAGGGGGCTGCTCAGCGGCGGCTTCTCTTTAGGTAAAGTCAGTGAATCCCGACGGCCAAGCACGAGGCATCGGGGAGAACACAGAGAGGGTTGAGGGACTCAGGCCCAAGCCCGGGGTGATAAAATCTTGTAAGTGGAATCATAGAGTATGTAAGATGGTGTGTGTGTGTATGAGAGAGAGAGACAGAGAGAGAGAGTGGGGGTCTTGGTAACCTTTCGGTCACATTTGGCCGTTTACTTTAAAAATAAACCTGCTTCCAAATTAACTGGCCTTGGAGAGGTCTGTGACTGACGGGCCCGTCCTGTCGGAGTGGAGAGTCTCACCACGAGCTTGACACACTGATCAGCGCGGCGCCCACTGACGCTGAAACGTTGCTGATTTGTTTCTGAACCATGAAATGTTGATTTGATTCTGAGTCATGACATTTTGCTGACTTGCTTCTGAATCACAAAGCTTTGCTGGTTTGTTTCGGAATCATGAGGCTTTCTGATGGTCTTGCAAGGAGGTATTTTAGCCCTCAGAGTGTGATCTGTCTGCACTGGCTGTGCCCTCCGCCCTGTCCCCCCATGAGAAGGATGCCTCTGGTGTGAGGAGTCCCCTCCCTTCTCCTCAACTTTCCCACAAAGGCTCCACCTTGTAGCCGACCCCAGAACATGCTCAGTTCTGTGGGCATCTTCCCGAGTGGATCCCCATGTTCAGCTTTCAATAAAACTTTATCCAGTTAATTCTGCCTGCACAGGCTTAATGTCCATCAACAGTCTACACACATGTACATGTATAGAAACACGCACACAAACGCACACGCGTGTGCACACACACACACTGTGTCTGGCTATTTTTACTTACAATTTTTTGTCAGCCGAACAGGTGAATCTGATTTTGATTCTTTAGATGCTGCCTAAGGAAGTTGAAGAAAAAAATTCCTTTTTTTTTGGTAGTAGCTGGATCTGTATCCAAAATTTAACCTATTGTAGCTCTCCTCCTGTGCCAGGCTCAGTTTGTTTTAAATATTTCCTGGAGAGGACGATTCAGAAAGAGGCTCTGAGGGTGTGGCGTCCTCTGCACACTGTGGGTACCACCAGCTGAAGTGTGACTGTGACTTCACGGGCGGTGGCCCAGCCTGACGTGCCCCGTGGCGCTCCGTCTCGCTCCTGCTCACGGGCGGTGTCCACGTGCTCCGTCTCTCTCCTGCTCACCTGCGGGGCTTTCATCTCTGCCCGGGGATGAAGCCATCATGTGGCTTAATTGATAGTTTGTGAAAGCTGCAAATCATGTGTGGAGCCCTGTCATTAATTCCTGTTGGCTGACTTTCTATTTTCTCCAATATTCTACAACCATATGTACAGTGAAAGCTGTCCACATTTTACATTCATGATTGATGCTCCATAAATATGCTGGCTAGGTAAAGCCACAGGTGTTAGGCAAAGGAAAGAAAGAGCCATTTATCTGAGACCTGAGGCAGCTGTAAGCAGCGGGAATGTCCCTGAATGCCATAAAGAACCCAGAATGGGGTGGACTCTGACCCCACCTAACCCACACCTCTTATCGTTGCACCGTTCCGGGGATGAAGTGGATTTGGGGAGCTGAGCACAGCAATCTGGTCAGTGGCCTTTGGTGTACTCGGAGGTCCGGTCGGCGCCGTTCGGTGAACTCGGAGATCGGTGGGTGCCGTTCAGTGTACTCGGAGGTCCGGTCGGCGCCGTTCAGTGAACTCGGAGGTCGGTGGGTGCCGTTCAGTGTACTCGGAGGTCCGGTCGGTGGCGTTCGGTGAACTCAGAGATCCAGTCGGTACCGTTCAGTGTACTCGGAGATGTGCAACCTTAACCACAGTTGATTTCACATTTTCATCACCCCCAAAATAAAACCACACAGCCTCTCCCAGAGTCCTCAGCCCCTGGAAACCGTTTCTCTACCTGCGGCCTCTGTGGATTTGCCTGTTCTGACAGTTCTATGAATGAGCTCATATAGCATGTGACCTTTTGTGACTGGCTTATTCCACTTAGCACGATGCTTTCAAGGTTCCACCATTTGTAGGAAGCATCAGGTCCCTTGTACCCTCACTGGGCCACTCTCCCCGCAGACCCCGACTCACCTGCTGGGTTCCTAACCCCCTGCCAGGCTGTGTTTCCAGGAGGACACCCTCCCTGCAGACCCTGACTCACCTGTCAGGTTCCTAACCCCCTGTCCGGCTGTGGTTCCAGGAGGACACCCTCCCTGCAGACCCTGACTCACCTGCCTGGTTCCTAACCCCGTGCCAGGCTGTGCTTCCAGGAAGGCACCTAAATGTTTAAAAGCAAAGTCATATTTGTATCAACAGAAGTGCCAGGTACCATGCGCTGATCACTGACTAAGATCCAATAGTGCTGCGAATGCCATCGATCCTAACAGGTCAACAACCAAACCCCGACCGCCAAGCTCATCGCGGAGCAAGCAAAGCGTCCACCAGCAGCTCCCAGTGCAGGGAGGAATTTTCTCTCCTGTTTTCATTTGCTCCTCAGACCCTGGGAAAGTCATGAACAAGCTCAGTGTGCAGACACAGCAGCGTTCGAAGCAGAGCCTGGGGGCTGCCTGGCCTTCCTGCTTAGGAACTTTGTTCTCACGAATGAGGCAAGCTATGGCAATTTTGCAAGAAAAGGTTCATTTCATGTAAATGTGCAGGACTGTGGGAGCTGTCCTTAGCTGTAGGTGCATCTGTGAGTATGTGTTTGTGTGTTGGTGTGAATGAGTGTGTATGAGTATGCGTGTAGGAGTGTGCATGTGTGAGAATGTGAGTGTGTGTGAATGAGTATGTATTTGTGTGTTAGTGTGAATGAGTGTGTATGAGTATGTGTGTGCATGTGAGTATGAATGTAAACAAGTGTGTCTATATTAGTGTGAGTGCATGTGAGAGTATATGGAGAGAGTGTGGGAGTGTGGGCACGAGCGTGCAAGGGCACCTGGCTGTGTGTGAGCATGTGTGTGTGGGCATCAGTGTGCGAGGGCATCTGGGTGTGCATGTGTGAGAGCATGGGCGTGAAAATGCGAGGGTGTCTAGGTGTGTGTGACAGTGTGGGCACGAGTGTCTGAGGGCATCTGGGTGTATGTGAGCGTGTGAGAGTGTGGGCATGAGTGTGCAAGGGCATCTGAGTGTGTGTGAGAGTGGGGGCACGGGTGCCCAAGGGCGTCTGGGTGCGTGTGAGAGCGTGGGCACCTCTGGTGTGTGCATTGGGTCTCACAGTGTTAGACTGTTATGCAAACAGGTGACTCCTTCCTGGCTGGGGCTGATTGTCTCTGGAGGTTCTGAGGTCTCAGCACCAGGCAGGGACGCGTGACGTCCTCCCTCCCTGACTGTGGACACCAGGGTGACTTCCCAGCTCCACGTGGACGGGCAGCTGCCCGTGTGCTCCTCAAGCCTCCACACCCTGAAGAAGAGATGCGGCTCGCTCCTTCCGAGCATTAATAAAGAAATCCCTCAGGGGCTGTTGAGAAACGGGCCAGAAATACCAATGCAGGAAGGACAAAAGAAAAATAAATATGTAAGCACAGCTCAGTACAACACCAAGAACAAAGCAGATTAATAAAGAAATGAATAAATACAATTTAGCAAAATTAATGGAGACATTGCCATCACGAATGTTCTGAAACACGTCAAACATTCACAGAAGACACTAGGAGCAACACGATATTAAAAAAGTAAATACCTGTAAACACAGTTCACGTTTGCTTCATGGATTCATCCTGTGCTGCACTGACCACAGTAGACATTTCTAACAGCTAAAAACATTGAATTCAGGACGTGAGGGTTCATAGAAACACAAGACTAGAAAAGTGATAAAAGTGATGGGCTTGATTTATGGGTGAATATATTTCTGCTTGGGAGACTGTGTGTTTTTAATATTACAAGAATTTGAAAAAAAGATAAATTTTCATGAAAAACAAATGCTGTCTTCCACATACACATTTGTAAACAAATACTTCCTTTTAAAGGATGTGCCTAATTCTAGAATATTATGAAATTACTTTTCCTTCCTCAGGAGAATTTTGGGCAATGTAGAGTTTTGGGAAAAAGTCATTTCATATAAATCTGGAATACTGATATTCTACCAAATATGTATCATCTATGTAAAATAATGATAATTATGATTTTCTTTCAAAAATATTTAATGTTTTAATGTTTCTGATTCTAAAACCTTGTAAAAATGTGAAACAGGAGAGTAAAAAAATTAAGCCAGTAGCAATTTTTCCTCCTGAAACAACGCTTGTCCATGCTTTGACGCCTCCTGCCCTCGTTTCCCACACATTTCACTGTAACTTGGAAGAACCGTGTCCTCTCCAAGCCTCGTCCTGAGACTTTCCCTCAGAGCTCTGCATAATCATTTTCCATCTAATTAAACATGAGAGAAATGAAAATGCAGGCCTGGTTCCTTCTGCAAAAGTCCAGAAACCTTTTCGAAAGAGCCAGGTGCTGAGGCACAGCCGGGAAGCCTGGGAAATCTGGAGTTGGCATGAGGATCGGATCCCAGCCTCTGCCATGCAGATCAGCCTCTGGGGACTAAAAGACGCACCCAGGTGCCTCCCCGGGGCCACGCCTGTGCTGCGGCTGTGTGGCCAGGGAGACGCCCAGGGCTCCGTTCCTCAGCTCCGCAGGCCTCCCGGGAAGCACAGCTGCACACACATCCCTGCAGAAAACGGTCCTGGGTAGCGGGGGACACAGGGTGGCCTCCAGCCTCACGTCCTCTCCAGCCCGGTCCACGCTGCCCAGCCCGGGAAAGCCAGCACCGCTCCAGTGCTGAAGCAGGGTTAGTGTCAAAACTGACAATATGGTTTAAATACCTGATTTCAAAGAATTAAATTTTAGTGAATTTTATAAAGAAATTATTATATTATATACAATATATAATACATGATCATATTAAATAAACAATCTGCGATGCTACATATAGCAGGATATTATATTATATTACATTAAACATCTCAGCATGAGTGGGGCATTAGAGGAAAATCCTGGTTCTTCATCCTGGTTTGTGGCAACACTGCTCACAGGCGTCCTGCATCCCAGCCTGAGCGTGGCCTCAGTGATTTGACATGTTTCTCAACAAGCTGACTAGGCTGCATCTGAAATAACTCACACAGTTTGTTTTCAGAAGTAAACAGAAAGTTTTGATGAAAAGTCAAACTTCAGATACAATGAAGATACAAGTTTGAAACTGACAAATTACTTAAATATTTACAGAAGTCCTACCTGGTTTTAAAAGTGCCTGTGTGAGGAAAGAAAGCAAACACCTTGCGAGTCGGCCATCGCTGGATAAAGCTGGTGTGCAGCGGTGAACACCCAGAACCTTGGTCGGCAGGGCACACCCGGTCCCGACGCTCACAGGCCCCCACGTTGCAGCTCCTGAGCCTTTCCCTTTCCCGGTGTTGGGGACACGGTGCTTCTCGAATTGTCGGGTGAACGGGCTGGTCCTGTGGCCTCCCCGGTGTGTCCTGGGCACCTGCTGCCTCCGTTCTCTGCAGCTTGCTGCTCTGTCGCCTGGGGTGGCACCTGCCCCTCCTCTGGGCGGATTTCCTTCCCCGACTCTCATGCGCAGAATGTTTTCAGCAGTCACAGACCTTCCCAGACGCCGCTGGATGAGAAACACACCGGCAGACGACAGAGGTGGCCCCGGACCCACGCTTGTGCCCACCCGTCTTCACTCCGTAGAGAGCACCACCTTTCTGGAGCACCTGGAGCAAAACCACATCTTCCGGTACGAGGCGTAGAACAGGAGCCACCAACCTGGAAAGTTCTCAGCACCAGGAGCTGCAGCCCAGGGTCCGGAAAATCTGTTTCCTAATGAAATGACAGAGGAGTCCAGAACTCTGATCCACCTGCAAAAGCAGGACTCTCCCCATTGACAGCAGTGGCCTCAGCACCCAGTGCGGCCCGGCTGTTCCGGGGCCACACCCAGTGGCAGAAACTGCATCTTCACTGAGTGGGGAGGAACTCGGTGCGTCCTCCGTGGCCCAGTCCCACGGGAAACTGGAGGCCACTTCACAGCCCCCGTGTGCAGAGACCAGCTCCCATGAGTGAAGCAAACAACTTGATGTTTGCGTTTGCGAGAGAACTATGATTGTGCCAGGGTTTAGGGACGGGGTCTTCAGGTTGTGCATGAGAGTCTGGGGTCCATGCGTGGAGAGGGAGTGGTGCCGGAGGGTCAGAGCCCATGGGCGGTTCCGGGACACGGGAGCTGGTGTGGAGTCAGTCGGGGACGTGGCCTCCGTGGCACAGCCAGGGTGGGTGTCCTGTCTCTCTAAGGTGAAGCAGGAGGGGCCTCTTGTTTCTCTTCCCTTGCAGCTCTGACCATCCCAGGCTCACCGCACACGGTAATGGATATGTCCAAATGTTTCTGTAGCCAAATGAACCTGGAAAATGCTATGCTAAGGTGCTCTTGGGATTTTTTTATGGATTGCAGGTTTCGCCATGTGTGTAATGTGGCAATCTGCACCGTAAACCCCGAGCTGTGCAGCCTGGTGCAGCGTGCGTCTGTAACGCATTTAACCACCAATTTATTGTTATTATTGTCATTTTTATTATTGTCATTATTTGGGTAATACTAAAGAAGAAGTGTGCTTTATGTGGCTTTTGGTCATTTTTTAAGCCAAGTTGGCAGTTTTTTGTTTTATGCATGTTTCTCTAAGTTTTAATTTCTTGAACTGTTCCTCCCCAGGTCCTAGAGGCAGATGGTGAATAAGTGTTACGCATTTTCATATTTCCAAAGAAAGGATGGGGAAGTCCTGGAAAGATGTGCTAAATTTAGGAGCCAGGGGTTTCAGAAAAAGCAATTTCTGTTTTTACAGAAAGAAATAAGGCATTTCAAGTGAGTTACTATATATTTAAGTTAATCATTTATTAAGCTATTTTCATATGGTGCCAATGTAATTGCTGGAAATATATGTTAAGTCTAGGGGAAAAACTAGAATTTTTATTAATTTAACTAATTAATTATCAGAAATGCTGAATTGTGGCCAAGGTATGTGGCGTTAACTCATCAGAGTCCCTAAATCTAGGACCAGACGGGGCTGGCAGCAGGACACTGACCCTCTGGGGGCGTGGGATCAAGGGCCACAAAAGAGCAGGTCCCCTGAAACCCTGAGAGCTTAGCAGAGGCCCAGCCTTTGTTGAGAAACTGGTTCCCTTCACAGAAGAGCAGCCCTGGACACACGCTTTCCCCTCCACAGGCTCCACTGCACCCATCAGGTGAACCTGACACCGGCTGGCACAGAGGGAGGTGAGATCTATGTCCGACTCAGCTCTGCTGCAGTGGAGAAAGCTCCACGCCTTGTGACCTAGTTCACCATTTCTCACCTCTGAATTTGTCTAAACCTGCTTCTCCATCTATTCATCTGTCCTTCTCTCCACTCACCTCTCTCTATAATAAACCATCCATCCATCCATCCATCCATCCATCATCATCCACCATCCATCCATCATCCTCCATCCATCATCCATGCATCCATCATCCATCCATCCATCCATCCATACCATCCATCCATCCACCATCCATCCATCCATCCATTCCATCCATCCATCCATCCATTCCACCATCCATCCACCATTCCACCATATCCATCCATCCATCCATCCATTCATCCATTCATCCACCATCCACCATCCATCCATTCATCCATTCCATCCATCCATTCCATCCATTCCATCATCCATCCATTCCATCCATTCCATTCCATCCACCATCCATCCATCCATCCACCATCCATTCACCATCCACTATCCATCCATCCATCCATCCATCCATCCATCCATTCATCCATTCATCCATCATCCATCCATCCATCTATTCATCCATCCTATTCATCCACCATTCACCCATCCATCCAGCATTCATCCACCACCCATGCACCATCCATCCATCCACCATCCATCCATCCATCCATCCATCACCTGTCCATCCACCCATCCATCCATCCATTTCATCCACCATCCATCCACCAAATCCACCATCCACCATCCATCCTGCATCCATTCACCCATCCGTCCATCCACCATCCATCCATCCATCCATTATCCTCCTATTCTTCTACCACCACCCATTTAGCCACCCGCCTCTGTCCATCCCTGTCATCCCTGTCCGTATTTATACATCAAGATGTGATCTGGCACTGCTGGGCAGAGTTGGTACTATAGATAAAGTAAAAAGCAAAATGTTTTTCACAGAGCAACCTTGGCACTTGACCAAGTCCCTATTAGCTTGAGATGCTGTAACAAAATCCCTAGACAGGGCACCTGCCAGAATTCATCGTCACAGTCCAGAGGCTGGAAGGGCTAGGGCTGGCAGGTGCGGCGGTCCCGTCTCTCCGTGGCTTGAGGATGACCCCTTCTCTGTGTCCTCACAGCAGGAGAGGCAGCTCTGGCCTCTTTCTCATCCTATAATCACCCACAGAGGCTCACTCCCATCCCATTCGTTGGGAGTTAGGAGAAACTCAGCAAGCCTGGAGTTTGGAGAGGGACACACACATTCTAGATCCACCTACGATGGCACCAATCCAGGGAAGGAAGGTGAAGTCAAGCTCGCCAAGCTGGGGGACGAGCAGTGAAAACTCAAGCCTGTAATCCAGCACAGGCGGATACAGAGGGTCAGGAGTGAGACCATCCTGGCTGCTGTGGTGAAACCCGTCTCTACTAAAAAATACAAAAAAAAACCTTGGAGGTGCGTGGCCTGTAGTCCCAGCTACTGGGGCTAGAGGAGCAGAAAATGCGTAAACCAGGGAGGCGGAGCTTGCAGTGAGCTGAATAAACCACTGCACTCCAGCCTGGTGACAGACGAGACTCCGTCTCAAAAAAAAAAAAAAAAAAAAAAGAAATCGCCAAGCTGTAAAACCCTGAGTGGGAAAGAGAACGCTCCTCTGCCAGTGGCTTTGGGCTTCAGTTTCACGTTTTGAAATTCAGACGTAAACCAGGTCTTTGCCATTCGATGTGAAGGCGGAGCCTGGCGGGAGGTGACGGGATCGGGGCCGGGCTCCCACCAGCGGTTTCGCACCGTCGCCTCCGGGACGCCCTCGTGGCCGTGAGTCAGCAAGTGCTTGTGTGTGTTTGAAACTCTGTAGCCCGAGCCCGTGTCTCTCCCAGGGGCCCGCGTCCCTCGCCTTCGCCAGGACTGAACGTTCCCTGAACTCCCCAGAGGCCGAGCAGACGCCGCCGGCTTCCCGTGCAGCCCGCAGAACCATGAGCCGATTAAACCTCTTTCCTTGATAAAGGACCCGTCTCGGGCATTTCTTTACAGCAGGGTGAGAACAGATGAATAACCATTCTAAGTATTAGTACAATAACCTGTCCGCTGGTCTCACAAAACCTACCCTGTATATTAACTTTGTGATGTGTATTAATTTATAAGTACGTTTTAAATTCTTTGACAATGTTCTATTTTTATAAATTAGATATGTCCTTAGTTCTTTTTATATTTGATGAAAACATGGAGTCTTCCAATGAGTGTCATAACAAAATAGGTTTTTTAACTTTGTATACAGATATTATATACAATACTATAGGGAGATATTTTATAGAGTGTGTCCAATTTTGAGAAGTTAAAATATTTTTATTTTGCATTGGGTAGAAGAAAAGGAAATGGGATAGACGCGACCTCTGTTAAAAGGCATTTCTCTTCCGCTTGCATCCGTGGTGTGAAACCAGCAGTGCAGGGGTCACGACCTTCCCTCACCCACGGAACGGGTAGGGAAGACCGCGGCTCTTCTTGAGTGGGGGATTTTTAACGTTGCGCTGAAACGGAGATGTCAGCTCTATAGAGGGTATCGTACTTCTAATTTGTAATGTAACGTAATTTCTTTTAAAGACAAGACCTTGCTCTGTCACCCAGGCTGGAGTGTAGTGGCACGGTCAGTCGCGGCTAGCCGCAGCCTGGACCTCCAGGGCTGAGGGCTTCTCCTACCTCAGCCTCCTGAGTAGCTGGGACTCCAAGCACAAACCACCATGCCTAGTATATCATTAAAAAAAAAAACTACACTTTCTTTTATCTGTTTTAAATAATATTTTAATTATGCATTAGATATTTTAGTATTTCGTGTGCAGAAGTGGCTTTTGAAAGTGTATTAGGAATTGCCTCATGGTTTCAAAATGCACATTTTTAAAAGCATCTTTGCTTTTTAAGAAGTGCTGGATATCATTGTACAAGGTTGTTTGACATATTTGGATGATTATAATGAAATAAATATTTTAGTTATCCTGTGTATACTGAAAACACATTGGTCTATTATCACATAGCTATGTTATAATTATTTAAATGATTTGTGTTGTCCATTTGTATTTGAACTTTTCTGGATGGAAATGTTTATATTTGGCTTACCTGAGATGGAAAACACTTCTGTCTGGGGTTTGAAGAGGGCAGGGTGTCTGGCGCTGGTGACGTTTGCAGCCGGGGTGCTGGGTGTCCCCAGGACCCATGGGCAGATTCAGCCTGTCCCAGCCTCCGCTTCTCCTGCCCCAGCCTCCGCCCCTCCTGCCCCAGCTGGGAACAGTTCCTAACTCGAGGATTAGTCCCAAGCCCGGTTAGCAGAAGGCCAGCTTATTCCCTTGAATCCCCTAGTGTCAAATGAGAGGCCCTTCCTGTGTAAAGTTCCTCCTCCTCTCATCATGGAGATAGGGATTGCACTCCCTCCACTCGATGGTCACAAGCTGCATGAAACACTGACGGGGCAACTCTGATGACAGAAACCCCCGTCCCCCAGCTCCCGAGGTGGCTCAGACCACAGAAACCCTGTCCCCAGCTCCCGAGGGGGCTGAGACCACAGAAACCCTGTCCCCAGCTCCCGAGGGGGCTGAGACCACAGAAACCCCGTCCCCAGCTCCCGAGGGGGCTCAGACCACAGAAATCCCGTCCCCAGCTCCCGAGGGGGCTCAGACCACAGAAATCCCTGTCCCCCCCAACTCCTGAGGCTGGACATCCAAGGCTAAGATGCCCAAGGGCTTGTTCCTTCTCAGGCTGCGAGGGAGGCCTGTGCTTGGCCGTCTTCCCCCTATGTCCTCACCTTGTCTTTCCCCTGTGTGTGTCTCTGTGCCCAAATTTCCCCTTTCCATGAGGACCCCAGTCACACTGTATCAGGGTGCACCCTAATGAACTGAACTTGAACTCTGTGAAGATGCCATCTTTAAACAGTCACGGTCTGAGGTCCAGGAGGTCCGGCCTCCAGCATGCCTTTTTGGAGGGGCCCAGCTCAGCTGGCACGACCCGCTCTGGGCTGTGCTTATGGCGTTTGTCCCTTATGTGGCACCGCGGTCACCCCACTGTCACGCCACGCACTGACACATCCCCCTGGGGGCTGGGGCTCTGCTGGACATTTTCCAAGTTATCCAATTGGTTTCTGAGTCTCTCAAGGATTCTTGAGAACGATGAACACCTCCTTTCAGGACAGAACTCCTGGCAGCTTCTGCTGGGTCCACTCCTTTCCCTGGAGCCAACCGTGCCTGCTGGGCTCTTGGCCACTGGCAGTTGCAGAAGGAGATGGGGTGGGGAGGGGCCCACCGTTCTCCTCATATTCTGATTCTTGCTGAAGTGATGAGTAAGGCTTCACTCGGTACCTCTGCAATAGGGGAGGAGGTCACACTCAACTCCGAATACAGTAAAGACGGCTGGGACTTGTGCCGATGAGCACAGTGGGGGCGTTGGGGGACAGAAAATGACCAGGAGGAGATGTCAGGGCACAGGTTTCTTGCTGAGGGCAGGGCAGCGGGATCGGACAGGGAGAGTGAGGATGGGGAATTTGGTCGGACACCAGGAGTGGGGTGTTCTGGATAAACGGACGTCACAGGATGCTTGTCAAGGCTGGGCAGGCCCAGCAAGCTCAGGGTGGACCCAAAAGGTGGAGGTCCAGGTGCATCAGGAGAGGTTCAGAGGCGCCCAAGGGAAGGAAAGCTGGTCCAGGAGGGACCTTCGCCACCACCGAGATCCTCTGACGCCACCTCATCTGCTGGACCCGGCAACGTTCCCCCCCAGGGAGGCGGTGGTGCAAGTGTGGAAGCGTCTCCTGGACTGACCGCCCGCCCTCATCATCGGATTCCATCTACAGGGGCTGAAGGTGCCGTGCACAGTGGGAAACGGTTGGAATTGGAACTTTAACCAGAGTGATAACCGTGAGCGTTACCTTGCAAACTGCCTCCGATGCTTCTCTTTATTTCAGAGTCGGCTGCTCCCACACTCTGTGTCCGAGACGCTCGGACGTGGGGCTGAGAGTGGGAGTGGCAGAGCCTTCTTCAGCTTCACCTGTGGCTGCCGGCCACATGCTCTGACAGCCTCCAAGGTCTGCGTCTCCAGATCGCACCTTCTGTGGGAACTGCTTTGTATTTTCCCACAATTGGACTCATGCCCTGTTTCTCAAACTGCAAACCTGCCAAGGCCATGCAGGCACCCTGGCTCTCAAAACCGGCTGGGATGGCAGGGCTCAGCCTCACTCCGAACCACCCGCATGCCCGGGAAAGACCTGGTACAGCCAAACCTTGGAGGAGGAAAGGCAGCGTTCTGAGCAAATTAGAACGGAGTCACAGGAGAAATTCATACACACACACACACATATAAACACACATATACAGGCATACACACTAGTACACACACATACGCATGCACATACCCACATACACACATATACACACACATACACATACATACACACATACACATATATACACACACACACATATACATATACACATATACATGCATACACACAGGTATACACATACACATGCACATACCCACATACACATACATACACACATATACACATATACATGCATACACACACATATACACATACACATGCACATACACACATACACGTATACACACACAAGTATACATACATACACACATATACATACATACACACATACACACAGGCACATTGGCGTATGCATGTATACATAGCGCTGATCTTCAGTTTACACAAAGTAGTCTTTTCAAATGTTTGCCTTGGAATAAATAGTCTTTCTCTAGTATTTTTTAAAAATAAAACCACAGGCACTGACAAGTCTGATGCAAAGAACGAAGCTACCTCTAATCCACCTACTTCTACGTGGACAAGATCGACTCTGGGTAAAAACAAGAGAGAGCAGGGAAAAGCTGAAAATAGTCAGGGACGGAGCCAGCCTGCAGACACTGCCTTCCTGTCCTTCCCCTCTCCCCTGCCTGCCTGAGGAGCAAAAAGCCTCGTCTGAGGGAGGCTCGACAGAATCTAAACAGGTAAGTCAGCAACGCAACCGCTTCCGGGGCGCGAGCAGCAGGTGCAGGTGCTGAGTCAGCACCCCCTCCCCCCACAGCTTTACTGAGGAGAGCGGCAGGACAAAGCCAGGCTTACCTGGGCCACGTGGGGCCTAAGTTCTGCTGTGTGGGAAGGGCGGGCGCTGGAGGGGAGTCCCTGTGTGCAGAGCATGGGTCTCACCTTGGCTTCTGTCAAAGCTCAGCCTGCATGACGTTCCCAGGATGCAGCTGGCGATCGCATCCGTCCCAGGAGGACACAGTAACTGGTATCCGGGGCACTCCTAATGTGGCGTCTGATGCCTGGGGGTCTCTATGGTGATCTCGGCTCACTGCAACCTCCGCCTCCCAGGTTCAAGCAATTCTCCTGCCTCAGCCTCCCCAGTGGCTGGGATTGCAGGTGCAGGCCACTACATCCGGCTAATTTTTGTATTTTTAGTAGAGACGGGGTTTCACCATGTTAGCCAGGCTGGTCTTGAACTCCTGACCTCAAGCGATCCACCTGCCTTGGTCTCCCACAGTGCTGGGATTACAGGCGGAAGCCGCTGTGCCCAGCCCACCAGCTTCCTTCTCAATGTGCTTTTGTAAAACTTGCTCACAAGCATTGTTTGAATGTTGTCTAACAATCGACACATTGGTCATAAACAGAATTTGCTTCTCAGAGGAATTCGCACTGTATTTCTCAGCAATATTCTTTGTGCGGGACTCCCAGGGTTCCCATGGCACGGCTGCGGGACACTGTGAGACCTCCCTTGTCCTGGGGAGTGGGTGGTGGCCTTTGTCGCAGGCAGGGCTGGTCAGAGGAGACGCCTGTCCTGACCTGCGTGTCACAGCCAAGTAGGCACCAGGCCAGAAGCTGCAGAGCCCAGGCGGCATTGCTTTGCTTGTCCAGCGTGTTGTCTGTATTTATGGGAAGTTTTCAAACAAGCATACAATGTGTGATGTTCAAATCAGGGTCACTGGGGTGCCCACCGCTTCCGACATGATTTCTTTGTGTTGGGAACGTGACTTTCTCTTACAACTCTCTGAAATACACAATTAGTTACTGTGACCTCTACTCACCCTACCGTGCTCCCGAAGGCTGGAACGTATTCCCTCATCTCACCGAACGTTTGCGCTCGTTCACCAACCGCTCAGCCTTTTCCTGCTTCTGCCTGTGAGTTTAGAAGCGACAGAGGACACGCTGTTTATATGTTGGAGCTAACACTAGAATTGCTAATTATTTTTATCATTACATTTCACTTTATTTTTTAACTTACTAGCTAAACTCATTGCTGCGTTAATTTTGTGGTTGCTTTGGGTTTCTGATACACATGGTTAACATACCACAGTCTTCCTCCAATCAATGCTGTGCCATTTCACGGCAGTTAAGGGCCCGGGAAGGATCCCCTTCCATTCTCTCCCGCAGGCACGGTGCTATGACCAACATATGTTTTATTCTGTGCTTACTATAAACCCAACGATGCGCTGATACTAAACTTGTTTTAGGAGGTCGATTATCTTTTAAGTAGATTAAAATAACGAGAAGTGTTTTCTGCGAAGCGTGCAGGAGCCATTTCCCGTATGCTCTTCCCTTGCTGGGGGGCCAGCTCCTTATTCAGCACCCTTGACTTCGCTCGGTGGACGTCCCCCGTAAGTGCCACGCCGCCAACGCTGGCCATGGATGTCGTCATCTTTTCTGCTTGTGAAAATGTCTTCGTGGCACCCTCATTTTGGAAAGAGGAACTTGCTGAAGAAATACTCCAATTTGACCGTGTATTCTCTCGTTAAGGCCTCCCACTCTGCCCGTTTGCTGGGTTTCCTCACCGTTTCTCTCTGCATTGTGCCCTTTTTCTGGGTCTGTGTAGCAGGAGATTTTACCATTTCCATAGAATATTCCTTGGCATGCTTCTCTTCACGTTCCTTGTGCTTGGGGTTCATGGAGCTTCCTGGATCTGTGTTGATAGTTTTTATGAAATGTTGATGTTTTGGCCAGTTTTTCCCTACACATTTTCTTATTTTTGCCCAAATCCACTCTCCTTTGTGGACATCAGCTTTGAGTCTATGAGGCTTTGTGAAGCTGCCCACAGCTCACAGGTCCTCTGTCTCTGTTTGACGGGTCTCTGTGGCCATCTTCGAGTGAAACAATTTCTTCTCTTGCAATGTTTACTCACCCTCCACCTGCCAGATTTGTTGTGTTTTAATTTCTGACCCATGTTTTTATCTTCAAACTTTGATTTTGGCCTTTCTGATTTTCCCTGGCTCTATTTAATGCGTCCTGTCTTCCCTCTTCCTTCCCGAACATCCAGGACACTATCCAAATGGCTGTTTTAATGTCTGTATCTTGTATTTCTATTGTCTGTTCTATTTCTGGGTCAGTTTTCATAGATTGATTGAGTCTCCTTTTCTTGGAGTCTATCGATCAGGGGCTTGGGGTGGGTGGCTGTCCAGACACCCTGTGTTCATCTCCAGATGGAAGTCTTACGAGACCACCACTCTCCCAGAGGGCAGAGGAAGCTGCACGGTTCTCACAGCATCCGCAGGACCGCCCAAGACCCCTGCGCGATCCCAGGTCTGAGCCCCTCCTCTGAATGGACCAGGCCTGAAGACAGCGTTCAGAGGAAGGGGCTCAGACCCCTGACCAGGTGGTGTCTTTGAAAGAATATGGTGCCATGTTTGGGGCTGGCAACTGCGGCCAGATAATACGTCTTCACTTTGATCAACTGCGGCCAGATCAATACGTCTTCACTTTGATCAGCTGCGGCCAGATCAATACGTCTTCACTTTGATCAGCTGCGGCCAGATCAATATGTCTGCACTCTCATTCCCACGTGCCCGTGCCTCTCTGCTCCTCAAAGAAGGGCCCTAGATGAAGGGAGTGAGTGCTGAGTTTTGTCTAAATCCAATCTTTGCAAGAGTCACTGAAAGTAACATTATAAATTGTTTGCAAGAGGCCTTTGACACCCCTGAAAACTTGGCCACGTGACTGTTGTGCAAAAATCCTGCTTTCACATCTACGAGTTGCTTATTTCCAAACTTTTTTGGTGAGAATAAAGTTATTTAATACTCGGTGACTTAATGCTGTGTCAGTTTTCTTTTATGGCCCTTTGCATCAGTCGAGGAAATTTCCTGTTTTGTGTGAAACGCACTCTGCTTTCATCAAAAAATCACAGCTCTTGAATTGTGCGCATCGCCCAAAACTTAAACTTTCCAAATGTGTTCAAAATTCTGTAGTATCCTCCATGTGACTGTATCCATAACGGCCTTAAAACTCTTGCAAAAAATAATGTGATGAGTCCTTTTTTTTCAACCAACGAGATTGCTTTCAGATCATTAAATCGTGTACGAAATGAACAGGCAGAAAGGTGTTAAGAAAGCAAAAGGAATCCTCTTTCTCCAATCTGTCCTGAATATTACAAACAACATTACAAATGATAGCATGTATAAATCTACACTCAACCGTCAGAAATAACCCAGAAATAACGGCTGGTGCACACTCACATGAGTCCTGTTCCTGCAGCTGTGGCTGCCTCCTCCGGCGTGACGGGCAGTGCACGCTCAGCTCTCAGGGCTCGCTTCCTGGGTTGTCGACGGGAAGCAGCATGCGGGAAGCCGGAGCCCAGTTCATGACACTGGGGTTTACTCAACATTGCTCAGTGTCTGCTGTCTTCCCCCGGGAGGCCTGGGCGGGGCGTGCCCTGGAGAGATCAGAATCAGGGCTCCCAGGGGTCAGGTCAGTGCTCGGCCCCAAACCATCCCCTGTGGACTTTCTCCCTGGGCAGGCCGGTGATCTCGGTGTGGTGAGAACACAGCTGCGTGGGGTCTGTCCTGCTCTGTGGTCCAGGTGAACCCGCTCGCCAGCTGCAGGCAGGATGAGAAGCTCGTGGAAGAGGCTTCTGTAGGTGGGGTGGTCACCACGTTCTCTGACTCGGGGAGGCTGATCCTGGTCTTGTAGCCACTGGGCACAGACCCTCAGGCTGGATGTGAAGACCCCAGTCTTCTGCCGCCTTGTTCCACGGTCCCCCGGCACCCAGTCCCAGATGGTGGATCTTCTCATGTGCTACCAGTGGGTGGCGGAAGGGGACGCTGAGTCTGCCCCCGGCCCCCCGGCTCCATATAGTAGCACATCCCATATGCAGAATTGTGTTAGAATAGTCTATGTTGATATCTTAACGTGGTAAATCCTAGACTCAGGATAAATTAACATCTCTACCAAGGTCTAATGTAATATTGAACACATGCGTAAAGTGCTTTAAAGGTGAGTCCACACTCCAGACCCAGCTCTTGTTCTTCCTACGTGCTGATTACCTATACATTGTACCTAAATTTGCATATAAACCAAATAAACACCAAAGTATCGTCGTTAGATCCATTTTGGGTGGAAAACCTCATGATTATCAGTCTTCTAAAAGCAAGTATTTGCCTGCTTGGGCTCATAATTATTATCCTAATAGTGTCATTTTTGAGTCAAAAAATACTAAACACAGAGCATGTAGAATCAGAAATTGCATAGATTTGCCTTAGAGAAAGATGCTCCTTTTTATAACAAACATAAAATATAAGACATCTGAGAAAAGCTGACCCTGAAAAATTATCTTATGGTAACATTTAGTTTCCTTTTTGCTAAAAAACTGTATTTTATGACTGTTTTTTTTTTTTTTTTTTTGAGGCGGAGTCTCGCTCTGTCGCCCAGGCTGGAGTGCAGTGGCCGGATCTCGGCTCGCTGCAAGCTCCGCCTCCCGGGTTTACGCCATTCTCCTGCCTCAGCTTCCCTAGTAGCTGGGACTACAGGCGCCGCCACCTCGCCCGGCTAGTTTTTTGTATTTTTTAGTAGAGACGGGGTTTCACTGTGTCAGCCAGGATGGTCTCGATCTCCTGACCTCGTGATCCACCCGTCTCGGCCTCCCAAAGTGCTGGGATTACAGGCTTGAGCCACCGCACCCGGCCGACTGTTTTAATGGAAACATTAAAATTTCAATTATATTATGGAGTAAAAGTGATAGACAGCTCACGCTAGTGCAATTATATGTAAATTATTCAACCTTTAAAGACAACAGTGTCTCCTGAGTTTCCAAAAAATGCAATTTTTAATTTTAGCCTTTTCTCCAATACTAGGAGGATATTTTAGTCTACCAAATTAAATAATTGAAGCTGAAAGTTGGATTTCCTTATGTAGCACTTTAGATATAACAATCTCTCATAAGTCTAGCTACCTTCAAAAACAGTTGTGATAAAACAATTGTTTACGCCTCAGAAGTGTTTTTGAGATTTATATTCTGCTACTTACATTAATATTCTGAGGATTATATTCATCCCATTTTTTAATGGACCTCAAATTCATTTCATGAGAAGTAAAGACGCACTCAGCCGCAAAGTCAGACAGCTTGACATGTCATTAGAAACCTCATTCTCTTCCTCTCTTCCCCCTTCCACAGTGAATTTCTATGTAATATCTTCACACCTCCAGGGGAGAGATGAAATCAGCTTTTTGAATCATTCCTGAGAAAAGAGGTGTGTGAGAAAACACAATTGTGAAACGTTGTACCAGCCAAACCCAGACGCCCACAATGCCCTGGCCAGCTTCCCTCGGCCGATCGTCTTCTCGTTAATGGTTCTTAGTGAAATGCATTAATGGAATTTTAAAAAGGATGCTCCATTTACTTTAGACTTGGGAAGAACAAATTCTCATGAACTCTTCTTTACCCGAAATACAAATGGCCGCTGTTTAATCTTCTCAGGGTCTATTTTCCTATTAGTTTAGCTTATGGTAAGCCTCATTCCCGAGCTGTGCAATTCATCCTCCTTGGGATCAAAATTGTAGATAAGGATGGAAATTTTCTCAGAAACACAACAAAACCTACTGGAGTTTTGAATGGAGTCGTCTTGAGTTACCAGTGAGCTTGAGGTGGACTGAAGTGGAGTCTTTCAATGTAAAAATAGAATATACCTCTCATGTGTCTAGGATTGACTTAATTTCTGTCAATAGTATCTCATGATTTTCTGTGTAAGGCTCTCACATATCCTGCTTAGATTTTTTCCTACTTATTTATAGTTTTCCAATTTCATTTTCTGTTTGTTTCTGATATAAAATTGTGTTTTTGTTTCACTACCTTGTATCCGACACACTTACTCAACATATTAATTAATTCTCATAATCTTTCCATAAGTTCCTTGTGGTCTTCTACAAACACAATCATGCCATCTTTGAACAAAATGAGTTTATGTCTCATTTTCTAATATTTTAATTTTATGTGTGATGTGAGGTTATGATCAAAGTTTCCTTTCAGAATTCAAGTTTTCACTGTTCCAGTGCAACTTATTAAAAAGATTATTCATTCCCCACTGAATTTCCTTGGGAACCTTTGTTCAAAATCCATTGACCATATGTACCTGGGTCTACTTCTGAACTCCTGTCCTGCTCTGGGGACCCCTGTGTCCAGGCCACCCTCCAAGGCCATGGGGACCCCTGTGTCCAGGCCACCCTCCAAGACCATGGGGACCCCTGTGTCCAGGCCACCCTCCAAGGCCATGGGGACCCCTGTGTCCAGGCCACCCTCCAAGACCATGGGGACCCCTGTGTCCAGGCCACCCTCCAAGGCCATGGGGACCCCTGTGTCCAGGCCACCCTCCAAGGTGGGGACCCTGTGCTCCAGGCCTCAAGTTCATAGGACCCTGCTGTCCAGAGCCACCTCCGAGGGCAGCTGGGGTCTTTATGTCAGGCAGCCCACCCCTCCGCCCTAGGGACCCCTGTCCAGAGCCACCTCCAAGGCAGCAGGAGTTTCCAGGCCACCCTCCAGGCCATGGGGACTGTCAGGCCACCCTCCAAGACCATAGGAGTTCCCCTGTGTCAGATGCCTCAGAGCCATAGGGATCTTTATGTCCAGGCCACCCTCAAGACCATAGGAGTTGCCCTGTGTCCAGGCCACCTCCAAGGCCATAGGACCCTGTGAGGCCACCCTCAGATACATAGGGACCCCTGTGAGCCCTCCAAGGCGGGATCTTTGCTCCAGGCCACCCTCCAAGGCCATGGGACCCTGTGTCCAGGCCCTCAGCCAGGCTTTAATGGCAGTGTAGTTGCGTCCTGGGCTGGTTCATGGGTGAGCTCACTGGATCTGCATGTCATTTTCTTTTGTTCAAGAAGGATTCTGTTTGATATCCTCCTTCCTCTGGAATCACAGTTATCATCAATTACATGTCAAGCATTTTAGTAGAAAAATCGAAGAGGTAATTTTTCTTACTAAAGTGAGATAAGAAGAAAGAAAGAGGTAACATTTGCTCTGTAGGGCATCTGCACATTCTGCTAAAACTTTGGGGTAATTTTGGTCCAGTTCTGGAGACCGAGTTGACTTATGGGGAGCTGTGCTCTCAGGGAGGACCAGACCAGGGTCCTGTGGATCTGGACTCGGACCCCAAGCCCCTCACCAACGCTCAGCCTCTGTGGTTCTTCAGTTGGGAAACAGCCCCAGGGAGGCTTGTCCCCGAGTGAACACTCCCCACCGGGTCCCTGTTCTACTGCACATTCCGACTCAGCCGCCCCTTCCTTACTATCAGCCCTCTGGCATCTTCAAGAATGTTTTCTTACATCTTTTTCCAGACTTTTAGTTGTTTTCTGTTGGAGGGTGGTATGGGGTTACTTGGTAGACCCACACTCGAAGCCTTCCTCTTTTAAATGAGTACAGACACGTAGCGGTCATTATAAAAACCAAAATAAAGAAATCAAAAAGCCCAGAGGAAACAAATAATCAGAGAATATGGATGATTTCAAAAAATATATAATGACTTCCCTCTAAGAGATGATGGGAATATGCATTCATGGAACAAGAACAGATTGCTGAGAATAATCATCCAAGTATTAAGTGTAGGAGCTTGAAAAGGCTTGGCTCTGTGTCCCCACAAATTCTCCTGTTGACTCCTAGTCCCCAGCGTTGGAGGTGGGGCCTGGCGGGAGGTACTTGGGTCTCGGGGTGGATTCTCGTCAATGGCTTAGCACCATCCCTTGGCACTGTCGTCGAGATGGTGAGTGCGTCCTCACGAGATCTGGTCATTTAAAAGCATGTGGCAGCTCCCACCTCCCTCTTCCTTCTGCTCTGACTGTGTGAGACGCCTGCTCCTGCTTTGCCTTCCACCATGATTGGAAGCTTCCCGAGGCCTCCCCAGAAGCAGAAGCTGCCATGCTTCCTGTGAAGCCTGCAAAACTGTGAGCCAACTAAACCTCTTTTCTCTGTACATTACCCAGTTTCGGGTATTTCTTTATAGCAATGTGAGACTGGACTCACAGAGAGCTCTTCCTGAAAGAAAAAAGAATGAGAAACGCAGTCAGTGGTGAAAGGATCAGGTAGGAAGTTGTAACATTTGAGAAGGGCCTGGGAAGGCGGAGGTGGCAGACGGCATGGGAAACCATCAGCAAGAGGGTGGAGGATGCGTCCCAGGCCTTGGTCCCAGTGTGATGGATGGTCCCAGCGTGAGAGGACCCCCAAGGCTGGAGCTGGGTGAGAGGGTAAGAGAACCCACCGAAGCACCCTGGAGACTCCTTGGGGGAGGAGACCCCGTGCACTTCCAGAGAGAGAAAGGGGATTTCCCAGCCCTCACACATCCGAGGGCCTGGGGCGAGGGGGTGCTTCAGCAGTGGCACCGTTCCCCTCGGACTCACTCATCAGGAATTCAGCACTGCCCTCCATGGGGACGTCTGCACACACAGTGTCCTCGGCACTGCCCCCATGGGGACGTCTGCACACACGGTGTCCTCGGCACTGCCCTCCATGGGGGTGTCCGCACACACACTGTCTCTCGCAAATGCTCTCCATAGGTGTCTCAGACACACAGTGTCCTCGGCACTGCCCTCCATGGGGGTGTCCGCACACACAGTGTCCTTGGTTCAGCTCAGGTTAGAGCATTTTGCTTGGAAGACTCCACTGTGGCTACTTTGGACAAATAGTCATTCAGTAGATTTTATTTTTTGTTTCTGTGACCAATTCTGCTAATTTCATGTAGCTTAAACACTTGAGAAAACAGGTAGTAAAGAACACTTGGAATCACTGAGGATTTTCACAGGGTTGAGCTGCAGGATGGTGTTCCTCTCACAGGTTCCTCCCTGTGTTCCTCCACAGGCTCTCCTCCCTGGGCCAGGTTCTCCCTCCCGGCTGTGTTCCTCCTCCGCTGTGTTCCTCCTCCGCTGTGTTCCTCCTCCGCTGTGTTCCTCCTCCTCCTCAGCCTGTGTTCCGCCTGTGTTCTCCTCCAGCTGTGTTCTCCCTCCGAAATTTTCCACTGTCCTTCCATTGCCCTACTGAAACCTCCGCACCTTCCACCACCACGAAATTTTGTTCACGAAATTCTCCGCTTCCACGTTCTCCATGTTCTTCCCATGAAATTCTCCACCCTCCACTGTTCCTCCTCCTTCTGTTCTCCCGAAATTCTTCGTCTTCGCCGAAATTCCGGCGAAATTCTCCATACCTCTTCGCATCACCTTCCACTGTTTTCCATGAAATTTGTTCTTCCTGACTTCCCGCCTTCCGCTTGTCCTTCATTGTTCTTCCTCCAGTTCTTTGAAATTCCGCTTCCGTCTTCCTCCTCCGCTTTGTTCTTCTCCACAATTCTCCACGCAGCCTCCTTGTTCTCCATGTTCTTCCTTCTTCCATGTTCTCCATGGCGTCTCTTCCTTCCGTTCTTCCATGAAATTTCCTCCGTTCTTCCATGTTCTCCGTCTTCCGCCTCCCTCTTCCATTCTTCCGAGTTCTTCCATGACGTCTTCATGTTCTTCCTTTTTACCTCCGCACCTCTTCACGCAAAACCTCCTCCGCTTCCTCCGCTTTTTCCGCTTCTCCGCGAAATTCTCCCATGTTCTCCCACTCATTAGAAATTCATGGCGTTCTTCCGACCATGAAATTTCATGTTCTTCATGGTTCTTCCTCATTATGAAATGCCCATGAAATTCATTGTTCTCCTTCCATGTTCCCATTGTTCCTTCTTCCGTCCTTGAAAACCCTTCCGCTTCCTCCGCTTCTCGAAATTCTCCGCTTCCTCCGCTTTTCCGCTTTCCTTCCGCCATGTTCCCTTCCGTTCTCCACTTCATGTTCTCCATGAAATTCATTACGAATTCCGGCTGCCCTCCATACCTTCCACGAAATTCCTCTATTTTGTCCTCCACAAAACCTCCATCCGCCAGTTCCCTCACGTTCGCCTCTTCACCATTGTTCTCCGCGAAATTCTCCTCCCATGGTTCCTCTTCCATGGTTCTTCCTTCCATGGTTCTCCGCGAAATTTTCTTCCATCCTTTTGTCCTTCACCATGAAATTTCCACTTCGGCATTGTTTGTTCTTGATTTGACATTACTCTGGAGGCCTCTGGAAGGTGTTGGATGGGTGAGCTGTGAGTAAAGAAGAGGAGCCTGCATAGTGTGGGTGGGTCTCCTCCGATCCCTTGAAGGCTTGACTAGAACAGAGATAAACCCCCTCGGCAGGTAGGAATTCAGTGTCCGATGGCTTCAGACCAGACCCTCAGTGCGGGCTCTTCCCCGGGTCTCCAGCCGAGGGCCCATCCTTCAGACTTTGGACCTGCCGGCTTCCACGGTCACGCGAGCCATTTCCCTAAAACTAAATCTCTCTCCGTGTCTCTCTCTCCCTTCCTAGTTCCACATTGTCTCAGCCCAAGTCATGTTAACAAAAGGTGGCCTTTAACCTTTAACAAAAGGCGACCTTTAATCTTTAACAAAAGGCGACCTTTAACCTTTAACAAAAGGCGACCTGCTGAGAAGTCCTGGTGCTCTGTGCTTTGAAATGAACATCAACAAAAAGGCACTTAGTGTTTTTAAACTGATCAAGCCTGGAACAGCCTCTTCGGGGGCCTCGATGAACTAGGAGGGGGTGGCTGCTGTGCCCCCACCCAGGTGACAGATTGGGGTGCCGGCACCTCCCCTGAGTCTCAGAGCCTGGAGGGGGGTCACATTTCTACAGGGAAGACAGAAACACACAAAAGTGAGCATCAAATAATCATCCATAGAAGATTGGTCACTTTGATGTGTCTGTGGACTGATTTAATGTGGTGGAGAAAGATGGTCCCATTACTTTGGGGGTAGTTACAGATCTCCGTATAACACCACACTGTACATGATCCTCCCATTGTAAGTACTCATATAGAACAATGCTCCCATTACTTTAGGTGTAGTGAGATGTCTCCGTATAACGCCTGTATATAGTAACTCCTACGTGATCTAGAAAGATGCTCCCATTACTTTGGGAGTAGTTATAGATCTCCGTATAATGCCTGTATATAATACTCATATGCAATCTAGAATGGTGGTCCCATTCCTTTAGGGGTACTTGGAAATCTCTGTATAATGCCTATCTTTAATACTCATATATAATATGGAATGATGGTCCCATTTCTTTAGGAATAGTTACAGATCTCTGTATAACACCTATATATGAAACTCACATGTGATACAGAAAGATGGTCCCGTTACTTTAGGGGGAGTTAGATATCTCTATAGAGCTCCTGTGTATATTACCCATATCCTATGCCTCTATTGATTCAGGTAGATCAATTACTTCACAGAATGAATTTACGTGTCTATATTTAGATGGACGAGTTGCTATGTTTTACCATTACTATTCTTGCTACATTAGTTCAGCTTCTACCGGTAACCAAATGATTTTTATTATTGTATATTTATAACGTCTAATCCAGTTGTTTTCTGGAATGAGAGTACAAATAAATGCATTTCTCAAGTTGAAAACATTCTTGTTTCTCAAACAAAATCCACTGAGTTTGCACTTGCCATTAGTGAAAAATGCCGTAAAAACCCGTCCTCCTGCTGGAGCCTCGGAACCTGAGAGGCGTGGCCTGTCTCCTCTAAGCTGTTTATCATCCGTGGTCCACACACACATCAGAGAGTCTCCAAACGCTTTCCTGATTGCTTCAAGCAGCCCGGCCGGGCACTGTTGCTGGCACCAGGGAACACCCCGGGAACAGAGCAGATCCAACGCCAGGCCCAGGAGAGTTGCTTCCCAGTGACACCCGAGATGTCTGTGGACTCCGGGCAATACTCGTGCAAGAGGCCATGGGGGCCAACGGGGCATGACAGTGTGACTGTGTGATTGCCAGTGTGCATGGGGGGAACACATGGTGTGACTGCATGATTGCCAGTGTGCACCCGGGGGACACACAGTGTGATCAAGTGATTGCCAGTGCACATGGGGGGACACACAGTGTGACTGCATGATTGCCAGTGTGCATGGGGGGGACACACAGTGTGACCGCCTGATTGCCAGTGTGCATGGGGGGAACATGGTGTGGACTGCATGGACAAGTAGTGTGTAATGAAAGTGGGGACACATAGTATGACTGGAGGATTAGTGGGGGGTATGAGGGGGGGGACATAGTGTGGACTATGTGGAAAGTGCATCGGGGACACACAGTGCGACTGGGCGCTTTGCCAGTGTGCATCGGGGACACAGCAGACTGGCGCTTGCCAGTGCGCATCGGGGACACAATAACTGTGTTTGGGAAGGACCAAGACTGGTCCAGAGGAGGCGCCATGAATGGTCATTTAAAACCATTTTAAACCTTTTTATTAAAAAAAAAATTAAAAGCAGAAATCACAAAAAAAGGGAAAGCGAAAGTCAAAATTATACAACACAAAGTTGACGTTTTCAAAACCTAAAAATTGAATGTGTGTATTGAAGGGAGTTTCATATCTTTCATAAATGATAACTAATGCAGAAAATTTCACCTTCGATTACTGTCAGTGTATTCATCGCTGTTTTGGAATTCAGTTCATCTTAAATGCCTTCTATGTTTGTAGGGTTTTTTTTTTTTTCTGTGAATTAGAACATTTTAAGGTATGTGTACCTGTATAAAAATAGATGCATAGCAAACACTTCATAAATAGAAGATGTCTTCACTCTAAGGATGCACACAGGTTTTTACGTTACTGTAAGTTTTTACTAGTTATCTACTCAGGTAGCAAGTTAATAAGATCACAGTCAAGATGGTCTACTTATGAAAATATCAACCGGATAAAATAACGTCCCGAAAGGACTCGGGGCTGTGGTTTGCTGAGACTCGTCAGAGACGCCGGACACCAGTGCTGATGCCAACTGAAAGAAAGAGCGTCAGCTGCATGGGGGGCTGCCGGTTTCCTCATGTTATGACCCCGGTTTCCTGCGGGGGCGGCGCGTTCTCTGATGCACCGACCACAGGTTCCTACATGGGGTGTGTTTTCTTCATCATCGCGGGCCCTGTGTTTTAAGTTCTGTAACCAGCATTTCCATGGAGTCTCTTTCATACGCAAAACCCATGTTTACATTCCTAAAAGAAAATTTATAGTTATCTATTTAAACCTTCCAGTGGATAATAACGAAATGCTTTAAAACACAAGCCACTAGGCAGAAAGTCTACACCAAGGTGCTGGGGTTGCCTCAGAAGCCGACAGCGCCAGGAGCTCCGTCCAGCCCAGCAAACTGAGGCAGGAGGCTGGGTTTCAGGTCCCGACCGGCTCAGAGAGAGGGCGGCTTCCAGTCTGGGTTCTTTTCTTGCTGAGAATGTACTGTGGGTGCAAGGTTGGTACTGGGCGAACAGATGCTTAATTCACTGTGGCCCCTTCCCTGGGCAGGAGGCCACGGGGCTGGGGAAAGTCAATGAATAAAAACAACCACCTAGTGAACAGAACCCAACCCAAAGCAAGGCAAATGAAAGCAGCCATCCGTGTCACTGGTGCTGTAGCGGGTGGAAATTTCTAGCAACTTCTTCCATATGGTTGACTTTTATTCTTAATAGCTGGTGTTTTCTACTTTCCAGACTTTGTCCTTGGATGCCATGCAAAGGTCATGCTGGAGTGGATAATCCCAGCTCCACGCCCGTGCCCCACGTCCAGGTGACTCTGGGTGTGAGCGAGGCGATGGAATGCTAGACTGACGTCTTCATGCTGTTGACCAACAGCTTCCCAGCGATGGCAATGGTGGGACGGGGGGTCTTTCCGTGGAGAGTCGGGGCGGGCGCCGTGTTTTCAGAGGTCACAGGCTGCCACCGTCCTCCTTCCAGCTCCAGGTTCGGGGTGGCGGCACCGAAGAGAGCTTGGACTCTGTGAAGGGCTGTGTGGGGAGGTGCGGTGGCGAGGAGCAGCGGCCAGGGTGTTGACAAATGATGATTTAAAAAATTTCTGTTGAAAGCGAGGAATGCATAAGAAGTGGGTGGTTTTCAGTTTTGCTCTTCATGGCTCCCACGTGGCTGGTTACAGCTCCATTTCCATCTTTCTCTTTCTTTTTCTTTTTTTTTTTTTTTTTTTTGAGATAGAGTCTCGCACCATTGCCCAGGTTGGAGTGCAGTGGCGCGATCTCAGCTCACTGCAACCTCTGCCTCCCGGATCCAAGCGATTCTCCTGCCTCGGCCTCCCAAGTAGCCAGGGTTAAAGGCACCCCTGCCACCACGCTAATTTTTTGTATTTTTAGTAGAATCGGGGTTTCACCATGTTGGCCAGGATGGACTCGATCCCTGACCTCATGATCCACCCGCCTAGGCCTCCCACAGTGCTAGGATTACAGGCGTGAGCTGCTGCTCCTGGCCCTTCCATTTCCATGTTTCTTACACTGAGCTCTTCGTGAAATATTTTTTATTATGTAGCTTTCTCATCTAAATCATTCCAACTCTCCTGCCAACATTGCATTAAAATGACCTTCCTCTTCTGAGATCGTCCTGGGGCAGTAGAACGTTTTATACCGAATTTTAACCTCAGAATCGCAGTTTTAGGGGGAGTGAGAAGCCGTCTTCAGTGCCAGTCACGCTCTACTTTTAACACATCTACAACATTCCCGTCCGCTGTTGGACTAAGATTTGATTAAAGCAAAACAGAAAACTGCTTTGAAACAGGGATGACGGCTGCATCCCAGGGGAGCCTCCTTCACCGCCTCAGGCTGGGCCATGCGGACCCCCGCCAGGGCTGCCCCACCCCACTGCAGGCTCCAGGGCTGGGCCACGCGGACCCCCGCCAGGGCTGCCCCACCCCACCGCAGGCTCCAGGGCTGGGCCACGCAGACCCCCGCCAGGGCTGCCCCACCCCACCGCAGGCTCCAGGGCTGGGCCATGCAGACCCCCGCCAGGGCTGCCCCACCCCACCGCAGGGGACTGAGGGCTTAAACAGCAGAAACCTATTGTCTCACAGTTCTGGAGGCCAGAAGTCTCTGAGATCAAGGTGTAGCCGGTGTGGCGGCGGCGCCTCTAGTTCCAGGTACTCAGAAGGCTGAGGCAGGAGAACTGCTTGAACCTGGGAGGTGGAGGTTGCAGTGAGCCGAGATCACACCACTGCACTCCAGCCTTGACAACAGAGTGAGACTCTGTCCACACACACAAAAAAAGGGAGGTTCCAAGCATTATGAAGGAAAATAAAGCAGGCTGGACTTGGTGGCTCATGCCTGTAATCCCAACACTTTGGGAGGCTGAGGTGGGAGGATTGCTTGAGCTCAGGAGTTTAGGACCAGCCTGGGCAACATGGCAAAATCCTGTCTCTCCAAAAAAAAAAAAAAGTTTATCTGGGTGTGGCGGCGGCGCCTGTAGTCCCAGCCACTGGGGAGGCTGAGGAGGGAGGATTGCTTGAGCTCAGAAGGTGAAGGCTGCAGTGAGCCGAGATTGCACCGTTGCACTCCAGCCTGGGTGATAGAGCCAGACCCTGTCTCAAGAAAAAAGAAAGTAAAAAGAAAGAAGGAAGGAAGGAAGGAAGCAGACATGGGAGCATGCAGGGAGGGACTGGGGACACAGGGGAGGGGCTGGGGATGCAGGGGAGGGGCTGGGGACACAAGCTTCCCTGAGCTTCCACAGTTCTCGGCTCCTCTCCTGTCTCACAGGGCGTGGGCCACCTGGGGCTTGTGGTTGTTTTGCGCCAAGCTAATGTCTTGTTCTTCCCAACAAATGGAGGCCGATTGAGGCTTCTCTGTCCTCCACGGGGAACAGCATTGGCCTAAACCGGCAGACACCATTGCAAAGGGAAGTCAGCTCTGGCGAACCCGCTGGTGAAGAATGATTCCAGCGTGGGGACACAGAGGCCAACATTTCTTGCCGTGGGTGATTTAATGTTGGGCCTCAACTTTTCACTCCCCCCGTAAGAGTATGACACAGCTGCAGCCTAGCCAGGGCCCGAGGGAGGGTGGACGGACTTATCCATCCCACAGGTGTTGCTCGTGGCTGGGTGACTTGCTTCTGCCAAGGAGATTTGCACGGACATGGCTCAAGCAGAAGCCTGGAATGTGCGGGCACTGCCAGGCCTGCCCTCTAAGGCTCTTGATTTTCCCCACGAGATGCGCGTGCCCCAGGGAACAGCGGCTCTGGCTGCAGGATGAGAGGCGTGTGGAGTACACATGGTTCCCACGCTCAGCCTGGAGTCAAGCCCAGACTAGATCAGCCTAAGCCCAGCCACGCCACAGGTGCAGGAGTGAAGAGCAAATGCTAACTGTCCAAGACAGTGGCTTTCAAAGGGGCGTGTCGTGTGCCTCATCCCAGCAACAGTGGCGGCATTTCTCTGTCAGTCAGTCGGGAAATGATGATTGACAAGCAGTGTGCTGGGAAGCTGGAGTGATTTGAGTAGATTCAGCCTCTCTTCTCACGGAGCTTCCTTTCTAGAGGGGAAGGCAGATGATGGATGAATACAAATGATTCTAATAGGTTGGGGCAGCAGTCATTAAAAGTAATGGCAAAAAAAAAGAAAAGTGGGGAGGAGCTGGTGATGGTGACGGCAAAACCCGCGACGACTTCTGCACCAACCTAACACGGTAATCACGGGTGTGAAAAATGTGGCAGTGGGGACGTTCCGGGTGCTAGGATGGCATCCGGCTTCCTGGAGTCAGGAGACAGGGGTTGGCAACCGAACCAAGGTTAAGTCCCAGTGAGGGGGATGGGCAGGGAGCGATATTTCAGCGGAGACTCCAAGGATGAATGGTATTGAGAGAGTAAACCCCGATGGTGACGGGGGAGTGTGTCTGGCACAGAGAAGAGCCTGTGCAAAGGCCGGTGGGGCAGGAGGACACCGTGTGTTCATCCACCTGAGGGGCGACAAGCAGGCTGGAGTTGAGCGAGCTGAGGAGGATGCGGAGCCCAGGAAAGGCACCCCAGGCAGAGGGCACAGCAGGGCAAAGGCCCAGAGTCAGGCCCGAGCCTGTGTGGTCTGAGGAACTGACAGAGGCCTGTCCGGCAGGAAGGGAACAACAGAGGGGAGAGACCTTAGACTAGAGCAGAGGGCAGGGCCATGAGGGCACTGTGGGCTGTGGATGGGAGCTGGCATTTAAGTGGGGAGACCATAAGCCAGGGCAGAGGGGAGAGGAGGGCCGGGCTGGGCACCAGAGTGGAAATCATAGGCCAGGGCAGAATGCAGGGCCGTGCTGGGCACTGAAGCCTGTGGATGGGAGCTGGCATTTAAGAGGGGAGTCCACAGACCAGGGCAGAGGGCAGGGCCGTGCTGGACACCGTGGGCTGTGAATGGGAGCTGGCATTTGTGCTTGGGTGATGGGAACATGTTTAAAGATTTTAAGGAGGGGAGTAACATTTGGGATTAATGTGTATTCTGGGAATCTCGACAAAGTAAATCCATAGTTTGAATTTTCATAAGACTTCTGCACAGGCAGAGAGAAATAAGATCGTGTCTACAGCTGTGTGATGATCATATTAAAAAATATTACTAAGTTTTTAAACGTCATTTCAAATGTTGTGGTTCTACCTCACATTGGACATAAGTAGATTGCAAGGTTAATGGAAAGTAGAAAAGTTAACTCATGAACGTAAAAGAGACATTGATTTGACAACAAAACATTGTTTATTTACTTCCGCTGCAGTTTTCTTGACTGCTGAATTTCACGAGAAGGGATTGTGCAGGGAGGGTTGTGGGGCTGAAGACCCGGACAAGAGCTGGTGCTACAGCTGTTCAAATCTGAGGGTGGTGGAGCTGGAGCCTTGGGGAGGAGCCGACGCTGCCTTTAAGTCTGCCTGAGAGTCGTTGAGCTGGAGGTCCACGGAGGAGCTGGTGCTGCCACTGATGTCTTAGGTTGTGGAGCTGAAGACAGTGAAGGAGCCGGTGTGGCTGTTCCTGTGAGGGTCGTGGAGCTGGAGATCCAGGGGGAGAGGTGATCTAGTTTGAGGTTCGTGCAGCTGCAGACCCAGAGAGGAGCTGGCGTTTCTTTAGTTTGAGGGTTGCGCAGCTGTAGACCCGGGAGGAGCTGGCATTTTTCTAGTATGAGTGTCCTGCAACTGGAGAGGAGCTCATGTTCCAGTTTGAGGGCCGTGCAGCTGGAGACCCTTTGAGGAGCAGGTGTTTTTTGGTTGGAGGGTTGTGCAGCTGTAGAACCCGGGAGGAGCTGGCATTTTTCTAGTATGAGTGTCGTACAGCTGGAGACCCGGAGAGGGGCTGATGTTCTAGTTTGAGGATCCTGCAGCTGGAGACCTGGGGAGAAGCTGATGTTCTAGTTTGAGTGTCCAGCAGCTGGAGACCTGGGGAGAAGCTGATGTTCTAGTTTGAGTGTCCAGCACCTGGAGACCTGGGGAGGAGCTGATGATGTTCTAGTTTGAGGCTCTTGTGTCTGGGGACTCAGATAGCGGGTCATGTTTTTCTGATCAAAAGGTCATGGAGCTGGAGATCCAGGGAGGAGCCGATGTTCTAGTTTGAGTGTCCAGCAGCTGGAGACCTGGAGAGAAGCCGATGTTCTAGGCTGTGAGTTGTGCAGCTGCAGACCCGGGGGGAGCTGATGTTATTCTAACTTGAGGCTCCTGTAGCTGAAGACCCAGAAAGGAGCTGATGTGTTTCTGATCAGAGGGTCCTGAAGCTGGAGACACCGGGAGGAGCTGATGTTTTCCTCTTTCAAGCATCGTGGAGCTGGAGACCCCGGGAGGAGCTGGTGCTGCTCTTGTTTAAGTCTGAGGGTCATGGAGCTGGAGACCTGGGGATGAGCTGATGTTCTAGTTTGAGGCTCCTGCAGCCGGAGACCCAGGTAGGAGTTCATGTTTTTCTGATCAGAGGGTCACAGAGCTGGAGACACAGGGAGGAGCTGATTTTTTTCCTAGTTCGAGGGTCGTGGAGCTGGAGACCAGGGGAGGAGCTGCTGAAGTTCTAGTTTGTGTGTTGTGGAGCCGGAGATCCGGGGAGGAGCTGGTGTTTTCCTAGTGTGAGGGTTGTGCAGCTGGAGACCCTCAAATGACCTCAAACTAGAAAAACACTGCCCCCCCCAACCCCGGGGTGTCCAGCTTCACGACCCTTACACTAGAAAAACACCAGCTCCTCCCTGGGTGTCCAGCTCCATGATGCTCAAACTAGAGTAAAATCAGCTCCTTCCTGGGTGTCCAGCTGGGCATGACTCTCAAACTAGAAAAACCCAGGGAGTTTTTTTAGTTTGCTGCTGTTTTTCTAGTTTGAGGGTCATGCAGTTGGAGACCCAGAGAGGAGCTGATGGTGTTCTAGTTTGACGATTGTAGAGCTGGAGACCCTGGGAGGAGCTGATGTTCTAGTTTGCAGTCGTGCAGCTGGAGATCCAGGGAGGAGGTGGCCCTGCGGTTCAAATCTGAGGGTCCCAGAGCTGGAATCTACGGGAGGAGCCCGTGCTGCCTCTGACGTCTTAGGCTGTGGGAGCTGGAGACCCACATGGAGGAGTGGGCGGTGTTGGTATTTCTAGTTGGGGTGGTGGAGCTGGAGACCCATTGGAGGGCGGTGGTGTTCCTAGTTGAGGTGGGTGGGCTGGGGGTCTAGGGAGGAGCTGGTGCAGGTTAGGTCTGAGGGTCACCGAGGCTGGAGTCCGGGAGGCAGAGTACTGCCATTGTTATCTTAGTTTTAGAGCTGGAGACCTGCGGAGAAGCCAGGCTGGTGTTGTAGTTTGAGGTTCGTGGAGCTGGAATCCTGGTCAGGAGCCAGTGATGCTGTTTAAGTCTGAAGTTCGTGGAGCTAAACATGCAGCTGATGTTGGGGAAGTAGAGAGAGAGAGAGAGAGAGAGAGAGTGTTACAGGACCCCACTTGAAACTGTACATGTAGCTGAATCCCAAGCAAGTTAAACCTGGGAGCTTCTCAGTCCTCGTGATCATTACATTTCTTTTTCTTTTACACAGTTTGGATTTGTTTTCTGTCTCATGAGACAGGAAGACCCTGATTAATACCCTCAGGAATTGAAAAGCTTAAAAAAAACTAAGTGATTTTGCTATAATCATAATAATAGAAATTGAACTATGATTATCCTGGCAGACAAAATCAGACACCACACACAATATATATCTTTTCAATCAGTTAGTAAAATAAAATATAAATTGAAAAATAGACCCATGCAAAGCTATAAAAAGTTATTTCTTGGAGAAGCGATGGATGACATAGATTAATCTGAGAGTTACTATTAATGGAGAAACTTAGAACTTACCATTTTTCCTGTGAGGTTTCGGTGCTGATACTGATACTCTGTGAGTTCTGGCCGCTGAGTCCGTTTGCACAGCCTGGCGATGCAGCAGGTTCACAGAAGGGCCATGTCCCAGCTGCTCCTGCTCCACTATGATGGTGCGGCCTCTGCTCTGTGTCGTGAGGGGAGACCAGGCCCTTGATCACAAGCGTATCCATGGTGAGGTTCTGTGGATGGAACCTCATGGATGTTCCTTCCTGATGTTCATCGGCCATCTTGCTATTGAATGTATCTTGTTTATAACTGTCTTCTAAATATTGAATAGAAATAAAGCATTGGTACAATATGGGTAAAATATAAAGAATATCAACACATTGGACACAGAGGACCTCCACCAAGTTTAGGGAATAGAATCTGAAGAGACATAACTTCAGATGTTCCCTGGAGGCCCTGCCTGAATCCCAGTCCCTTCCCTTCTCCTACAGAGGGAATCACTTCCTGCTTTCGTCTTTATTCTTCCTGTACTTTTCTTCACAGTACGTTTCTTTCACCGTGTATGTGTACATCCCTTAAAAATATGCCATTTAGTTTTGGAACTTTCCATTGTCTTTTTGAGGCAGGGTCTTGCTCTGTTGCCTCGGCTGGAGTTTTGAACTTTGATGTGAGGAAATTCTCCTGCGTGGCTGCTCCTAGGCTGCATGGCTCTGAGCATCTGCTCGATGCCTGTTTCTGTCCTCCATTCTCCCCTGAGACCCACCCACACTGACAAGGTTCTTTTTCATGCTGCGTGATCTCCCATCTCCATTCTCCCCCGAGACCCACCCACACTGACGTGGTTCATTTTCATTGCTGCGTGATCTCCCGTCTGCATTCTCCCCTGAGACCCACCCACACTGACATGGTTCTTTTTCATGCTGCGTGATCTCCCGTCGTCTGAGTGGAGCACGGGAAATGTCTTCATCTTCCTGTGGATGAGAGTTTGGCCAGGTTGGGGCCCTGGGGACTGTGTTTTGCTGGGAACGTTCTTCGGCATTTTTGTTTTTGTTTTTTTTTTTTGGTACACAATGCAAGTTTCTTCTGGTCAGTAGCTTTCAAGATTTAAAATTCCATCCCAGGTAAGAAATGTAATTTTCCTCGTAACCCACAGCACACACCCTTTCATATACAAGCGTAACAAAAATATATTTCACAACCGTTCTTAGCAGTGCCTGGTGTTCCTGCTACTCTCCATTCTCCCCAACACTGGCATTGATTGGGTTGTGGGATTTTTGCCAGTCTGGTGAGTGTCACGTGATCTCTCCCCCGGTTAGGCTGAGCCCCTCTTCGTGTTTTCATTAGCCGTTCCTCCACATCTCCTCTTCTGTGGCGGGCTGGTTCAGCTCTTTTGCCCAGTTTCTGTTAAGTTGTTTGAATTTTTGCCTTTTTCTTTTATTATTACTATTATTATGTTTTTGGGACAGAGTCTCACTCTGTCACCCAGGCTGGAGTGCAGTGGCGCAATCTCAGCTCACTGTAACCTCCATTTTCTGGGTTCAAGTGATTCTCCTGCCTCAGCCTCCCGAGTAGCTGGGATTACAGGTACACACCACAACACCCAGCTAATTTTTGTATTTTTATTAGACATGGGGTTTCACCACATTGTCCGGGCTGATCTCAAACTCCTGACCTCAGGTGATCCTCCTGCCTCAGCCTCCCAAAGTGCTGGGATTACAGATGTGAGCCACCATGCCTGACCTGCCTTTTTGTTTTTCGAGAGGACTCCTTATAGATTATACCTATTCATTCCGGTGACTATCTGTGTGGCAAAGATGGTTGAATCCACCAGGATGAATGTGCAGAGATCTCCTCTGTGGTGGGAGAGGAGACAGAGAGAGTAGAAAGGTACAGAGAATCAGGAGAGCCGAGGGAGGGAGGCTGAATCAGAGTGAGGATTACCCAGGCTGCTGTGAGGACTTGGCCTTCTCTGGAGTCAGGTGGGATTAGCAGGGATTTAAATGGAGAACCATGGGATCTCCAGTATGCATTTCTGCCATGGTTGGCTCAGCTGAACACACCTCTTGAACAAGACTTGTCCTTGGACACCCAGAGGCCCTTGGTTGAAGGTTCCCTCATGGCCACTGACACATCCCGTCTGGTGCCCACACGACTGGGCCCCGAGACCTGCTCTGCCTGGGCTACGCCCAGTGGCATCTCTCAGGTTTGTCCCCTCTCAAGTCTGCCCCATCCGGAAACCAGACACCTCTCTCTCTTACACGGAAACCCCGTCAGAACCTCCCCCTGACTCACAGCACCCCATCAACATCACAGTCCTGACTTCCCACACGGAAAAGCCCACAGGACCCCCGATGGACCAGGACAGTAACACCCAAGACATACCACAAACTCACAGGAAGGGTGGACCAAGAAGACGGGAACTGCCCGGGGCACGGGGAGCTGCAAACACCCAAGATACTGTCAGAGACGGAAAAAGGTATGGCCGTGGCTGACACAAATGTTACTCAACATTTATCACAGGCCTAAATGGAGAATATAACGCTATAAAACCGTTAGATAAAAACACAGGGGAAAATTTGTATGACCTGGGGTTAGGTGAAAAGTTCTTAGACATGACACCAAAAGCATGATTCATAAAAGACTGACAGATTAAATTTAGTCATAAATTTAAAATTATAATTCTATAAAGCAATATAAAAATCTAAAGAGAATGAAACACAAACTGTGGTCTAGAAAAAAATATTCGTGAATCACACATCTCACAACATACTGGCACACAGAATATATGAAGAACCATCAAAACTTAACCATAAGAAAGTAAAAACCCCAATATTAAAGAGAAGGCAAATATTTGAATGGAGGCCTCATCAAGGAAGGTATAAGGAGGGCATATTGCCCGAGAAAGAGGCTCAACATCATAGAGATGCTGGAGAAATGCCAGTCAACAGTAGCTCTGCAAATCTATTAAAATGACTAAAAACAGACAAAAACCACAGACCAACCCAGCTTCTAGTGACGATGCAGAGGAACTGGGACCCTCACAAACGGCAGTGGGAATGGGAGGGGTCCCGCCGGGCTGGACGTGGTCCAGGAGTTTCTTATTAAGTTGAGCACATTCTTACCACGTCATCCAGCAACCCCACTCCTGAAATTTCCCCCAAGAGAAAGCTTAAACGTGCACACACAAACCTGCACTCAAGTGTTTAGGCCTCATTGCTCATTGCCAATAACTGAAAGAAAACAAAACGTCCATCGGCAGGAGAAGGCGTGAACCAACGCGGATGCTTCTGCATAGGGGGCACCAACCAGCAGTGGAAACATGCACCCCAAATGCCCCAGGTCTCCCAGGCCACATGCCTGGTGAAGGAAGCTAGTTTCAGTGGGCACAGGCCGAAGGATGCTGCCACGTGGCATCTTGGAGAACACAGTGCTACCATGTCCGCGAGCAGGGCAGTGGTTTCGAGGGGCTACGGGTGGAGGGGTGAATGGAGGCACTCTCTGGGGCGATGGCTGAGCACCTGCACCTGACTGGGCTGCTGCGGCCGAGAGGCTGTACAGCAAACACTGGCTTCAGTGCACGCAGACTGAAGGAGGAAGGCGCCCACAAGTCAAAGACGGAGGGTGTCACCTCCATGAAACAAAAACATTAAAAAAAACCCTCCTAAAATTAAGAAAAAAAACACAAAAAGTATTTCATAAGCGCGCTGGACTTTGAGTTGACACAAACTGCCTGGGAGCATGGAACAAACCACCGGCTTGGCGACCCTGGAGGGAGAGGGCAGAGGGTTTAGACCTCAGTTGAAGGGCTCAGTACCTGGCTGTAGGAAATAACAGATTTAAAAAGCGGCAGGGAGGAAATAATTTCTGCTGATGAGGTTGCATTTCCCCAGATAGCAGGCAGAGTAAAGCAATATAGTAAAACAATGCACATCTTGATGGAATCTCAGGATCACACAAGGTTGTGTTGAAGGAGATTTGAAGATGTCCAGGAAAGAAGAAAAATGAGCTGAATCTTGCAGCTGCCCTTCAAGGGGGGAATGGGCCGGGTGGCCGTGATTCTCTGTGACGTTGCAGGAATTCTCCTGGCTGGGTCCTCAGGAGCCTTTTCTTCTTGTCCACACTCACCTCCGGGGGCTGGTGTGGGTCCCTGGTGGTCATGACTGCGCTCAGGGCTGGGGACCTGCTGAGGCTGCTCTCCCTGTTCCCAAAATGCAGGGGTTTGTTCCAGATCCTACTGCTCACCACACAGAAAGCCAGTCACTGAGACGATGATTACTGCCAATGAAGAAGGCGTGCATCAGGGTCTGCAGGCCAGGAGTTGGGACGTCAGCCCCAAATGCATCTTCCTGACTGACTATATAGCAGGGAAGAAATGTGACTATGTGTAAGGAAAACAGGAATTAGGGAGAGTGAGGAAGAGGAGTTGGTCAGGAGGAGGCAGGTGGCTGGTCAGGCACTCATGATGAGTGAGGGGTTTGGCGTCTCACCGTCCAGATGCCATGATCTGGTGAGTCTCTGTTCCTTCACACTACCCGGGAGGCCTGATGGTCAGTTTCCTGAGAAAAGAACTCAAATAAGACAAATGTCACTTTCTCAAGTTTCAAGACCACAAGTATCCATTTCTATGTTATTCAGAGAAACCATGAACATCAGTTCTCTGGGAGAGTCGGGTCAGTTCAACACCAGATCCGATCTGCCATGACGCCTGCTGCTCAGCCCTCAGATAAAGCCCAGAATCCAGTGTCCTCTCCCCCACCCCAGCCTGGCCCCACACCCACACCTCCCCGCTACGCCCTGGGCCTCATTGCTCTCCCACTGCAGAGGGGTCAGGGAGCTGCACACGCCCCGCGTGCACCTGGACACGAGGCGAATTTCAGATTCACCTGGTGTCACTGTTCGCACAAACCCGAGTGGGAAAAGATCCAAATGCTCGTTCACGGCAGATGGATAAGGACGTCCCAGCAAATCCCTCAGGGGAGTCAGCCAGCACAAGGCGAGTGAGGGACCTCCAGAGACATGAGTGTGTCTCAGACAGTGTGTGAGTGGACGAAGCAACAAAAACACACACTGCTCCTTAATTCATTTATGTCAAGCTCAAAATAGTCCACATCAAAAAGACTGTTTGGGGCTGCAGGAATTGAGTGGACAATTGCAAACCAGGCAAGGGAAGGAGGACCAGAGAGGTGAGGAAGATGCTTCCTTCAGGGGTGGAGAGAGTAAGACCTGGCATTGCACATGGGAGTGGGGTCCCGTCGAGGCCCCTCTTTGCTTCTGAGAGTCTGTTTTCATGGACCGTCTTCTACTAAATGTACACGGCAGTTTTTCGGGGCCAGGGTCACCGGGATTCTTCTTTACACCTCCCCAGCCCAGGAGCCACCACCTCCACCAGCCCGTCCACATGGTTGAATCTTATCTCAGGTTCTCTGGAGCCCGATCCCCCACGCACACCCTCCTGGTCTGGGCGTCTCACCTGCATCGGCACATGTGCCTCGGGGAGGGTGGAGTGTCCGGTGCTCAGCGCTGGAGGCTCAGTGACTGCGTGGGCAGTTGCCGGCCTCCGGGATGAACGAAGCATGAACAAATCCCGATACTGCCGTCACAGCTTCTCCCCACGCATCCCTGCAGAACGTTGTGTAAAAACCACACCAGGATTCAAAAATGCCAGAGGACTGAACTTTTCTGTGTCGAAGATAACTCATCTTCCCGAATCACTGCAGATCTACCATACGGTTAACCACGGAAGAAACACGCGGGAGAGTAAGCCCTGACGTGACAGGACCTCACGCTTCTTCCGTTACCATTTACAATTAAAGGACACTGACTTCATAATTGTGTTTCTCTTGTAAACGAGACTCTCATGGAAAAATCAGCTATGTAGGCAATAGCTTTGTATACCTTTAGATTGAAATGTCACTTCGATTATTTCAAGTGTAAAAGTGTTTCAGTATTTTTGAGGTATAATTGCTACACAAAGAGCTGCACACATTTAATGAGTGCACTTCGGTGAGGCTTGACCTGAGCAAACACCCGTGAAACCATCACTGAGTTAAGCAATCGAGGAATTCTGTACCCCCTGGAGGCTTCCTTGCACCTGTGCCTGTGCTGAGAACACAGCACGAGATCTTCCCTCTCAGCCAATCTCAAACGGCCAACAAGAAAATAACACTAGGCCTCCTGGTGAACACACACCCTGAGATTTAATTGTTGATCTTTTTAACCTGGGGCTCACATTCTTCATTCAGACTATGGCAAAGACTTGAGAAGTCATCTAGAGTATCAGTAATTTGAAGTCCTTTAATACAAAAAGTATAGAATATTACCTTTTGTAACATAGCAATAGGGAAATGAAAAAAGAGAATCGACTTATGTTCTTTAATGGCTAGGAAAATATTCTTAAAAAGATATCTCATGCGCAGGTGAATCTAACAAATGACAAATTTATTTCTTTACATAGATAAATATAAGGTTAGATCCCTGTAAATAAATGAAGCCATTAAGGGTAGAGTCCCCCAGATCACAGAACTGACCCAGCATCCAGCTCTGCTCACGATTTCGGGGAGTAATTTCCAGGCACAGGTCGAGCTGGAGAAGCTGGGGACCCTCGTGGCCCCACTGTCCTTCCTGCCTCATAGGGTCTCTGAGGGGTCCATAGAACATCTCGTCTTGGGCTTTGAAGACCATTTAACTTATGCGACATTTTCCAGGTGCCATGGACCCGAGCCCAGAAACTTCACGGTACCAGAACAACCCGAGAGTCGGGGTCACCCGAGACAGGGCAGAGGATAGACAGTGGCTCCCCAGGATCGAGCACCAGGCGCTGTCAGGGGTTCTCTCCCAGCACATTTACAAGACTTGATGGGTTCTTCCTCTTTCGGGAGCAATCCCAGTGGGCAGCAGGAGGGGACGGGAGGCCTGGCAAATGCTCCTCCCCAGCTCCGTTCCAAGCTCTATGGGGCTCCGGCAGGCCCCACATCTCATGCAGATGAGGGATTAGGGTTCCTCCCCAGCCTTGCTGCTCTCAGGCCCTGATGGGCACCTCTCCCCACCCCCGTGCAGCTGGTGGACTCTGCTCCCACCCAGCTGTTCTCAGGTTTCTCATCCTTCCTGGACAACGCCGTACCTGGGGCACCCGTGTCTGTGACACCTGCAGCCCTGCACTGCAGCGCTCACCCCGTCACCTCTACGGCAAGACCATCCTGGAACCATGATCAGCCCATTGGTTTCATCCACCGTCCTCCTGCCCATGTTCTGTGCTTATTTCTTGTTCCCAAAACTCTTGCCTGTGATTTAAAACTGAGTCTGAGTCCTGTCTGTTACAATGATATGGACTCCAGATCTTCGGAATCAGAATGCTCCAAGGTTTAACTCACAACCTTGTCTTCTTTACTTTGCATTTTACATGAATGCCTTTGGTAATACCATCATTGGTTGGACCCAGGAGGGAGCAAAGATCTCATGGTGTTGGTTAAAGGGAGAGTGGCCCAGGGCCTGAGGTCTGAGGAGGAGCCCATTTCTCGGCAAGGTGGAAATAACACAGACCGCAAAGCCCACCTTGGGGGCACCACAGAGGAGAAAGCAGCCACGTTACCGAGAGGCCACAGAATAACTGAGCTCGTTTAGGAGTGAGAATGAGGCTGCATCTCTGCCCTTCGCTCTCCCCTGCCCTCATTCTCTCTCTCTCTCTTTTTCTCTTTCTTCCTTTCATCTGGGTCTCACTGGGCTCATTTGTCTTCAGCATCCCTAGGAAACTTCATGAAACCAGGGTTATTATGGTCAATTTGCAGTTTAAAAATTCAGAGCAGAAAGGTTAAATAAATTGCTCAAGTTTGCCCAGCCAATGTCTGGCAGTGTCAACGGCACTGGAATTTCAGGTATGACTACACGTTTTGTGGTCTTTCTATTCTTTCTGATAAAGTTTTCATTTAAACGAGACTTATTAGAATGCATAGCACAGTTTTGAAAGGCGAAGACAAAGTGAGGTGCACACTAGGGGGCACCCTCCCCTGCGGGACTGAGGTGTGAACACGCCCGGGACTCGGCAGCCGGCAGTGGGTTGGGCCCGAGGACAGAGCCTGTGATTCCACCTGTGATTTACCAGTGAGGTGTGAACACTCCCGGGGATCGGCAGCCGACAGCGGGTTGGGCCCGAGGACAGAGCCTGTGATTCCACCTGTGATTTACCAGTGAGGTGTGAACACTCCCGGGAATCGGCAGCCGGCAGTGGGCTGGGCCTGAGGACAGAGCCTGTGATTCCATCCCTGATTTATCAGTGCTTTCAGCTATGAACACTCGTTAAATAGAGCTGTTTTCAAAACTAAATGAACAATGCAGTCTTTTCAGCATTTCCACCTAATTGCAATTCCTTTTTCTTTTATTTATGGATTCAATAGCCTATACCTTTTAAAAACCGATATTCCCTCTAACGAAGCCTTATGGTTTCACTGAGTGTCGGGTTTGGAATGTTGTAAAATACATGTAACACTCATCACATTCTAAAGGTGTAGAAATGGATTACTAAGAGGTACTCACGAGAGTTTTGTGTGAAAGCTGAGGCAAAGTGATAGTTGATGCTGGTGAAAATATTTAATTTCATAACCTTTAATGAATAATTCAGTTTTCAGGTCACATGAAAGCGACACCTTCATTTGCATTACACATCTCTGCCCCCAGTCATGTCAATGTGTCTTTCCTGAATGCAGTTTTAGGATAAGGACAATCCTTGGAAATCCACCTTCCAGAAGGTTCCACTGTTGCAGTTTTGGGATCAGGAGAGGGGATTTGCAGGAAGGGACAATTAAGAGGGCTTCTTCTCCCTGCTATGGAGACACAGAGGCTGTCTATACTTTATGGGACCCCCTCCTTCGGATCCAGAAGACACTGAAAAGAAACGGAGGGCTTTGAACCTGGGCCGGGGCTCCCGGGGCTGGGCGGCTGCTGCCTCTCGCTAAGGGAATCCACACACTTGAGGCAGCACTTTGCACAGCAGGTCACCTCAACTCTCCCATGATGTCCGCTAGGCTTGTTCGTGTCTTATTACGATCGAGAGGACGGCATGTGATTTTATGAACTCCCCATAAAGAAAACCCAAAAGCCGTGTTCATGGATTGTGGCCTTGAAGTGAGCCCTGGTACGTTTGTAGACTAACAAACTCGATCCATGCCGGGCAAAATGAAAACCGTGTGAGAAAGGCTCTGTGACCCAGATTTCAAGGGCGTTGGCCGAGATCTGGGAATCTGGTTTGGCTGCGGTGGCCGCTTGTGTCTGGTCCACAGTGGCTCTGCTCAGGCCCAGATCCAGGCCCTGGCGTGTGACCTGTCCCCCCACCGTGAGCTGCTGGAGCTATGGCATGTGACCTGTCCACCCACCGTGAGCTGCTAGAGCCCTGGTGTGGGTCCTTCAGCCTCTGCACTGAAGCTTCCTCGTGTCATGTCAGCAGCAGGCTGGGCTCACTGTCGTCAGGATGAAGAGCATTGCCCTGGGTGCACCTGGGCAGAGCGGAGGTGTTAGCTCCTGCCAGTCATATGCCTGTGGAGGGCCCAGCAGCCCTGCAGACATGCCTGTGCGTGTGTGGAGCATCGTGAGGGTCACTGGGGGTCACTGGGGCGGTGCCCACTCCCCAGCACAGCCACTGAGCTTCCGCTGCTCAGTGAGGACAGCATGGATGAGGGGCTCAAACAGTGGCCTCTCGGGTGTGGCCTCCCAGCCAAGCCAGGCATGTGGAGGAAAGTGAGGGCTTCAGCCAGCTGTCGGGCCCCTGGCTGGTGACACAGGAACCCTGGACCCTGCCGGAGGACCTAGAGCAGTGATCCTGGAGCACTGTGGTCAGGACACCTCTGCACCAATAGCTCGGCTGTCGGCTGCCGGCCACACCCGGGCCGAGGCGGCCTTCCCTTCCCCAGGCTTCGCTCACTCCAGGCAGATTTCTTCCTGACTCGGTGTCAACCTCCCCTGTCCAGAGCACTGACTTTGGAAAATGTAAAATTGTCAACTCTCTCCACCTCTTCCGGGTGTAAATCTTCTTCCAGCTGCTTGCCAGTTCCACAGCCCAGGAAATGTCCTTCTCCAGGCCTGGGAGCTGCCTTGGAAAACAAGGCATAGAGGAAGAAAGGGCCCAACCCCCCAGGCCCTGTGGGAGGGCAGGAGCCTGACTCCACTGAGGCGGGTAAGGGGGCCGGCCCCCTGCTGAGGCCTCCAGGGCTCTCCCACCCGCTCGGTGGCCCCTCAGGCTCCTCAGCCCTCCTGCCATGTGCTGCAGGGGAGTTGGGTGCTCTCCTTTACCGCAATGGTCTTGAATAAAGCCTTTCTTGCTTGTTTAAAACTGTCTGATACTATTTTTTTTTCACTCCAATCACTTGTTCTCATAAGAGACCTTGCACTGGGGTGGTCGTCCCCACCTGTGGGTGGAGACGGGGTCCTGAAGCCCATCTGCATCCGTCACCAGGGCGTGCACAGAGAGAGTTTTTGGAGTCACCAAAGAAGCATCCACTCGACACTCAGGAATAAAGGAAGGATGAAAACAGCAACGCCTACAAAATTTAAAAATAATGGTAAATGGAATGGCACCTAAAAGAAGAGTGTGATTAACATAAACGAGAATAACAGATGTGCACACATGCAGATGTCCACCCTCCCAGGTAGAGACACCCATAAATCACATCAGAACCTTCTCCAGGGCCAGAGCGGTGAGCAAGGGACGCAGAGAATGGGGATGAAGGGAAAGGACAAAGAAACCCACCTGGGACAGTACATTGGTGGGGCAGCATCCTGTCGGGTGGGGCAGCTGGGGCAGCGACCCCTCCAGGTGTCTAGGCAGAGAGTCACACAAGGGGCTGAGAACCCACAATATGAGAGGGTGGGTTCTCGACTGAGCTCCAGGAGTGATTTGGGGATTAGGAGAACGGCCATATCAGGAACCCCACCCCTGAGGTCCCCCGGCCCCCACCATGCTGCGTTCCAGGGTCGTTCCAGACCCCAGCTGCTGTTACCACCCCTGCTGCTGCAGAAACCCGGGTCCCATTTAAACCCTGACATGGTTTGTCCGTGTCCCCACCCAAATCTCATCTTGAACTGCAGCTCCCACAATTCCCATGTATTGTGGGAGGGACCCAGTGGGAGGTGATTGAATCACACGGGTAGGTCTTTCCTGTGCTGTTCTCATGATGGTCTCATGAGATCTGATGGCTTTAGAAGGCGGAGTTTCCCTGCACAAGCTCTCTTCTCTTGTCTGCTTCCATGTGAAACGTGTCTTTCACCTTCCGCCAGGATTGTGAGGCCTCCCCAGTCATGTCGAACTGTAAGTCCAATAAGCCTCTTTCTTTTGTAAATTGCCCAGTCTCAGGTGTGTCTTTCTGAGCAGCATGAAAACCGACTGATACAAACTCCCTCTGGCGAGGGCCAGTTGTGGCTGCTCAGCCACTGGGGAATCCTGGGTTCACTGCCACAGACTCAGTGGGGTTTCCAATTCCAATTCCAGCCTGGAAGATGATTGATGGGCTTTTGATCATAGAGTTAGAAATACACACATTTGTGACTCTAAGAAATTAGCCAAGAAGCTATCACTGTGTGACCCATAGAAAGTAAATGCTGATTTTTTTGTGAGAGAACTGAAATCTCTGGTGTGGTATTTGGAGCACAGAGCCACTTGATAGGAAGGCAAGGAAGACCCCAAAATGCAGCCCCGATGGAAGTTCAAACCTCCTGGTAGGCAACAGAGCAACAGAAATAGGAAAGGAGAAAAATAACAGAAAATCAAATGAGGAGCCATGGAGAAAGAAACCCAGGATGGAGCAGGTGCGGCTGTTACCCGGGGATGGAGCAGGTGCGGCTGTTACCCGGGGATGGAGCAGGTGCGGCTGTTACCCGGGGATGGAGCAGGTGCGGCTGACCCGGGGATGGAGCAGGTCGCGGCTGTTACCCGGGGATGGAGCAGGTGCGGCTGACCCGGGGATGGAGCAGGTGCGGCTGTTACCCGGGGATGGAGCAGGTGCGGCTGTTACCTGGGGATGGAGCAGAGTCGGCTGTTGCCGGGGATGGGCAGGTGCGGCTGTTGCCGGATGGGCAAGGTGCGGCTGTTACCCGAGGGACGGAGTGCGGCTGTGCAGGGGATGGAGCGAATGTGCGGCTGTTACCTCGGGATGAACGGAGTGCAGATGTCACCTGAGGATGGAGGCTGGAGTGTGGCTGTCACCTGGATGGAGCAGATTGCGGTATTGCCTGGGGATGGAGCAGGTGCAGATGTTACCTAAGGATGGAGCAGGTGTGGCTATTACCTGGGGATGGAGCAGGCAGTGGCTGTGACCCATGAACTAAATGCAGCTCTGCATCAGAGAAGAAAACACAGTGAATACAGCAGTCCTTGAATTGACATACTTCACATTTAGAAACATACCGTCTATAGTCACAATTTCATTTGCCAAATTAGACACACTTTGCTGACACTTATGGAGGTTTGATTGCTTTGGATGAAGGCAATCTATCATAGCATAATCGGTTTTGCCCTCCCACAGAGCTTCTCGGGAGACTGTTTAATCAGACTTCCTTAAAGCTCCCCTAAAAGAGGTCCCCAATACCGACAGCTGAGAAACCCAACCTGCTCACACAAATTAAAGATATTCATCACCTTTCCCAAATTTACGGCTCTGGCTCCTTTCATATCCTGACGTGGGGCATTTTGGTCTGCAATGCCCTCCTAAACCCAGTGCCTCCTCTGATCAAATTCCACCCGATTCCTTGGCTTTCCTTTCCCATAAATGTCATCGAAACACTGAGCTTGCCTCCTGATGGAGAGTGATTTTATGCAAATTTCTTTACTCATCATTAATTTTAAAGACCAACATTCATCAAGGAAGGAAAACTGTTTCTAAAAGGCACACACATCTTATATGAAACATTGCTTCATACAAGAAGATCTGATTTTGTGGGAAGCATTGCTTTGAAGTAGTTTCTATATCCAATAATTTCATGCCATTCTATGGGATTTTAAGACAAAGAGAGCCTCTGTTAGCAGAACTGGGGTGGGCACGCAGGGAACTGGGGTGGGCACATGGGGAACTGGGGTGAGCACGCAGGTTCAGAGCTGCCCGCGTTTGCTCTCAGCTTGCATATCTCAGAATGTATTTCACATGACGCTGTAACAATTACAGACGTCCTCCACGAGGCAAGGGCTGATGAACCTGCAATTCTGGGGAATCCGAAATGTACATCTGGAAAGGAGAAGGCAGCCAGGCTGAATGAATGTGCTCATCAGACACACTCACCGAGGTCTCCCTCATCTGGCGACCTTGTTGCTCCTAGAAGCAGGGGCCCCTCAGAGTCGCCAGGAGTGGGGTAGGGGTCTCCATAGACATCAGCCTGGGGCTTCACTTTGAGCCTCCTCAGCCATCAGGGAAGGGGAGAGGGGATGCAGCGAGCCTGGACCTTCCCCCAAGATGTGGCACTGGGGGGTGCGGGGTCACCTGTGGCCCCCCCAGCCCAGCTGTGGAAACCTGAGCTCATCCCTCTCAGGAGCTGGGCTTCCCTCGGGAATCTTCTTTCCTGACACACACTCCATGTCAAGGGGTCGCTAACCCAGGACTGGTTTGGCATCAGAAATAGCTGCAACCTTTATTGTGCCCCGTGAATATGCAAAATCAGGTAGACAGTCATCTGAAGTCTCCACACCCAGTGTCACCTCCACACAGACCCCACAGGGGCCCTCGGTCCAGCGCACCATCGCCCAGCCTTGTGGACAAGTCCCCAGGCTGTTATGGTGTCAGAGACAAAATTACAACAAATCAGTTTCAAGATTGAATTGGCTTCTATTTGTGATTCTAGACTTGGGAACACCTGGCCCTGGAAGCAGGATAGGCACAGTGAACTGAGCGGGGGTGTCCCATGAACTGAGCAATGGTGTCCCGTGAACCGAGCAGGGGTATCCCATGAACTGAGTGATGGTGTCCCGTGAACCGAGTGGGGGTGTCATGTGAACTGAGCAGGGGTATCCCGTGAACTCAGTAGGGGTGTCATGTGAACTCAGTAGGGGTGTCCCGTGAACTGAGGGGATCTGCAGACGGAAGGGGCCTCTGGAGAGTAGGAATGAAACACAGAAGGCGGGTGGGTTTTTTCAAGACTACTTTCAAGGGTTAAAAAATAGAGGGCTTCTGTGTTACGTGGACTCAGGTTGATTTCAATGGCCTGCAATTTTTTGAAAACTGCCCATTTCCAATGTCGGTTTGGTGATGTGGGCCTTAGCACAAGGGACTCCATTCTGGCTTGGTCTGTTCTGCTGGGCCTAGAGCAGGACACTACACAATGGCTGGTCCAAAGTTGTTAACCAATTTTGTTTAATAACATTATTGCATACTATGGAGATTAATTTGGTATTAATTTGCAGTAGTTTGCTTTAAGATAAGATTTATATTACATCTCTAGAAAAACCACTAAGAAAATAACTTAAAAAGGAGTAAAACATACATCAAAATATTAAAATTGTATAAATGAAGTATCTATTTAACATAAAAGTAGGCAGTAAAAGAAGAGTAAAGAAACAAAACAGGCCGGGCGCGGTGGCTCAAGCCTGTAATCCCAGCACTTTGGGAGGCCGAGACGGGCGGATCATGAGGTCAGGAGATTGAGACCATCCTGGCTAACATGCTGAAACCCCGTCTCTACTAAAAAATAAAAAAAAATTAGCCGGGCGTGGTGGCGGCACCTGTAGTCCCAGCTACTCGGGAGGCTGAGGCAGGAGAATGGCTGAACCCGGGAGGTGGAGCTTGCAGTGAGCCGAGATCGCGCCCCTGCGCTCCAGCCTGGGCCATAGAGTGAGACTCTGTCTCAAAAAAAAAAAAAAAAAAAAAAAGACACAAAACAGATACAAGCCATAGAGAAAACAACTAGTAAAACAGCGGATGCAAATCCCACCTTTTTAGTCATCGCAGTCAATGGAATCGCGGCCAGAAAGCAGGAGGGCAGCCCAGTAATGGGGTGTCCACAGCAGAGATGCCAGAGCGGTGATGGGCTTCCCACAGCTGAGAGAGACGCCAGAGCCGCGATGGGCTTCCCACAGCTGAGAGAGCCGCCAGAGCCGCCATGGGCTTCCCACAGCTGACAGAGAGCCATGGGCTTCCCACAGACGAGACAGAAGGACAGGGGATAGAGGGACAGAGTCACAGAGAGACAGAGAGACAGAGATGCAGACACAAAGAGAGATGAGACAGAAGGACGGGACAGAGGGACAAAGACACAGAGAGACAGAAATGCAGACACACAGAGAGATAAGACAGAAGGACAGGGGACAGGGGACAGAGGGACAGAGACAGAGAGAGACAGAGATGCAGACACACAGATGAGACAGAAGGACAGGGGACAAGGGACAGAGGGACAGAGACAGATGCTGACACACAGATGAGACAGTAGGACAGGGGACAGAGGGACAGGGGACAAGGGACAGAGGGACTGATTCTTCCCCCAACTCTTTGTTCCCTCTTCTTCTTTTGCAATGAGCTAAGCCATCCTCTGAAACTATAAAATAGTTGTCATATATCCTGCAAAACTTTTGTTCCTTAAGTTATGTCAGGGTATAATTTTCTCACATCTCAGTCTTTCCAAATAATATTTACTCTCCTTAGAAATTTGTTATTACAAGTCCTTTTTGTAGAGACTACTCCCTAGTTGAAAGAGTATTGCTGAAAAATTATATGCTGTCATTGACTGATGACTATCAGTTGATGTCATTTGACAATTATAATTCATACTGTATTGCCACTTACAGCTAAGTGTAGTTATTTACTTAGCACTAAATTGTTTTGAAGGTTACTCAGAACAGTACCAATTTATTGTATGGGATGGTATAATGGCATTCAATGGCATAAAATACTACATGCCTTTATCATCCTTGTCATATTTTATTACAACACTTCATTTTCCATTGAAATATGTATGATAGCAATTTTGCTGCATAAAAGAGAATTTTATATTTTAATAGTATGACTTTCCCTTGAGAGATAACATCATGCCTTTGAATGCAGCAGGAGCCCTGCACGATGGCTGTACGTGTGGAGGCAGCGGGTGAAGCCTCGCTCCTGTCATCTGCTCCAAAAACAAGCACGTGATGGGCTGGAGAGCACACGAAGCTTCTCTGCAAACGTTGGTTTCCCACTCGGATTTTCAGCAGCACACGGCCATTGTTAACAAGATGCTAAATGACCTACCCTCAGAGCTGCACCCCTCGATGACACAGAAGGAATAGAACATAAGGTTTGATTGAATGGCATTTAGTTATCCGTGCTTGCCACGTTTAAACACCTCAGGCAGGGGTGGAGGGGGCTCCCTCTTCCTTTTTACACTTTGACTTTTTGACTTGGAACCTGATGTGGCTCCGTGACAGTCCTGAGTGGCTTCATTCCTGGTGACTGCCTGTGGACGTGCTCCTGCCAGGCTCACCTCAGAGGAAGCAGAGGTCGCTGAGGTGTGCAGTCACTAGAGCTGTGGATGACCTCAGCCCCCAGGGCCCAGAGTACACTTTTGCCAAAATGTGGAGGTAACATGCATGGCCCTGAGCACCAACTGAGAGCAAGACAGAAACCAAGAGCAACCAGCAGGACTTTGGCCTCTGGATCGAGCCGTGCCTGAAGCCTCCCCTTTTTGAACTGTCCAGTAATGAGAGTTCATTTTGTCCCTTTTTTGCATAAGTGTGTTTTGGCTGATTTCCCTCACTTGTGACCAAAGCTTTCTCATGCAGAGATGGTACTGGATGTGGGTCTGTTCACGTCACAGACTTCAAAGAGGAAATGAGCGGAAGTAAGTGTCTCCTGGCTGGGGAGGGTTGAAGCTTTGTCATGAGGTGGGAAGGCTCCTGCCAGACCTCAGCTGGGCCGGTGGGGATCCCGACAGCTATGCGTTCCCAGAGAAAGCGCAGCTCAGGGGAGTTTGTGGTTTGGAGAGAAATGATGTGTCCAGCTGATGTCAGAGGAGACAAGGATGAGTCCACTCCCAGTTAGGTTCTGGGAGTGCACGGCCCACACTCCTGGGTGTGAGCAGGACGGGAGCCTGGAGCCAGGGGTCCTTCCAGTCCATGGCAAGGGGGCTGGGCCTGCTCTGAACAGAGCCGGAGGCCAGACTGGCTTGAATGGGGGAAGAAGAGCCGCGGCCGGGGAAGAGTGGGGGTTGGGCGGGGGCTTCCGAAGGGCTGAAGGGCATCGCTTAGAAAAGGAGCGGGAACAACGCGGGACCCACTGGGAGCAGGCGTTTGTCCCGGCCTTGGAAGTGGGGCGGGGACCCTTACTCAGGTCCGGGAGGCCGAGCGAAGGGGGTCTCTGGCCCCCAAGGCTCCTGACTCGGAGCTGGACGAGGGTCTACGGTTCTGGGGTAGGGTCGGTGCCTCCCCGCATTTGTGCAGAGCCAGCGGCCTACGGACGGGACCCAGAAGAAAGCTGCGCCCTTGCTCCTGGCGTGTCCGGATGGGCCGCCCCGGGCCTGGGCGCCCAAGGCCTTTGCAGCCGCCGTCCTTCTCTCCACGGCGCCTGGGGCCTGCCCTGCTCAGCACCACGCCCTGGGTGACGGCGGGGCCTGGGGCGCTGCTGCCGGGAGCAGGCGAGGAGCAAGCCCCTGTTCCCAGGCTCCACCCTCTGGGCCCTGACGGGGGTGGAGCTCCCGGGTGCGGCCGTCCTCTCCTCCGCCTGCGGAGCGGGGCCTCTCTCCGGATGGCCGAGGCGTGTCCCGCAGAACTAAGCTCTGGCCAGGCAGACCCCTGTCCCCATGTCTGTTCATGAACCTGCACTGGGACCCGGGAAGTTAAGAAGCCATTCAAGCGTTCAAAAAATAAAAGCGGTGAAAACATTTCCTAAACTTAAGAAACTGCACATTTTCTGGAACGCACAGTTAGGACGGGTTTATGAAGGGCAATGTAAAGCGTGTTGCAAAGTCCCCAGAACCTAAAAAGGACCCAGAAAATATTGACTGCGTCCTCCTGGATATAATCTATGTGCCTTGCAAGCGCTAACACCGCCTGGCCAGAGAGAATGGCTGCTGGCACATCCTGCGGGCTTCATGGAGATTTACTCCCACAGAAAAGACACACATACCTAAAAGCACTATCACCAGCAGAGTTAATCACCTGTTGGACACACAATGCTGCCGCACACGCCAGATCCGGAGCCGCCTCCAGGTCTGCGGAGCCTGGCGGGGTCAGAGGCATCCATCTCTGCAAATGACGCTTTCTCATAATTGAACAGCCTTCAGCCTATGAACGATAATTTAGTTTTTGTAAAGGATAAAAGACATACCTTTTTATAAATTTGTTGAAACATAAAGTTTACTTTTTTCTCATTCCTCTCTTTTCCTTCGGTCTCTTCTTGATTATTATTTTTTGAGGTTACTTTAATCCAGGATTAAATACAGTAATTAGAAAATAACATGCATTAAATCTTACAGAATATTAGGGAAAATAGTCAAAATTAATAAAAGCAGGAAGTCCTCTTTTGTAAAGAAAAAAATGAAGAAACTAATAGTCTAGAAATATGCATATGCATTTAGTGCATAAACATGGAAAATGGAGGGTAATTCCGTGCAAGCTGGACAGCTGTATTTGAATAAGTAATGAAAAAGGGCCAACCTATTTTATTTTAAGGTGAGGATTCAGGGGGACTGGAGGGCTGTGGGCACCTGTGTCTTCCAGAGGCAACCCCTGAATGAGTTTGTTTCCATTTCTTGCAGCAGCCGGCTTAGCTAACCACAAAGTCTGAAAGATGCCTGAAGTTAGTTAAACAGTCCTCACCCATTCAGCCATAATTCACCCAGTTAGGTGACAGGTCCAACCTGAAGGACCTGGAGAGGCTCTCGCAGTCATCACATCTTCTTTTTGGCGAGTTGAGAACTGGCTCCGACTTGGAGGCTTGGGGGGCCCTGCACAGACCCAGGGGAGCTGCTGGGATGGAGCCCACCTCAGGGGTCTGAGACATCGCCTCAGGCTCGCCTTTCAGTGGAACATGCTGGGCTGACGGCCTTGTGGTCTGCCTGACTTTGAATCGGGTCTGTTTGGCATATTTGCTTAGAGACCTAGTCTTGAAGAGTTTGATGGTTTGGCTTCAGAAATTGTTTTAGAATATTTTAGAACAGGACAGAGTGATCAAGGGATAAATGCTGGATAGGAAACACTACCATGTAAACATGGAAACTTTTAAAGAGCTAAAATATTAAAGTACTGAAACAATATGAAGATGTTTGATTTACTTATTTTCACACACACGAGATGTGTGTGTCTGTGAGTATATGTGTATCTATGTGCATTCCTGTGTGTGTGCATCTGGGTGTGCACACCTGTGTGCCTCTAAGCACCGTTCTCGCTGTGGGAAACAGCAGTGAACAATAGTCTTTGCCCTCCTAAAGGGAGAGAGAAATAGGAGAAACAGGTAAGGAGCCTGGTACGAGTCCAGTGATAAACACCGTGGAGGCGAGCGAAGCAGAGGGGCCAGGTTCCTGGGACCCCAGGCAGGGTCCAGCACTGAGGTTTTAAATTTAGGGGATCGGGAGGGTCATTTTGGTCAAACAGGAGGGGAACTGCAGGAGATGCTGTGCTCTGGATGAGGAGTGAGGCTGGCAGGCCTGGCCGGGGCATCCAGCTCTGTGGACCTGAAGCTTCCGTGACTGTGGCACTCATTTAGGGATGACAAGCCTTAGAGCCCCAAAGGTGGAGGTGAGTCCGAGACCAGGCTGAGCAAAGCCCCATTGGCCACGAGGCTTCCCAGAGAGCAGGGGGCCTGGAGGACACAGGAGCACGAGGGCAGGAGCACCGAGAGCGAGGGGCCGTGCCGGCGGGCGAAGATGCGACTGATTGTCTGGGAAGGGAGGCCAGTGCTGGGCGACGGTGTGAACCCGCGTGCCCTTACATTTTGTGGTAGTCATATTTAGAAAAACAAAACAGTAACCAGTGAAATTCCCGCTGCTGATGTATTTTACTGAACTCAGTATATCAGAACAACTATCAATTCACCCTGAAATCAACACAACACATCTTTGGACATTTGAGACTCTATTCCACATACTAAGTCTCTAAAATCCAACTTGAATTTTACGTCTGTAGCCCCCCCACCCCATGCAATCCAGGGCAGCATTGGAGTGCCGTGTCCCCAAGTCCACACAGCAGCACTGCAGCCCCCGCCCCACATTGAAGTGCTGCGGCCAGTGGCCCCCAGCAGCCCGCGTTGGAGCCTGGGTGCTGACGTCCTGGCAGGAGGAACTGGAGGCACCAAAAGGAAATGCCTTCTTCAGTAGGGGAGCGTCCCCCGCCCCACTGCTCTGGGAACAGCTGCAGGCAGGTTTCCTCTCTCCAAGCACTCTCAGACAGTGCTGTGATGAGGCCCATGTCATGGGTATTTGCGGGGACTCTGTGTCTTCTAGGAAAGGCTCCCAGGTCGTAGTCTCCCTGCCAAGTGTCCTGCACTGTGCAGGTTGCTCTCCTGATCCTCAAATGTGCCCTGGAGCTTCCCCTGGACCCTGGACAGCCCAGCACGTGGGTGAGCCGATGTCCAGTGCAGGCCAAACACAAAGTGCATCCACAGTGTGGGCCAGTGGTCATCCTGGTCAGGGCCAGCCTGCAGTTACCACTGCCTGGTGAATAAGACATGGAGTTCAGGAGGGCTGGTCGCCTGCTCCTGGTCATGTCATGGAACATTCTGGAACTGAGGCTCTATGTCGAGAACCAGTGCCTGCTGGTGTCCCTGTGAACTTGGAGGCCCATCTTCTAGGCCAGTCCTTGGTTCCGGCATAATCATTATGATACTGCCTTTCTTCTTCATAATTTTATAGAAGCTAACTTCATTTTCATTTCTCTAGTATATTTTTAAAAAACGAAAAGCAAAGTAGAAAGAATAATGTAAGACAAATACCATTTGTTTTCTACCCAATAATATTCTAAAATAATTGTAACTCTCTTTTAACAAAATAAAAAACATGAACTGTTGCAGGCAACCCTTCTGTCACCCTCCACTGTCTTTGCTATTTCTGATCTTTGCCAGAATTATCTTTTAAAATTTTATTAGTGGTGAAATATGAAAGTTTCCCACCTAAGATCGGAAGCAGCAGAAGGCTGCCTGCGCGCGCAACTGCCGTTCACGATGGTGCTGGGAATCCTAGTCGGCTCACTCAGACAAAAAACATATCACGTTTGGAAAGAAAAGAGTGAGAGTATCATTATTCACAGAGGGCATCATCGTCTGTAGAAAATTCTGCATAACATGTAAACCAAAAATAAATTCTAAACCTCTCAACAATCTAAACAGACCCCTCCCCTTGGCCAAGGGCATTCCAGAGTTAACCTGAAAACTAGCTCAGCCCACGATGGGAATGGGGTTGGATGAGCCTCATCATTCCTCTCCCGTTCGAATTCAGGAAAAGCCGACCAGCATTAACATCAACACAGATCTCTTCAGTCTGAGAAGAAACATTTATAGTCTATACTTGGAGGCTTCATTTGCATGATAAAACCTTGGTCTCTACAATCCCCTATCACAACCCAGATGCTCCCTTCTATTGAAAATAACCAACTGCCAATCAGAAAATCTTTAAATCTTAAATGACCTGGAAGCCCCCACTTAGAGTTGTCCCCCCTTCCAGATGAAACCAACGTACATCTCACATGTGTCTCCCTAAAATGTATAAAACCGAGCTGCCCCTGGGCCCACCTGGGGCACATGTTCTCGGCATCTCCTGAGGCTGCGTCACAGGACATTGGCCACTCTCATTTGGCTCAGAATCAGTCTCTTCAAATACTTTACAGAGTTTGACTCTTTTCATTCACATAAAAAAAATGACTAGAACTAAGAATGAAGTTACCAAGGCTGAAAATACACAGAACAACTGTTTCTATAAATGTGCAATGAACAATTGAGAATTTACATTTAAATATCATTTATAAAGTCATCAAAGTATGGAACATTTTGAGAAATGTTTGACAAATATTTTTAAGACTTGCAAAATGAAAACTAGAAAATATTGCTGAGTTTTAAAAGACCTAACTAAACAGAGAGGAAAAGCATGTTCATGGACCAGATGACTGGATATTTGGATGATGTCTCTCTCCTTAAATTAATCTATTCAAAGCAATCCCAATCACATCTCAGTAGGTTTTTTGTAGTAATTAACATTAATTTTCAGCTGCTTCTTAAATTCATATAAAATAGCCAACAGGCTGAACAAGACCAGAAGGCTTACCCCATCTGATTTCAAGACTTCCTCTAAAGCAACCACGTTTGGTACTGTGGTATTGGCCTCAGATAGACACTCAGATCAAAGAGACAGAACAGAGCTCGGAAACAGGCCCACAGGTCCCACAGGTGTGGAACTGACTTTTCAGCTGAGATGCCAGTGACTCGTGAGAGCATGCTTGTGTGTGTTTTGTTTTTGCTCCTGGGATATTTCCTTTATTTCCTCTAAGCCTGGAAATGAAAAACACAATCAGGATCTAGTTAATCCATAGCAGGAAGTTTCTTAGAATATCCGGTCTAAAGGTGCAGAAAATCTGCATGTTTACTCATTCCTGAGTGTCTGCAGAGCTCTGGGCGTTCAGCCAGGTGCTTCGCATGCATCTTCCATTGAATCCTCCCAACAACTCTGTGAGGACATTTCTGCAACCAACCCTTTTACAGGAGCCCAGAGACTTGAGCAGCTCGTTCTCCATCACATCCCAAACCTGTGTCAGAGCAGAGAATTGGTGTCAGGCCTGTGACCTCTCCGTAGCCCCAAATGGACTCATTTCAATGATTGACAAGTTCAAAGAATCCCAGACAGGAGATCAGCTACTAGAATCTCGACAATTAACACCCTCACCTGGGTGCTTCACTTAAATGTTAATAGCCTTGCAGTAAAGCTGCACAGGAAGGCAGGGCAAAATCGAGCCTGCCAAAGGCATAATTTAAAAAAAGACCCCAGGAGATGTGCTTGAGGCTGACAGATTCTTCTGTGCACCCACATCTCCTGTGAGCCCGTCATTTCCCGATCTCCACGGCGTGAAGGGAGGCCTGCTCTTCCTAGATGCTTCAACAAGAGACTGGTGAAGGAAGATTAGGCGTGGAAATGGATCCTGTATCTCAGTGGCCTTGCATATTTGAGTTGAAAACAAAATAAAACAAAAGGAGAAGGCTCCTCTCAGCATCCCCATCTTCCTTTTCTTACCCGGGATGAAGGTTGTGATGGGCATTAACAAGAAAAACGAGGACCCCCCCTTACAGACGCACCCAGGTGGGGGGGTGTGGTACGAAGGTGCCACGAGGACCCTCCCCAGACACACCCAGGTGGGGGTGCGGTACCAGGGTGCGTGGCTCATTCATTTATATTAATCCGTTCAGGGCATTGTACCAGTGCCTTGGCCATACCAGAATTTAGGAGATGATTTTTTCTTGTGAATGAGCCCATCCGTCTTTCAACAGTGATGATACCTTCATGGAGAGAAAAAAAGTGCAAACAAGCCCCCAGCACAAACACGCCGGCACGGCAAGGGGGCGACGTCGGGATGACGTCTTCTGTGCATGCAGAGCTTTACAATTTGCTCCATGGAACTCGAAAATATGTTTTTTCCAAAGAGGATAAGTTTCTCGTAATTTCTGCCTGTTATCCAAACATCACTCATTCTGTTTGTTTTCAAATGTTTCTCTTACCAGGCGGTTAAGCACCTTATTTAAAGAATGGTCTGCTCCATTTGAGAATCTAGTTTTTACTTCTTAAATGTGTGTGTGTGTGTGTGTGATGGAGTCTCACTCTGTCGCCCAGGCTGTAGTGCAATGGTGGGATTCTGCAACCTCTGCCTCCTGGGTTCAAGCAATTCTCCTGCTTCGGCCTCCTGAAATGCTGAGATTACAGGCTTGCACCACCATGGCCAGCCAATTTTTATTTTGTAATTTTAGTAGAGACAGGGTTTCACCATGCTGATCTCAAACACCTAACCTCAGATGATCCACCCACCTTGGCCTCCCAGAGTGCTGGGATTACATAGGTGTGAGCCACTGAACCCGGCCTCATTTCTTAAATTGTTTAGTTATGATTTTTCTAACACATTCAGCCTCATATGATGTCCTAAGGCAATGTGCACCAGATAATGTATTGATTGGAAAATGTAGTAAAATGTTTTACTATATTTCAGAATAAGTAGATTCACAATGATAAAGTAAAAATATCAGAAATAGTCAATATTTATTTCACTAAACATTTTCTAGGAAATAATATCTTGCAATTTGTGAACCTCAAATGTCTGAGACAGGCAGGTCTCAGTCCATTTAGAGAGTTTATTTTAGGCCAGGCGCAGTGGCTCACGCCTGTAATCCCAGCACTTTGGGAGGCCGAGACGGGTGGATCACGAGGTCAGGAGATCGAGACCATCCTGGCTAACACGGTGAAACCCCGTCTCTACTAAAAATACAAAAAAAATTAGCTAGGCGAGGTGACGGGTGCCTGCAGTCCCAGCTACTGGGGAGGCTGAGGCAGGAGAATGGCGTGAACCTGGGAGGCAAAGCTTGCAGTGAGCCGAGATCACGCCACTGCACTCCAGCCGGGGACACACAGTGAGATAAATAAATAAAAAATAAAAAAATTTAAAAAACAGAGTTTATTTTGCTGTGATTGAGGACACGTGCCTGTGACCCAGCCTCAGGAGGTCCTGACGACGTGTACACAAGGTGGTCAGGGCACAGCTTGGTTTTGTACATTTTAGTGAGACAGGAGACATCAATTCATATATGTAAGATGTACATTGGTTCCATCCATAAAGGCAGGAAAACTTGAAGCATTGAGGGGACTTCCAGGTCACAGGAAGGTGAGAGACAAATGGTTCTATTCTTTCGAGTTTCTGATTGGCCTTTGCAAAGGAAGCAATCAGATACGCATTTATCTCAGTGAGCAGGATGACGTTGAATGGAATGCGAGGCAGGTTTGCCCTGGGCAATTCCCAGCTTGACTTTCCCTTTAGCTTAGTGATCTTGTGGCCCCCAAATTTATTTTCTGTTCACAAATTGATACTATCGTTGACCAAAAAAACACCCCCCCCAAACTATAAAATATGTGAAGAGGTTTCTTCTGAGCCAATATGAGTGACCATGGCCTGGGCAACAGTCTCAAGAGGTCCTGAGAAAGTGTGGCCAGGCAGTTGGGTCACTGCTTGGTCTTATACATTTTAGGGAGACAGAAGTTACAGGCGAAGACATAAATCAATACATGGAAGGTGTACATTGGTTCGGCCTGAAGATGTGGGACATCTCCAGGTGGGGGCGCTTGCAGGTCGCAGGTGGATACAAAGATTTTCTGATTGACAATTGGTTGAATGAGCTAAGCTTTGTCTAAAGACTTGAAGTCAGTAGAAAGAAAGGCTCCAGTTAAGATAAGGGGGTTGTGGAGACCAGGGTTCTTGTTATGCAGATGAAGTCTTCTAGGCTGCAGTCTTCAGAGAGAATAGAAGGTGAATGTCTCTTTTCAGACTTTGAAAGTGTCAGACTCTCCTTTAATCTCCCTTAGATCGGGGGAAGGCCTAGAAAGGAAGGCCTGGCTGCATTAATGGAGATTCTCTACAGATGCAAATTTCCCCCACAAAAGATGGCTTTGAGGGCCCTCTCAAAATAGGTCAAATAAATATGGTTTGGAGTGAAATATTTTGCTTTCCTTCAGGGCCTCCCATCTGTCCTGTGGTGCTAACGTCAGGCTGGAATTTGGTGTCTCACTGCCACGAAGAGTCTGCTCTGTCAGTCTCATGATCTCTTCTTTAACGCTAATGTGCTCAGCTGTGCCTAAATCCAAACAGGAGGGAGGATGACTAAGGCGACGTGTCCGACTCGCCTTCCTATTGACTGGGAACTCTGTTTTTCAGGTTTCTCTGGAGTCCTCTTGGCTAAGAGGGGATCTGTTCAGTCAGTTTGAGGACTTAGGATTTTAGTTTTGATTTACACTATTAATATAAACATTGAAAGGACACAAAGATAGATGTGTACCCGCCCCCCTGCTACACCTTCGTTCTGCTCTCTAATCTTTGCACATACCAGAGATTTCGTAAGTTCTGTGAGCACCTGTTTTTCTGCACGTACCAGAGATTTTGTAAGTTCTGAGGCAAGGTCACAAGACGTGTTTAAGTAAGATAAACTCTTGCTGCCATAAACCTGCTCTCCCGCCTCAAAGGTTGAACCGAAATATCAGAAATGGCGGGAAATCGCCTTGTTCAAACACTAGCCAATCGTATATCTGATTTGTATAATAACTCTATGCCCACTTTTCTTAGACTATATAACACTGCTCGGAGCTCAGTGGGGGAGCTCTCCTGCCCGTCTCATTTCGTGAGCGAGGGAGAGTTCCAGGTTCGAACCTGTAATAAAGATCCTTGCTGCTTAGCTTTGACTCTGGACTCTGGTGGTCTTCTTCGGCGAATAAACGGTCTGGGCATAACACATGAACCTCTAGAATCTGTCACTGAGGTGAGAATTGAGTGACAGTGCCTCTGCAGAACTCAAGTCCTCTAAAATGTGCCTGCCCAAGTGTCTCCACGTCACGTTACTCAGATAGGCTGACATAACACTAGTTCATTAAAAAAACATGAACTATGTGATTTATTTTCTGGGAATCATGAAAATAAGAGAAAAACTGCCTAGGGACCCTTTCATAACACAGGTGTCGTCACCTGCAGCCTCACACTCCAACCAGGTCCTCAGCTCTGCCTTGCAGGGGCTCCTGCAGGTGGGCGGGGCTGGGCCTGCAGCGGAGCAGGGACCCTTGGGCCTCCCACCCTCCACCTTGGCCCCTCAGAGAGCCAAGCATCATCCCAGAACCTCCCAGCATCCAAGGCAGAGCTGCAGAGGATGAGAATTGAGCCTCCTCTGACTAGACCTGGATAAAATGTCAGTGCAGCGTATGAAACACCTGCAGCCAGTGCCTTCGCGGTGGAGGGGGTGGAGGGACAGAGGGACTGACCTGTTGGGACCACATGTGCCGCAGCAGAGGGAGCACAGGTCAGCCCAGCACAGCTCAGGAGCTCATCCTCATGAGAACAAAGCTACCACGCAAGTGTCACGGGTGCAACTGACAGGGCCAGTGTCACAAGTGGTAAAAGAATGTACCAAGACTGTTTTGGGTAAGGAACGGCAGATTTGTTAAAGTATAAAGATGTGTTGTAAAAAGTAATGGGCAGCACAGCAGAGAAGGAGCTGTCTGCCGAGAGGGAGGGGCTCGGGGAAGTTGTAGAGGGTCTGCCGCGGGGGCTCGGGGAAGGTGTAGAGGGTCTGCCGCGGGGGCTCAGGGGAGGTGTATAGGGTTGTGCCGCTGGTGCTATGTGAAGAATGAGGTGTTTGGGAACCGGATGTTGTGCCAGCCAGTTTTCTGTCATTAGTCATCTCAGAGCAATTGTTCTCCCCGACCTGGGGCCCCTCCCAAGGCTCAGCTGGGAGGACACCAAGCATGAGCACCTCCAGGGCAGCCCTGAGGACCCACCATGGAGGCCGCACAGCCCAGCCCCTACCCTGAGGCTCACCCTCTACAGGAACCCCGGCCTGGGCCCAGCCTCATGGCCCACAGGCAGGTCCTGAGGACACCCACAGCATTGCCTTGAGCTACTTCCTGCACAGCACCCGGGCAGGGTCAGGACACAGCGTGCTGGAGCCCCCACCCTGAAAACCCCATTCTTCCCAGAGCCCAGAGGCCAGGGCAGGTCCCCAGCTGTGCACAGCACTGTTCAGCCCAGGCCCTTGCTCTTTGCGCCTGGCCTCTGGGAGAGTTTAACACAGAAAAGGCCCTGCCCTGGCCTCCTAAGATGGAAGTCTAGCTGGGGAGTGGGGAGCACAACTGTAGTTAAACACCTGTGAGCCAAGCACTGTTGTGGACAGATTTGTGGGGAACCCATTGACACCCTACCTTTTCCACACAGAGAAACACATACTCATGCACACTCACACACATGCACAGTCACACATGCATGCACACTCACATGCATACACACACATGTTCACTCACATGCACACACATGTTCACAGTCACGCATACACACACATGTTCACACACACATGCATACACACCCATATGCACCCATGCACACACTGACACACAGGTTGAAACGCACCCACACCTGCATACACACAATCATGCATACTTACAAGTACACACATATGCACACACATTTGCATACACACAGTTGCACGCAGAGAGCTTCACACATGCACACACACACAGGCATTCACAAGCTGTCCCACACATGCACATATACACACACTGACACTCTCAGACACACATGCACACTCACGCTCACACTCATGCACACAACACAAGCCACACGAGCAGGAGCCAAGAAGCACATGGGGTCAGTTGCGCCCTCCCTCAGCTCTGACCCAGCCAGGCGGCATCCTGCATTTTAAATACATCGTGTCCCCCCAGCCCTTCAGGTCTTCTTCTCACCGATCAAGTGTGTGTTCACGCGTGTGTTCCTGACATCCCCTTTGGCATGGGGCTGTGCTTCCAGCCTGCAGAATCTGCATGTGGAGGGTGGGAGCGATCCTAGGGGACATTGCCAGGAGGCCTCCTGCAGCCGGGAAGCAGAGCTGAGGCATAGGAGGGAGCTTCTCTGGGGTGGACGGATTAACTGAAACTGTTAGGCGTGCTCTCAAACGATCACGCAAATCCCTGTTTTAAATCACAATATCCCTGACTTCAGAATTTTTATCTTGTTTTCAGGTAAAAATCATCTTGTTCTGCTGAAAGTCAAAAGCAGCCCCTATTGTTGTTTTTTAAATAACTCTCTGGTTAAGACCAAACAATTCTGTAGACTCTTCCATAGGAAATATATTCATGAGGCTGATGCTTATAGAAAGTTTTATCTTGTGAGTTATGAAATAAAAATGCATTCAAATTTCAAGAACTGTTTATTGGGCCACAAGCATATTTAATATTGTCAAATATTGAAGATGTTTTAAAGTTGCACATGCTGGGTTCACGTTGCTGTTCTACCAATCCACGGGAGTTTACACAGTCTAACTCTGTCGCCCAGGCTGGAGTGCAGTGGCCGGGAGCTTATTCTTTAGATGAAATTTATATATTTAATATGAGGTTGAGTTCAATAATCCAGAATGCTCATGGAGAAAGCCTTCTTTTCTATTAGTGAGATATTGGAGATTTTGACTCTGGAAATGCATGTCTTGCCTATGGACCCAAAAGTGGGCTAATTCACCCAAGTGTTTCCCAGAAGTTCTTATCAAACTCCCTCATGCAAGGTGGAGGATTTAATGATTATAGCTGGAAGAGGTGATTTCACGGGTGACTAAAAAGTCTTTGATTTCTACTGTCTCATATCTAAAATGTCATTACAGCTTAAATGATTCCCTAGAAAACTTTTGTCCCCGGGGTGAGCATCTCTTCAGAAGTTCTTAGTCATTTATTCCTGCAATCTCAGCCTCGGGCCGGTGGTGGAAGGCAGTGAAATGCCTGCTGACCACTGGCAGAAAGGTTTAGGGCTTCACATCAGTGTTCCGATTTGAGTTTACATTTTATGTTTTTTGTTGTTGTTGTTGTTGTTTAAAAAGCCTTCAAATTGAAACAAAACAAATAAAAATATTAGACACCCATGTACATTTCTAATTCCTTACAAAAAAAAATGCATGTTGTGGACTGAGAGGCTGGAGAAGCAGTGGCAAGAATCACCCCTTCTGGCAGGTTCTGAAGTTTTCTTCATCAAGCAGGACCTTCCATTTGCCATTTTTCAGTGGTTCCACCACACGGTGCTTGGCCCAGTTTCTGAATTCTGAGACCCTCCCTCTGAGTGCGAGTCCCATCCCTTCTCCATACTGCAGAGCCAGAGTGCTACACTCTTTTTAAGTATTTGATTCCCTGTGGACATCATGGCTCACGTCTGCCTTGCTGGGGCCATCTGCCCTGTCTCATTAAAGCTGACCAAGACCCACTAGTCCCCTGTGGGGAGTTTTGGAATCACCCTTACGACTACAGTGAAAGTCGGTATTTTCCCTAAACCGTCACTTGCCACCTGAGTCGTGCAGAATTGAATGGGAAATGGGAATTTGGTCCAATCCTGGGCTTAGCCACTGACCACGCAGTGGCATTGTCTATATGAATGTCGGTGATATATTTGGCAATTTTCAACATTTAGCCATTTTGGTGCTTCTGTTAAAATTAGAGACTGCACGGTCTTGGCCAAGGCAGTGAGCTCTCTGGCAGGATGGGGTCTCTCTGGCAGGATGGGGTCTCTCTGGCGGGATGGGGTCTCTCTGGCAGGATGGGGTCTCTCTGGCGGGATGGGGTCTCTCTGGCGGGATGGGGTCTCTCTGGCGGGATGGGGTCTCTCTGGCAGGATGCGTCGGAGGAGTCTCCAGGGCAGCGGCGCCTCCCGTCTCGTGTTGTTGCAGCTTCAGGTGCTTGGAGTTAAGCTGACTTGCACCGGAGGCCCAGGGGCCAGGTGAGACCCCAGCTGGAGTCGGATACCCTCTGCAGCTCTCCTCTGGGGCGGGAATCAGTCTTGCAGGTTACAGCTGGAACAGCCTCCATGGCCATCTCCAGGAAAGCCAGGGTTTCTGTGACACCAAGAAACTGCCCTGGGACGCCTGTGTCCCTTTCCACGTGAGCCACTTATAGGGACATGGCTCTGGGCTTGGCCCACTCTGAGCTGAGCCCATGCGTCTGCTGACACTCACGCCAGGGCGCCTGGGCCTGGTGACGTCGCTTCCTAGGAAATAACAAACATTCTCCTTACCTTCCTTTCTCTCGGTTTTCCTTCCAGCCTTAAGTTTCCCGGGGACTATCATGTGGAAGTGAGTGATCTGGATGAAACTGAGGCAGCATTTCCTGCAGAACGGGGACAGCGGGCGCCACCCACACCCACGCTCGACCAGCAGAACGGGGACAGCGGGCGCCACCCACACCCACACTCGACCAGCACACGTTCGCTCTTCCAGGAGCATCTTCTCAGGAAGAGGGAAGATGCACACCCCACTGCGTCAATTCCGGGAAACTCCGGGAACACCATTCGGTTTGTTTCTGAAGGCTGCCTTAAGCACCACAGACTGAGCAGCTAAAACAACAGACACTTATTTCCTCAGCCCTGGGTGCTGGAAGCCCGAGGTCAAGGTGCCTGGGTTGGTTCCTTCTGAGGCTTCTCTCCCTGGCTCACCCTGGGCGTCTCCTCCCAATGTGATGTCCTCACACGGGGTCGCTCTGAGCGTGTCTGTGTCCTAGTCTCCTCTCCTTATGAAGACACCAGTCAGATTGGGTCAGGGCCACCCTAACAACCTCATTTTAACTTGATTACCTCTTTAAATACTCTGCCTCCAAATACAGTTACATTGTGAGGTTCTGGGGGTTAGAACCTCAACATATGAATTTTAGGGGGACACAGTTCAGCCACAACATCCTGTGTCCACCCTTCCTAACGATTATATCATGATCCTTAATCCAAATCCAAACCAGGCCCCTCCACCGGGTGCCCCTGCATTGAAAGACGCATGTAAACCAGACCACAAAACTGCAAACACCCAACACCACTGAGGCCGGGCTGGGCTCTTCTCCGCTGCATGAAGCCAGCCGCTCAGCTTTGTCTTAGCAAAGGGTGACTGTGCCGGCACCCGGGGGCAGATTATGTCGCTGATATTTTGGGGAGTCAGCTATGGATGACGTGTGAGTCCCATGCACTCTGCCAGCCAATGTCTATGTTTATGAACCCCCCAGGCTTCCCCACAGAAGTGGGTGTGAGGAATGATTTGGGAACTCTGGGGTGCTTTTTCCCGGGAAGTTCACCCTCCCAGCAATAATGAAAATAAAAATAAAATGGCAAAAGATCTCGGTGTTGTCTTGACCATTCTATGTTGTAGATGAAGCAGCTTTGTAAATGTTCCCACTTTTCTCGGAGAATAATTTCTTATCTAAAGATTTGAGAAACCTGTCTCACCACATGAGCGCTCCAAAGCAAAGAGACTGGTTCACACACGTGTTAGTCCGTAGCATGGAAGGACAAATAAATCAGGTGGAGAGTAATTCAAACGTTTAATCTCTCTGTGAATTTCAAAGTGTGGAAAGGCAGAAGGCGCATTTTCCGATTAGGTTAAATGTCATTCACCCGACTCTCAGAGGCCCGTGAGCGCCTGACAGCTCCGCTGCCTGCAAAGCACAAAACACCTTTTCCAGGCAGCACCTCTGAGAATCCAAAAAGCCCGTCCCAAAGCTATTGTAATTAGAAGAGAATTTGTCAACAGAAGAAACGTGGAGCTAGTTACAGGGAGGCTGTAAAGATTCCCCTGGGGCTTCCTAGGAAAACAGAGTTGATTTCTGTAAAGCAGAAACCAACCGCCCTCAGCAGAAAGCCAGGTTGGCGCTGAAGCAGGCAGGTTCCCGTAGGACCCTCTTGATCTGCGATGGCAGGAGGTAAACAGGTTTGGACTCTCACAGCTTTGGGTAGAAACTCAACCAGGTGTCCTCCCACATGGCCGGGGAGTCGGCGACAACAAGAAACCGTGGGGGGAGACCAGCTTCCGCTTGGGGCTGGGTCCAGGCAGGCCTGGGGCGTCTCCTTACAGCCTGGATCTCACAGGAGGGGAGCAAGGAGAGCCCTGTCCAGTGGGGAGGACGACGACCAGTGAGTCCTCTGCTTTCACCACTTGATGAGCCCAGCAGACAGGCAGGCGGGGAAGGCCCACCCATTTTTTGCCTGTTTGTTTTATTCTGAATGAATGAAAGATAAACAAGGAGAGCAATGGGAACAGAATGTGCTCGGCCTGGTTGGAGGGACTGGAAGATAAACAAGGAGAGCGATGGGAACAGAATGTGCTCGGCCTGGTTGGAGGGACTGGAAGAAAGTCGTCTTGGCAAATCCAGGTAAATGGGTGGATGACGTAACACAGTCAGACAGAGACAGAGAAACAGAGAGAGATGGAGAGACATAGAGAGACAGAGACAAACCGAGAGAGAGAGAGAGAGAGAGAGAGAAAGAGAGATACAGGGACTCAGGGAGAGATAGAGGCCCGGAGAGACACAGAGACAGAGCCAGGGAGAGACAGTGCATCCACTCTCTGTCTGGTGTCTGTTTTCTATTTGTTGCACTCTTTGTGGTGTTGGTTTCCTGTGAGGGTGATGCGGGGCAGGTGAGCCCCAAAGTGGGGTTAGCCTGGAGGGTTCCTGGCTTTGCTCAGGAAAGAGTTCACAGGCAGCCAGGACGTGGAAGGAAACAGCTTTACTGAAGCAGCAGCATCACAGCTCCCTGATAGCTGGTGCAGAGCAGGGCTACCCCATAGGCTGAGAGCAGCAGCTCAGGGCAGGGCTGCAGTCACGTTTATACCCAGGTTTAACTGCATGCAAATTAAGGGGCAGGCTATGCAGACATTTCTAGTGAAAGGGGAGTAATCATTGGGTCGTTGCCATGGCAATGGGCGGTCACTTCAACATTGCCATGGCAACGGTAAATTGACATGCCACACTGGTGGGCGTGTCTGATTGAAAGCTGCTTTCTCCTGGCCCTGGTTTAGCTAGTCCTCTATCTGGTCTGGTGTTCGAGTCCCATCCCGGGAGTCAAGTCCTGCCTCCTACCTCAAGGGCACAGTGGCTGCCCGAATGTATCGACTTTTATCAGACATTGCCTGCTTCTCCTTGAATTAGCACTCATTATCATCATTATCGTTATCACTATTCTCCTTGAATTAGCGCTGAACATTATCCTGGAGGGCCTGAAGACTGAGAACATGCAAATCACCCCTAATATGTTGAACACAGAATTGCCATGTGTTTTCCAAATTTTTTCAATGCATAGCAGTACTTGATCCCAGAACCACCTGGGGCAGGGGCTGTGACTGTCCCCATTGCACAACTGAGGAAAGTCGGGCATAAAGAAGTGAGTGAGGCCCAGGGACACACGGCAGTGGGCGTCTGAGAGGGAACCACAAATCCAGGAGTCAGCTTTGGAGCTCACGTGCTGGCCCACTCCCCGCAGGGCAGCGGCCGCCTTCACGGGGCTCATCCCAGAAGGCCCAGGGGACCCTTCGTCAGGGCGAGGCTGGACCAGGATCCAGGAGCTTTGCAGTCGTCTCTCCTTGCACGGGCACCACACCTGCACCCCTCTGCATCCGTCTGGTCACGTGCTCCCCCCAACTCTGCTCAGAGGATGGTGTTACAGGTGAGTGGTGATTATCTGGGGCTGGTGGCGTGAAGGTAAGGAGAAATCACCAAGGCAGTTGTAGGTAAATAAAGACAGATAAATCTAATAAATTAGAGCAAGTATAAAAATACATTGCAAGGGAGCAATGGGCAGGCCAGCAAAAAGGAGCTGACCACAGGGAGACGAAGGCTTGCTGGGGACTTTATAGGATGGTGCTTGTGCTGTGTACTGATAACGCCAAGGCCGCAGTGAGCTGGCCTGCAGGCGTCTGGTGATACCATCTCGGCACAGGAAAATTCCGAGTTATTTGCACAGGAGGGTTATTTGTCCTGGACCGTGAAGAGAGGCAGACTTAGATGTTATCTGCTTTCTCGTTTTGCTTTCCCTTCGTCCTGCCAGCCGGACTCCTACTCCCTAATTAAGACTCCATAGACAGGGTCCACTCTCTAAACCTCCAGCTACCCCCGACCCCTCCAGGCTGGGAAGTCATCTGGTATCTGCACCTCCTGGGATTCACTGCTCTGGCTCCATCACCAACGTCAACCCTCCTCAACAAGACCTGTGATTTTCCTTTCCTTCCAGGCACATGAACCCAGATGTACCTAAGGCACAGGGGAAATGAGCCTTTGCTCTTATAAACGACTAGGATGGGGGATTGTCATTATTACAGCAAAACTTCACTGAACCTGAGATGTTTTCCCCAACAGCTGCAATTCTTCTTAGCTCTTACTTGTATAGAGGAGGTAACTTAAAAGTAAATACAGGCTAAATTCAAATATAGCTTCGCATATTACGATACAGTGTTATTTGTTTATTCAACCAGGGATTACTACCTGAAAAGAGCAATACTTATTTAATGATGGAATTTCATTTATCATTGACCAACCCATGGCAAGGGGTGGAGGAGATTTACAGAGAAATATAAATGTAGGGCACGATTTCCATGTCACTTTCACATCGCAGCACATCAGTGCATGGGAAAACCCTCCTCTCTCCTGGCAAATGTCCACAGAGAATGATGAAGATTGAGACTTAATTTTTACTAAGGACAGTTCAAGAAGAAACATGAAAAAGTAGGTCACGATTGTCATTGACCAGCCAGGTGTGTTAGTGAGCTGATTTGATGAACGATTGATGGGGCTGCCAGTGTGCAGTTCAGTTCTTATTCCCGCACCAGAAGCTGGGGGAGAGCGTGCATGCTGGGAGATGGAGGGTTTTCCTCCGTGTTTGTGAACTGCAGTTTGGTCTGTGTCTGTCTCTGACCAAAGTGTGGTGCACACAGGTGAAGAAGGCTGCGTGGAATCTGTCAGTAGAGTTATAATGCTGTGCTCCAGAAAGATTAGGAAACTTTGGAACACTTCAGATTGAAAGTGTTTAAATAATAAAGTAAATCAATGAAACACATCCATTTAATATGTAGTAAATTGATTATTGCACCACGAGGGTATTTATTAATAATTAATAATTACCATCACTAGAGAACATATTGGTATTTCTATATTGATTGGTATTTATATATTAATATATCTGTCTACTATATTGTAGAATTTATTGATGTACATGTATATGTATATTACTGTCCCCATAACCACCTGGGGCTGGGGCAGGGGCTGGTGCTATGACCTCTCCCATCATACAGCTAAGGTCCCCATAACCACCTGGGGCAGGGGCAGGTGCTATGGCCTTTCCCATCACATAGCTGAGGAAAGTTGAGCACTGGGAAGTGGGTGACGCCCGGGGACACACAGCTGTGGGTGTGTGAGAGGGCGTCACACATCTGGAGAGTCGTCCTGGATTTGTTGGCCAGGATATCTGAGACTTGTCAAAAATCAATGTATTGTTAAAATAAAAACTACTCAAGTAAAATTAACTGAAAAAAATGAGAGGTAGTATGTTGTTCAGTTTTCAATAGTCAAAGCATTTTCTGCTGATGAAACTAACTGAAATGAACAGTCAGAAAACAAACGGCAGTGATGGCTCCATGCCTGTAATCCAGCGCTTTACAGGGAGGCGGGGGCCCAGGCCGGATCTGGGTCGGGAATCGAGACCACACGGTGAAACCCGTCTCTACTAAAATACAAAAATTAGCTTTGGGTGCCTGTGGTCCCAGCTGCCGGGAGGCTGAGGGCAGGAGAATGGCCAGCGGGAACCGGGAATGGGGACTGCAGTGACAGAGATGTAGCCAGTACCCTCCAGCCTAGGCGACAGGCAGAATCCGTCTCAAAAAAAAAAAAAGAAAACAAACAGCAACACAAAAGCTCCAAAATAATCACGTTGTGAAGGTTTAAGCAGCTACAAGAAGGGCATAATTTCTAGTGAAAAATAATAATAAACTATGAAAAGAAGCAGAAATTAAGAAAGAATATATGAGATTCAAGCTAAGTATACTGATATTATGGATAACAATGTGCTTCTTAAAAATATTTAGTATCTATTAATAGTTCTTTATATAAATGAATATTTTAAACTAAAATATATACTATAAATATATATAACATATATATTTTATAATACTATAAAATACATATATTTAAACTAAAACACATAGGTAAATTTAATTAAGAATGAAATGCTCACTGGATGGGTTCAGTAGCAGAACGACTGTTGGCAGAAAGAGGAAAGCATCTGAACTGGAATACAGACCAATGGAACAACAGAGGGAAACACGCCTGAGAAAAACAAAAATAGATGTTCAGGGACATATGAAACCATCAGAAGAGATTTATATTTTTATTATTGAAGTTCTAGAAGGAGAGAAAAGCGAAGGAAGCATTTTAAAAATGCATTTGAAGGGATAAAAAACTAAACTGACCAAATTTGGAAAAGATGTAAAATCATCAGATTCAGGAAGCTGACCAAACTCCAAACAAGACACACTCAAAGAAAGCCATGTAAAGAAAATTCTTAATTAAATGCTGAAAACCAAAGACAAATCTAAAAGCAGCCAGAGAAAATGGACACCTTATTTGTAGGGAAATATATTTGAGTAATGCTGAATTACTCATCAGAAACTAGAGGCCAGAAGGAAACAATATTTTGGAAAGTGATGGATGAAAAGCATTGTCAACTCAGAACCCTACATGCGTGAAAATGTCCTTCAGGAATGGAGAAGTCAAGATACTCTCATGTGAATAAAATAAAGACAGTTTATCACCAGCAGACCCATCTTAAAAGAACAGCTCAAGGAAGTTAAGTTCTCTACATAGGGATAAAACAATAAAAGAAAAAATCTCACACAATAAGAAGAAAAAAGCACACAAGAAACAAAAACATGAGTAAATACAACATGTTTTCTTCTCTTCCTGAGTTTTCTAAATTGTATTTGGTGGTTGAAGCAAAATTATTGCATTGTTTGGTGTGAGAAGACATTAAAGACAATTATAAATGGGGAAAGAAAAGAGATATAAAAATAGGTTGTATTTTTATACTCAAACTGGTAAATGACAATGGATGGAGAATATAAGTAATGTCTACATAATGTGCAATTAAAATACTATAGAAAAATCAAAATGAAATTCTGAAAGTGTCCAAGTAACCCATGGAAAGATTTAAAAAACAAAACAAAACAAAAACAGAAAAATGGCAAACTGATAGAACAAATGCAAAACAGAAAATAAAATACCACATTTATACTCTAATGTTTAAATAGTTACATTCAATGTAAATGGTTTAAGTATGTCAATTTAAACACAAGGATTGCCAACAGAAGTAAAAAACATGGCCCAACCAAATGCTGTTTACAATAAAAATCACTTTAATGCCATAGGCAGGTTAAAGGAATGGGACTAGGCAAGTCAATCATGCAAACATTAATTTTTTAAAAAGTGGATGTGGCTGTATTAACATCAGACAAAGTGGACTGCAGAACAAGAAAATCAGAGACAGACATTATATAATAATAAAAAAGTCAATTCATCAAGAAGACGTAGTAATTCTAAATGTGGATGCACAAAATAGCTGTGGAATACATGAAGCAAAAGCTGAGAGAACTGAAAGAAAAAGTAGATAAATTTATAATTAGAGTTGGAGACTTTAACGAGTCTGTCTCCAGAACTGATAGAACAACTATACCAAAAAAGCTTCATGTTTACATACGCATTTACTGAGGTGCCACGGAAAGAGAAATGGGCCGAATCCTGGGCCATGCAGTAAACTTCAACAAATCGCAAATTATCAAAATCGTACAGAGAAATGAAATCAATGTAGAAATCCACCACAGAAAGGTAACCCTGAATTCTCCAAACCCTTGGGAACTAACACACATCTACCCCAAAGAAACGCAGGCTTACATTCACACAAAAACCTGTTCATGAGCGTTTACTGCAGCCTTGCTCATGGCAGCCTCAAAATGGAAACAACTTGGTTTCCTTCAGCTGGTGAAACAGTCTGGCAAGCCTGGACCGCGGAATGCTATTGAGCAGGAAAAAGGAGGCAATATTATCACACTCACCAACCTGGATAAATCTCTGGAGGATTATGTTGAGTGAAAAAAGCCAATACAAAAGGTTCATACTACACAATTCCATGGTATATCATTCTTGAAATGGCATAATTATAGAAACGCAGAACAGGTTGGTGGTTGCCAGATGTCAAGGCACGGATGGGGAGAGTGAGCGGGATCCTTGGTGAATGGGGGTCCGTATCTCAACTCTATCAATGTCCACATCTTGGTCGTGACATTGTCTTATTGTTTTGCAAGATGTTACAATTGGATGAAGGGTACATGGGTTCTCTCTCTACTATTTCCTACGTCAACATTGTGACTCTACAGTTATCTCAAAATAAAGAGTTAAAAACAAAGATTGATAACAGCAGTGAATCAAAGGATATGAGTGTTATTTGAGCTCCTGAGTTAAGATGCTAAAAGTGCTTTGGGCTTTAATGTCATAAAATAATTGAACACTTTTTTTAGTTTAGGAATTATTTCTCAGAAAAGCCTAATAGTAATATTAAGTTTCTCTTTTTATAGGCATCCCACCTAATATGAAAGAAGATATTGAATTTCAAAATCATCATTTTGCAACTTCTAGGGAAATAATCTAGACCTTGATCATCAATAAAGTCTAAACCTACCAAATTAATGTCATGGGGTTAAATTTACAATGGACGGGCATCCGGACACAGAGAATGCACTGATTCATCTAAACTTTACCAGAGAGGGAGGATCAGACACTGGGTGGGCTCTGATGAGATGCAAGGGGTCCGTCCACGCCCCCAGTGTCAGCCTCTTGCCCAAACCACACTTGAATCTGATCACACTGCTGTCAGCTTATAGGAATGTCCCAGAAGACAAAGGATATGGAGATTGCAATCAGCAAATCCTATAAGCCAAATAACACAGATTGTCCAACAAGTAAATGGAAATAAGATGGGGGCTGCACATTCGACGAGACCAAAGAGACACCAGACAAGTGCAGAGCTTGGAGGCTCCTTGGATCCTGATATGAACAAGGCAACCCCAAAACGCTTATGAGACAACTAAGAGAATTTCAACACAGGCTGGATATTGATGATGGCAAGAAATTGTGAGTGTACTGCAGCTGTGCGGGTGGCATTTTGATGTGGTAAAGCAGTACTTGGCTTTCAGATGTCTTCCCTGAGACATCCATGAGTGACACAGTGTGAGCCCCAGCAGTCAGTAAGCGGAAGTCGGGTCATCGGGGTGTTGACAGTGGTTGAATCTGGGTGATGGCTGCAGGGGTTCACTGCTTTATCTCCTCTACTTGTATGCATGTTTGAAATTTTCATAATAAAAAGTTAAAAATTCTTTCCTGGAGCCCTTAATTGATGGAGAGCAAGTTTATAAGAACAAGGTGGAATTGTCAGGGCCCCAAGACTCAGCAGGACCATCTCGTGGCATTCACGGGCTCAGTTGCCAAGGCTGAGAGAGTCATCGATCTCTGCTCTGCTCCTCCTTTGCAGGCTCATGTGCGGCTGTCCCAGGTTCCATCTCAGACCATCCACAGGGGCCCGAGGAGGATTCCCAAGGCCTCTCTAAGGCTTTATCATCTTCTCTTGCCTGAAGCTGAAAGATGCTGTTATACAAGAACATGGCTTTCATTCTGTTCAACCTAATGGACCTTGAAATTAAAACACATGCAATCTACAGCAAAATAAATAATGCATTACTCAAATACTGAGAAGAGTGGTTAACAATTTCCAAACTTGAAAAAAAATATTCTCGAGAAAGATTTCTTAGGGAATATAAGTAAATAGACAAGGACATTTCTGGATTATGCTTGTGGAATATGAGTGATGCCCCATGGATTCCATGTTGCAGGACGCCAGGAGTCCCTCATTTCTTCACTTTCTAACTTTTCACATCTGTGCTGCATGCAGTTGGGCACAGACGCTGAGTGAGCTCAGTATGACCCTGCTCCAAAGCATCTCAGGGTGTTAGGTGGAAGGCGTCCAGCCTTGTGAGAGAAAGTGAAAAATGGGTTAGGAACCATGAGTCCTAACCCATTTGTGCAATGTTAGTAGCTGAGGGGTGAGCCCTGTTTGACCACATGAGGATGGGCCTGGGCCCAGGACACCTGCTGACCGAGAGAGGAAGCCTCGCACCCTGGGCCGGGCCCACCACCACCTGCCTTCTCTGTCCTGGACTCAGTGCGGCCCCTTTGCCCTCCTGGAGAGCAGGTGTCACGCGGGCCTCAGGCAGTCCCTGCTTCTGCATTTCAGACCCCGCTGGGGAGGGGTCAGAGCCCTTTGCCTGCAGCATGAGCTGGGCTCCTGGACACCGTCGCCCGTATGGGCTTTGGGACAAGACACCCAGGTGGCTATGGGCTCTTCCTCTGCCTCCCCCATGTGAGTGACGCGGTGCCCAGCAGGACCTGTGGGAATCGTGTCTTCCATGGTGAACCCAAGGCCTCTGTGTCTCCCACACACCAGCCTGTGGCTGTGGTCAACCAGAAGGGCTTCCCCTGACTGTTGCAACACGGCAGGAATGGACCCCACAGTGAGGCACACGCCCTTGTCCAGGGCCCCCCGGAGCCTGGGTGTGGCTTCTGGAAATGCAGGTCCAAGGCCACGTTCCCACCTGGAGGAGCCCTGTAGGGCTGCTGGGCCCTGGACCCGACTGCGAGCTCTACCTCGGCTTTCCCCGGTGGCCACACTGTCAGAGGCTTGTGAACCAGAGCAGGTCCACTTTGAACAGGAGCTGAGTAAAACGCGGCTGAGAGCTACTGGGCTGCATTCCCAGACAGTCAGGAGTTCTGAGTCACAGGGTGAGAGAGGTCAGCACAGATACAGGTCATAAAGACCTTGCCGATAAACCATGTTAAAGAAGCGACCAAATTCCACCAAGTCCAAGATGGCGAGAAGAGTGACCTCTGGGCGTCCTCTCTGCACACTCCCACCAGCTGGGTGACGGTTTACAAAGCCATGGCAACGCCAGAAAGTTCCCTATAGGGTCTAAAAAGAGGCGGCATGAATGATCGCCCCCACCCCTTGTTTAGCATCATCAAGAAATAACCAGAAAAATGAGCAATCAGCAGCCCTCGGGGCTGCTCTGTTTTCGGAGTAGCCACTCTCTTGTTCCTCCACCTTCTAAATAAATTTGCGCTCACTTTGCTTTATGGCCTCGCCCTGAATTCTTCCTTGTGCGAGATCCAAGAACCCTGTCTTATGGGGACCCCTTTCCTGTCACAGCACCACGACCCCCTGGGCGGGTGCAGCCGTGTAGACCTCACCTCTGCCCAGAGGCGCTCCCGGGGGGCCACGGCCTCCCCCTCCCCACCTCGGAGCTCGCCCTGCCCGGCCCGTCCCGGCCTCCCTCCCGCCCCAGGCGCGGGTGGGACCCCTCCCTGGAGCCCCAGAAACTCCGCCCTCCCGTGGAGGAAGGCGGCGCAGGCGCCCAGGCCGAGAGCTCCGGGAGCGCGGACGGCACCGGCGAGGAGGAGGCCGCAGGGCTGAGGGCGCGGCAGGTCCCGGGGCAGCCGCAGGGACCCCAGACCAGACGGTGGCCGCGCCTGTCCCCGGGGGCTGGGCGGACTCGGGAGCTGGCGGAGGCGGAGCCCAGGAGCGCGGCTGCCCAGGGAGAGGCCCGAGCGCGGGGAGGAGGCGGAGCCGCGGAGCGAGGCGGTTCCCTCCAGGGGGCGCGGGCGGCGATCCCGGGGCTTTTCTGCTGGGCCTTCCCCGCCTCGGGTCCGCATTGTTTGAGGATTCAATCTCCACACGCTGCAGAGCTCGCCCGGCCGCACACAAGGCTGGGTTCCTGGAGAGACAGGTCGCTCCCTTGGGGCGACTTCCCCGGATCCCGTGAACTCAGGGGGCTGTCCCCGTGTGAGCGGGAGACCCTGGGGGCAGGGACGGGGCACGGCGGCTCCTGCAGCCTCGGGCCACACCGCGCGGAGCCCGAGTGTGGAGCCCAAGCTGGTGTCTCAGCTCAGGGCCAGGTTCCTAAATCAAACCGTGATTCTACTTCCCCTTGTCTGATCCTAAGTAATCCAAATCCTTCAGAGCACACAGGAATCAATCATCTGAATTTCACGCGTGCAACTTAGATCTACAAGAGAGAGTCAAGGCCAGGTGCAGTGGCTCACGCCTGTAATCCCAGCACTTTCGGAGGCCCAGGCGGGCAGATCACTTGAGGTCGGGAGTACGAGACCAGCCTGGCCAACATGGTGAAACCCCATCTTTACTAAAAATCCAAAAAATTAGCTGGGAATGGTGATACAATGCTTGCAATCCCAGCTACTCGGGAAGCTGAGGCAGGAGAATCGTTTGAACCCAGGGGGCAGAGGTTGCAGTGAGCTGAGATCGCGCCAATGCACTCCAGCCTGGGTGACAAGAGCAAAACTCCGTCTCTAAAAAAAAAAAATGTCAAGATCCCACATTTTATAGTCAGGGTCCTCGTGTGTCTAACCTGCTGTACGTTTAGATATTCTCTGTCTTCCCTGGCATCATCTGTTTTATTTAGATGCTGTATTTAGAGATGGTCTCCGGAAATATCATTCTTAAGAGTATATTCCGTATATATTTTAACTAATAAAAAAGTTCATTAATTCTGAAATTCAAGGAATTCTAAGTGTGTCTTTAAACCAAATGTTGTGGAAATCACAGAGTTACGTTTAAAAATGAAAGATTTAAAGTCGAAAGTACTTTTTGGTTATATTATCCTTTTTTAATTTTTTTTCCTTTTTTTTTGAGACGGAGTCTCGCTCTGTCGCCCAGGCTGGAGTGCAGTGGCCGGATCTCAGCTCACTGCAAGCTCCGCCTCCCGGGTTCACGCCACTCTCCTGCCTCAGCCTCCCAAGTAGCTGGGACTACAGGCGCCCGCCACCTCACCCAGCTAGTTTTTTGTATTTTTTAGTAGAGACGGGGTTTCACCGGGTTAGCCAGGATGGTCTCGATCTCCTGACCTCATGGTCTACCCGTCTCAGCCTCCCAAAGTGCTGGGATTACAGGCTTGAGCCACAGCGCCCAGCCGGTTATATTATCCTTAAAAGAAGACAATGGGGTGTGCTGGGAAAGATGGAGCTTGGTGTCATCACTGCCTGGAGATGTGCTGAGGTCAGTGGAAGCTGAATCTCCTGCCCGACTTCACGGGGTCACCCCAGAGAGGAGAGCTCCTTCCTTAACCTGCTCCAGCCTCAGAGTGCCTTTTTCATCAGCAAGCGCCTGAGAGATGGAGGGTGAACGAGTCCCCACTTGTCAGCTACTGGATTTGGAAGAAGAGGCCAAATACACGAAATGAAAACTTCACTTCCAAGTAATCACCTAGAAATGTTTAGTCAGCATGACCTTTGCAACACTGGATACCAGTTTAATACTAGGTACAAATTCAACATGGTGGCAGCTTGAGGTTGTCGTCAGGAGATGCACAGGGACTCAGACACACCTGGCTCCTTCCAGTTAGGTCCTGGCTTCCTCCGCAGCTCCTCGCTCTGAGAAGTCTTGTTCGCAGGTAGCCTGTGGGGAAATGAGTCTGTGCTGCCTCCAGGGCCTCTGTGTTTCTGTTGCTTCGTGCAGAGTCTACAGGTGCCCGAGGGGGGTGAACTTGTTGGCGTGCGCACCTGGTGGTGGAGACGCAGAGGTGGTGCTGTGTGGGTCCTACAACACTGCCTCGGAGGCTTGCAGGTTTGTGGCCACAATTGCTCACCCCTCCTACCCTCAAAGTCTCCGCTTCTCTCCCAGAGCAAATGAGATGGAATTTATGTCAGAGAGGAGTGGTGATCATCCCGTTTCAGGGCAATGGAAACTGCTTCACCCTCAGTGAATAGACGTTTAACACCAAACAGTTGTTACTGTTCTCTGTTTTTAATGCTAATGGCTATTAAGCAGCCCCTAGAACCCCGATGGTTTGATACTTCAACTTTTATATAAGTTGACTGTTATTGCTGCTGGTAAAAATGCCAATTGTTCTTAAACACAGTGACCACACTTAACACTGCAGCTCCTGTAAAAGCTTTGCTGGCTGGTTATGTGCTGTGTGTGAAGACAGTTTATTTAATTTGTTCAATATTATTCAGCTATTAGCTTTATATAATGACTTCTAATTTCTCAATTTTGGCTTCATGGAACACAATCAGGTTTTTGTGTTAGAAGATAGTCTTCAAATGGTAGATCAGTTAGCCTTTATATAGAAGGTTAATGTGTGTTGACTTTCAGTGCTAGAAATGTGTAGAGCCCTCAAAGGATTCACCACTATCACCACCACCACCATCACCATCATCACTGTTATCACCATCACCACCATCTCCTCCACCATCACCTCCACCATCACCACCATCACTACCATCACCACCATGTTTCTATTGCAAGTGAGGCCACACTTTAAGCACTTTACATATTGTTTCATGTGATTTTCAAAAAAAGTTTGAAATATTATTATTGATAATAATGAAATGAAGGTCGAGTGAGATACAGTGATAATATGCAAGGGTAATGTGATGGAACTGGTTATTTCTGAGACCTGAGACCTGAGGTCAAAGAAGACTTACAGAGAAAGAACTGCCCAGAGCAGAAGTTGTATTTGATATATATACATATTTATTTTAGACAGATCTCACTATGTCGCCCAGGCTGGTCTCAAGCTCCTGGGCTCAGTGATCCTTCTGCCTCAGTCTCCTGTCTTAAAATCAATTTTAAATAAGATATAATTCACGTACAACAGGATATGGCCATTTCCTCTACAATTAAAATTTACATTTAGCATTTTTGTAACAGAGATTGGCTAGTGTTAGATTATTTTGGGGTTTCCTTGTCTAAATATGTATTAATTTTGATTTACTTTTTAAGAATATTTTTACTAGCTATATAGTTTGTTTTCGCTGTCTCCCATTTCTCTTCAGCACTTTAAAAAAGTACCCCTGTCTTCTGGGTTACAGTGTTTCTGATAAGAATTGTTTGATCTTTATCTTAGTTATTTTACATATAATGTCCCCCTGCCTGCTCTTAAGGTATTTTTACCATTTTAATACTGTGACTACTAAGCAATACCCTGTAGCCTGAAACTTTGTCACCGTCTCTGGTTTTCAGGGATTTGACCACGACGGGCCTGGTTTCTTTGTGCTTATTCTTCTCGGGGTTTATTGGTCTTTTAGTTCTGTGGGTTTGCATTTTCTTCAAATTTGGAAAATTATCAACAATTATATATTCAGCTTTTTTCCATGTTCCTTCTTGTCTTGTGGATCTCCTTTTACGTATGTACTGAACGCTTGCGACTTTCCCAGGGGCCACTGCAATTTTCCCCGTGTTGTCCTCCATCTCCTTCCTCTCTCTGTTTTCTTTTAGATTGTTCCTAGTGCTGTGTCTTCAAATTTCCTGACTGTTTGGTTCGGCAGTGTCTAGTATGTAATTAATCCCACGCAGTGAGTTTTCATCGCACAAGGTGCTTTCTCGTGATCGCAGGCTCTTGATTTTAGATTTCATTTCTAATCATTGTTTTTAGCTTTTTCTTTAATTTTTATCACTTTTACAATGGATGCCTTAAAGTTCCTGGCTGATGGTTTTATCATTTCGGTCTTTTGGGGGAAACTCTCTCATGGCTGGTATCTCCCCTGTGGGGTCTGTGCCCTTATTTTTCACGTCTTGTCATTCTGCTTGGCTCCCTGATGTGACGGGTTTCACTTGGCTGTGGGTGGGTTTTGCTGCCCTCCTTGAATGAACGTCGTACCTCCTGGCAGGCACCTTGGTGGCCAGCAGATCCGTGCTCTCACTTCCGGGTGTGGGATCCATGGCGACCTCCAAGTCTAGTGATTCGCCCAGGGACCCTCAGGACTCAGCAGCAGGTTGTGCACCACGGAGGTTTATTACAAAGAGGATACACAGCAAAGGCAGCAGGAGAAAGACAGGCATCGGGCTGAGTCGAGGAGGGCCGAGTGCAGGCCCTGCCCAGGCCCCAGGAGCAGCAAATTCAAGGTCATCTCCACCCCAATGCCCGTGCCAGCCTCCGGGTCTGAGGCTTCTCCAGACAGTTGTCCCGTGGACACGTTCTCCTGCACAACCTGCTGTGGCAGCTCCAACTCAGGCCCCTGGCAACGAGAGCCCAGCTCAGTCTTGCCAAGCAATCCTGACACGTCCTGAGGAGCTGTGCGGCCCGCGGTGGCTCTGAACGGAGCCAGCCAGTCAGAGCAGCCCAAGGCCCCGTTCCCGGAGCTGGGCCAGGCACAGCACAGGTCCCGGTGCCTCTGGATGCTGGAAAGGCCTCCGGTCAGCCCCTGCCTCACAGGGACCTGGGAGCGCTGCCTGGGCAGGTGAGCAGCGTGGGTTTCCAAGTCTGTTCCAAGCAACAGTTTACAACTCACTTTCCCGCGTGGGGGGCTGTGAAGAGGCTGCCCAGGCGCTCTTTGCTCGTGGGTTCCCTGCCACCCGGCACTTCAGGGAAATCTTCCCGCCCTATGTGGGGGTTCCTGTTTCCCCCAGGACCCTGAGTCCCTCTTGATGGTGGCCTCCGTCCTCTGTGCCAGGCGTTGGTGGATTTTTTTACCTCCTCACCGCGCACTCTGCTGAGGCTTCAGTGGGTCACCAGCTCCATCTCCATCTGCGTTTCTCTCCTTTAAAAGGTCATTCCATCTCTATAGTCATAGATGGGGCTCCACGTCTTACCCCAAGTTGATGCCAGATTCTCTTGTTTTCCATTTTTTCTTTTTCCCCCTAACTTATTTCTTCTTTCTTTTTACTTCACAATTTTTTAGTACAAAAAAATTAGAGTTTCATGACTATGTAGGTACCAGTATGTTTTCATAAATGCAAAAATGTGTAGCTCTGATTTGCTATGTAAATTATGAAAACTGCTTCTGGAACGACACGAGAATTTGCATTCACTTTAACCACCTGGAAGAGAGGTGCCTTTGAAACAGGATTTTCTATGAAGGAAATACGTTTGCATTGTTTAGTGTTTTTGGATTAGTGAACTGTAATATAGAGTTATAGATTCAGCCATTTCTAATCCTTATTTTCCAAAACCAGCCAAACTTGTGAATGTAATAGTTATTTATTTTAAAATAAAAACTAAATATTAACCGTTCTCTGGCCTTCCTGAGAAATATTCTTTATGAAAACAAAACCTCTGTGCTCAGGCTTCACTCCTTATAGAGAGCAGGCGAACTGCAGGGCTGTGGGTCTGTGGTACCCAGTGAAAGGCCACGGCGTGTGGCCCCAGCCCTTTCCCAGAGCTAGGAGACCAGGATGTTGTGACATGACTAGTCTAAAAATTGTAACGTCATTGTCCATGAATGGAGCTTCCCTGGGACACAACCATGTCTGTCTTGCTTTCCAGCTGCAACAACAGAGTTAGGAATTTGCAAAAGAAACCATGTGGTTCAAATGCCAAGGGTATTTACCCTCTGGCCCTTTGAAGAAAGATTTGCTGATGCTTGATTTAAATGGGCAGCCAAAAAGTATGCAACAGATTTAGCTCTCATTAGTGATGACAACTCACAGCAATCTACCAATAGAAGGGACTGTCCTCAGCCTGATAAACAGCATCAGTGAAAACCCTGAAGCTAACCCCATGCCCAGTGGTGAACAAGGCCCCCTAAGATCAGGAACAAGGGCGTCCCCATCTCTTCGTAGAGAAAAATGCAACTTTCACAGGGTGTCTCACCATGTTTCGTGGCCAGTTTGTAAGAAGTGCCTTTCCGGAGGCTGAGGGAAAAGGATCACTTGAGGCCAGGCGTTTGGGACCAGCCTAGATAACATAGCAAGACCCCATCTCTGTAAAAGTAAATTAACAAGTTAGCTGAGCATGGCGGCCCGCAGCTGTACTACCTTGGATACTCAGGAGGCCCAGGCGGGAGAATTGCTTGAGCCTGGGAAGTCCAGGCTGCAGTGAGCTGAGATCGCTCCACTGCACTCCAGCCTGGGTGACAGAGAGACCAAAACAATCGTGTGTTTAATAAATGTTGTTCAATTTTATTTTAAAATATACCTTGGCCGGGCGCGGTGGCTCAAGCCTGTAATCCCAGCACTTTGGGAGGCCGAGACGGGCGGATCACGAGGTTAGGAGATCGAGACCATCCTGGCTAACACGGTGAAACCCCGTCTCTACTAAAAAATACAAAAAATGAGCCGGGCGAGGTGGCGGGCGCCTGTAGTCCCAGCTACTCGGGAGGCTGAGGCAGGAGAATGGCGTGAACCCGGGGGGCGGAGCTTGCAGTGAGCTGAGATCCGGCCACTGCACTCCAGCCCGGGCGACAGAGCGAGACTCCGTCTCAAAAAAAAAAAAAAAAAAAAAAATATATATATATATATACCTTAAAATTAGAGAATTTGGAATGATTATAACTCTTTGAAAAATAATGTGAACAACCACCTCTTTTTGTGGATGACCAGGATGCATACCTGGGAACACTCACGTACAATAATTAAAGAAAGCTATTTTAGTGATCAAAGATGTGGCCAGGTACGCAACACACAACATATGCATTGTTACACATCGTTAAATGTTGAGTGTACTATCAATGTATTATTACAAACAGGATATGGAAATAGTGAAAATAGCCAAAAAACAAAAACTTCATAATACTTAGGAACTGACTTCATAAGAAAGGGACAAACAAATACACCAAGGAAATGGCAAAAGTTTTAGTGATCAATAGAAATGAAGACTTGAATAAGTGGATAAAGATAGCCTTTTAAACAGGAAGATGGTAAAAATTCAGATACTTCCCTAGTTAATATGTGAATATAATGCATTTTAAATAGAATGCTAATAGAAATAAGTTGGAGCTTCACAAAATGATTTAAATTTTAAATTAAAGAATTAATGTGGATGCATATCCTGGAAAATGTTATAAAATGATACTTGGTGGTGCTGAAAATGGCAAGATATTAAAGAGTTTTATAAAGCTGTGTTTTAAGTGGCTTTGTATTTATTCAGAAAAGGAAAACATAGACTTATGGAACTAAATCGAATCAAGAAACTTATCAAGAAGCAGATCTAGGCACATATGCAGTGCTTACATATGACAGTAACACAAATTATTAATGTAGTAGATACGGCACCAATGGCCAGCCTTCTTCTGTGAGAAACAATGTTAGGACCCTCGAACATAAATATAAATAACTTCTAGAAGAATATATAGAGGTACATTATAGTTCAAGGAATGTTTCTTAGGATGAAAATGCCCAAATGAGAAAAATATTAGGTACATATATTTTTATTTTTATTATTGAGATAGGTCTCACTCTGCTCCCCAGGCCAGCATGCAGTGGTAAGATAGCTCACTGCAATGTCCAAATCCTGGGCTCAAACCATCCTTGCACCTCAGCATCCTGAGTAGCTGGGACTACAGGTGTGCCCACTACACCTGACTATTTATTTTTATTTTTTGTAGAGATAGGGTCTCACTATGCTGCCCAGGCTACTCTTAAACTCTTGACCTCAAGTGATCCTCCTGCCTTGGCCTCCCAAAGCACTGGGATTACAGGCAGGAGTCACCACCCTCAGCCTACATAAATATTTGTAAATACCTATTAAACATGTAGTTATAAAATTACTAAATAACAAAAGAGAAAACAAATCTATTTAGATATGTGAAATGTTTGGGCCCCACAGGGCAGCTCACACCTGTAATCCCATTGCTTTGGGAGCAAGGCAAAAGAGCCTGGGAAACAGAGCGAGACTATCTCCAAAAAAAAAAAAAAAATTTGTAAATTTATTGCACATGTAAACAAGGTAAAAATAAAATTGACAGCATAGAAAAATATTTAGAATAATATGCAAGACAAAATTTACCTTAGCTAATAAAAAGCCTCTGTATACTGACAAGATTTTAAAAAAAATACAATAAAAATTGGGCAAATATAAAACAGTTACTTATGGAAAAATAAGTGTGAATGTCTAAAAACATTATAAGGTATGCTCAAGCTTATTAGTACTCAGGGAATACAAAATAAAGTAACAATAATATAGCAATTTAAATGGGTTAGTTTGATAAGCATTGAAGTGATCATTTAATATGTTCTGGGAGTGTGAATTGTCACAATTTATATTTAGAAAAAAAAATCTGGAAATTGTTGCTGATGTTAATTTTATTCCAACTTATTAAATCTATTCAGAAGAAACAAAATATCAATGTATTCTGCTAAACGTGCAAGGATGTTCATGGAAGCATTCTTTCATAGTGACAACAAACAAACCACGCCAGCAAGCGAAAAGTTCACCAACCAGTAAATGATGGGATAAAGCACATTTCATTTAAACTGTGGAACCATATGGGAAAATGAAGTCAACCAGTCTGTATGGATGCAGCAGGCTTGTGCGGTCGGTTGCTACATAAAACAGTTGCAAAGTATTATACACACTGTCACCCTGTTTCTGTCAAAAAGAGATTAGAAAAATAATAGGGTAACATATAAAATAATTAATAATGAGATAACATGACAATGTTAATAGACTTTTTTACTTATTATAAATAAACTATTTAAGAAAGTTAAAAATAACATTCCAACGATTATAGGTAGAGTTTATTCCTGTAGATAACCCTTCTACACATAAAAGTATAGACTACTTGGCTGCAGCCACAGAAGTAAATCCCTTGCTGGAAGCCTTGACCTGTGCACATGGGCACGGAGCCAGCAAAGAGCTCCTAGGGAAGGGAAGGGCATTGGGATTGCACCAAACGCTCAAAATTCAGCACCTTTCACGGTCTGCGGTCGATGTTGATACAGCAATGGGCAGGCACCTCACTGAATTATTGAGAGTTTTTGTTGTTGTTGTTGTCGTTTGTTTGTTTGTTTTGAGATGGAGTCTCGCTCTGTCACCCAGGCTGGAGTGCAGTGGTGTGATCTTGACTTGCTGCAACCTCCACCTCCTGGGCTCAAGCGATTCACCTGCCTCAGCCTCCTGAGTAGCTAGGACTATAGGCATGCGCTACCATGCCCTGCTAATAATTATTGAGAGTTTTAAAAGAAGCTCTGAAATTATGGACAGAGGGGATGGACTGTGTCTGGGGCAGACAGGGTAGGAGTAAGTGAGGGCGACTTTCCTTGCCCTTCAGATTCCCTCTCTTGTGCTTAAATGGTTAATGTGCACGTTCAGTCTCACGTGAAAAGGTAGAAAATCTCACTAGCAGGGTACTCATTAGATAGATTGCCTTACGTTGGTAACATGGAACGCACTAAGGGCATTAAAACATGACCAAGGAAAATTCTATATCTATTGAGATAGCTAGCCACAAATATTGTTAATGAAAAAAATTAATTTTTGGAAAATGCAGACACTGTGGCTGTCTGGGGGGCGAAACATGATACTTCTGCTTATGTATGCTCATACTTTTTATGTACATGGAGTACATATGTTTAAATTTTTACTGTTTTATACTGAAGGTATTTTGAACAACAAAATCTTTTTATTCAGTAATAAATTCATATATACACACTTACACATAGATTTATATATGTGAGAGTTAACGAGATGTATATGTGTGGGTGCATATATATTGCAGTATCCGTAAGGAACAAATGTGAAGGGACCATACCCGCTCTTGCTGAGTTTGCACCCTATCACCTGGGAGAAACCACACAAAACACGGAGAATACCCAGTGTGGAGGCTGGGAGACCCGAGAGGAAGTTTATTGCCCTCCTTTACCTGTGTGTTTCGAGTCAGTCCAGCCAACCTCAGCGTTACCAGTAAAGCAGAAACAATGCCTTGTAGAGAAGCTTTGTAGCACATGGTAGAAATCAAGGAGAGTGCAGATAATTTTAACATTCTAGATGACTGCTCTCCTCACTCAGCGTGCCATTAAAAATCACACTTTTAGATACGGCTACATAAAATTCCTTAAGTAATCATTCCATACATTAGTTTACAATCAGAGCACATTCCCCAATTCGGCTTAAGCAAAATGAATTTGCATTTTTACTGATATGTTTAAAACTAGGTTTTATCATAAAATGTTCCCAATTAAACAGTTTGGGATTAAATTTATACTTTTTTGATGAGGTAACCATTTTTTAATCAAAAAGCTTAAGTCAGGGGTTTAGTCTGTTTTGAAATCCATGTAGAGCTTCTATTGATAAGGACATCATATTTCATTTCTATTACACAGACTTTTTAACCTTTTGGTTACCGTTGTGATGATTTCTCTTATGCTTGCAGAATATGCTTTCATGTAAATCCGTCCACGTCATCAGGATGGGTATGACCTTGACAAAGAAGGATTGAAGGTCTCTGTCTTCTCCTTCCTGGGAAAAGCTCTGTTTTTTGAACTGAGGTGACTTCGCTTCCTAAGTCAGCCGCCTACCCCAGCACGGACGAAGAAGCCTTGTACACTGTAGTGGGAATGTGAATCTGCAGCCGCGGAGGAAAACGGGACAGTAGCTCCTCGAAAAACTCAACATGGAACCACTGTAGGATCCAGCAAAACCACTCCTGGGTTTATGTCCCAAGGAAACGAAATCAGTACATCAAAGAGACACCTGGATTTCCATGTTCAGTGCTGCACAGCTCACAATAGACACGGCACGTTCACTGCAGCACTGCTCACAATAGACACGGCACGTTCACTGCAGCACTGCTCACAATAGCCACGGCACGTTCACTGCAGCACTGCTCACAATAACCACGGCACGTTCACTGCAGCACTGCTCACAATAGACACAGCATGTTCACTGCTGCACTGCTCACAATAACCACGGCACGTTCACTGCTGCACTGCTCACAATAGACAGAGCACGGTCACTGCAGCACTGCTCACAATAGACATGGTATGTTCACTGCCGCACTGCTCACAATAGACACGGCACGTTCACTGCAGCACCGCTCACAATAGACACGGCACGTTCACTGCAGCACCGCTCACAATAACCACGGCACGGTCACTGCAGCACCGCTCACAATAGACACGGCACGTTCACTGCCGCGCCGCTCACAATAGACACGGCACGTTCACCGCCGCGCCGCTCACAAGAGACACGGCACGGTCACTGCCGCGCCGCTCACAAGAGACACGGCACGTTCACTGCCGCACTGAAGGGGTGGCCTGCCCCTCCACACCTGTGGGCGTTTCTCGTCGGGTGGAATGAGAGACTTGAGAAAAGAAAGAGACACAGAGACAAAGTATAGAGAAAGAAAAGTGGGCCCAGGGGACCGGCGCTCAGCATATGGAGGACCCACGCTGGCACCAGTCTCTGAGTTCCGTCAGTGTTTATTGATCATTATCTTTACCATCTCGGAAAAGGGGAAGTGGCAGGACAATAGGGACATAGTAGGGAGAAGGTCAGCAAGAAGACACATGAATAAAGATCTCTGTGACATGAATAAGTTTAAGGAAAAGTGCTGTGCTTTGATGTGCATATATGCAACCATCTCCATAAACATTTTCAGTGCATGAAGAGCAGCATTGCTGCTAGCACGTCCCACCTCCAGCCCTAAGGCGGTTTTCTCCTGTCTCAGTAAATAGAACATACAATTGGGTTTTACACTGAGACGTTCCATTGCCCAGGGATGGGCAGGAGACAGATGCTTTTCTCTATCTCAACCGCCAGTAGGCCTTCTTTCCTCTTTTACTAATTCCTCAGCACAGACCCTTCATGGGTGTCAGGCTGGGGGACGATCAGGTCTTTCCCTTCCCACGAGGCCATATTTCAGACTATCATATGGGGAGAAACCTTGGACAATACCTAGCTTTCCTAGGCAGAGGTCCCTGCGGCTTTCGGCTTTCCGCAGTGTTCGTGTCCCTGGGTACTTGAGATTAGAGAACGGTGATGACTTTTGACAAGCACACTGCCTTCAGGCACTTGTTTAACAAAGCACATGCTGCACAGCCCCAAATCCATTAAACCTTGAGTAGACACAGCACATGTCTCTGCAAGGACAGGGTTGGGGGTAGGGTTACAGATTAACAGCATCTCAAGGCAGAAGAATTTTTCTTAGTACAGAACAAAATGGAGTCTCTTATGTCTGCTTCTTTCTACACAGACACAGTAACAGTCTGATCTCTCTTTTCCCCACACCGCACTGCTCACAATAACCACGGCACATTCACTGCAGCACTGCTCACAACAGCCACAGCATGTTCACTGCAGCTTTACTGACAGTAACCACAGCATGATCGCTGCGGCACTGTTCACAACAGCCTGACGTGCTCACTGCCGCACTGCTCACAATAGACACAACGTGTTCACTGCCGCACTGCTCACAATAACCAAGGCACAGAATGAAACTAATTGTCCATAGGGGGTGAATGGATAAAGAAAGTTTGATGTGTACACACACACACACACACACATAATATTATCCAGCCTTAAGAAAGAAGAACATTCTTATTTGAAAAGAAGGAAGCATGTGACACGGTGGGTGAGCCTGGAGGAGGCTGCTCAGCGAGGTAGGCCAGACACAGAGAGACACATTCTGTGTGATCTCCCTTCCATGTGGAATCTAAAAAAGCCAAACTCAGAGAAGCAGAGATTAGAAGGCTGGTCACCAGGGACCGGGAGGGGAGGTGGTGCTGAGATGTTGGTCAGTGTGCACCAGCTTTCCATTGTAAGTGGAATAAGGGCTGGGGTGGTGACGGATGTGTTGGTCAATTTTATCGTAGTAATCAGTGCAAAATGTATCATAATCACCTCACCATATTGTACACCTTGAATGTATTCAACCTTTATTTTAAATGAAATGCTTTTCTTTTCAAATCAGGACACAACTTTTTAAAAATGTCACTTGCCCATTGCAGGTGATTACATTTTTATTGTCACCCAACCAAGGTCCTTCCCAGCAAAGCTCCCATAGCTCTGACCTGGGGAGGATCAGCCCCTCTTTCCTTACCCTGAAATGAAGGAGACCTCGATGTGCCATGGAACCCACCTACGCTTGCACTTCCCCTAACATTAAATCATGACCGTTTGACATCTGACTGAAACGGCTACCTGCTTTATCCCACTACCGTTCTTCAAGAGGATGTGAACTCACATCCTGCCTCCACCTCTTCAGAACCTAAATACTCCCACAATAACACCAACCCCAAATGCAGTAAACGTTGAATCAGGGATCCTTTTCCAGACGAACCACATGAATAATGATCTGAAATAAGTCTTTTATGTTTTAAAAAAGTAATTACTGAGGTCTCTGAAGCTGCAGATGCGTATGGTCTCATCCTGGGATTCAGGTAATATCACAGTCACAGGAAGCGCCGAGAGCAGGGACTGGAGAAACCAGGAGGTTTCTTAGTGGAGCTTTTCACCCACCTTATTTTCTGTTTGCTTGCGGAAGCTTACCCTAGTGCGTTATTGAAACAGACTCATGACAATAAGTCGAGATTTTTGAATTATTATGTGATGAAGCCCTGGGCACTATTTCCAGTTCCGTATTGGGTGGACCTCGGCCAAAAGAGCAATCACAGTCGTAGAAACTGATCTGACGCTTGTTTTGTCTATTCCATCTCTAAGTCCCGCTGCACCTTGAACAAAACCGTTTTTATTAGTTTCCACAAATGTTGGTCACAGCATCACACAATCTGAGATTATGCTGCTTCCTTATCTATCTCATTTCTTTGTGATATGCATAAAACAGGTAGAGTTAAATGAAAAAAATTACATTTTCATTTTTATCTTGACAAAATGGAGAAAGAATGTCTATTAACATTTTCAAGTTTTAAAGTCATCATATTAAGAAAAGTCTTACACACGTTTTCTTTTTCCTTTTACTGACATGTAACCGTACAGCCCCAGGAGTTTTGACAAAGTCTGCAGCCACATATCAGCGCTCCAACCAAGGACAGAACCTCGCCGGCATCCTGGAATCACCCTCTGCTCCCAGTGACGGCCACTCTTCTGATTTCCACCCCTGCCTTGCATGGGCTGCCGTTCATGGACTTCCTACAGGCGGGTGATACTAGACGTAGTTTTCACCTGGCTTCTTTGGCTCAAGGTTGTGGGAGTCTCGTTACCTGCAGCACACAGCTGGTTCACGTTGGGGCCTGGTGGTATTGCTTTGTATGGATACTCTACCATTGTTTATCAATCTTCCTATTGATCGATAATTAGGTTTCTCCACATTTTTCCCATTATGAATAAAGCTGCAATGAAGAGTACCATAAAGACAGTTTGCAGACAATTATTTTCATTTCTTTACAAATACCTAAGCATGAAAGAGCTGGATCCTATGGTAGCATATGTTTTGTTTTCTGTGGAAATGCCAGTTTTCCCAAGTGGTTGTACCAGTGCATGCTCTGACCAGCAGTGGATGAGAGTTCCAGTGGCTCCTTTCCTTGCCAACATTCGGTACTATCATTAAAAAAAGATTGGCTATGTTAATGGGTGCATAATGGTACTTTGTTGTGGTTTTAATTTGCATTTGCCTAATGGATAAGGATGTGAGCCATTTTTCATATTTATTATCCCATGTGGTTTCTATCTTTATTTACATGCTCTGTATCCGAGTTCTTTGCTCTTTTTGTTTGGTTGTTTGTATTTTTAATGTTAATTTTCAGGGAATATCTATGTATTTTACCATCTGTGAGTTCCTTGTGTAATGTGAATATTTTCACCAGTGTCTGGCTTATTTTTTATGTCCTTAAACATTTTAAAAAAAAATAAACTGAAGTCATCAATTTTGATGAAGTCACGTTTATAAAACATTTTAATTTTTATACCTAGTGCTTTGCTTTCAGATTCTAAGAGATTTTGTCTATCCAGATCTTGCAAAATTTCCCCTTAAGTTTTCTTCTCCTGGGGTGTTTCAAGGGTCAGCGTTGACACTTCCATCTCCGTTCCACCTCCAGCTCATTTGTATGGATTCCTTAAGCAGAAGTCAGATCCCAGGTACATTTTAGTATGAGACTGTCAGTTTATGTGAAACAGGATTGTTGAGATTTTGACTGGAATGCCACTGAATTTACCTGACAAATACAGGAGAAGTGATCTTTCCAATATTGAGTCCTCCAACTGGTGAGCACAGCAGCACCTGTTTCTACTGATTTACATCTTCATTAACTTCTCTTGGAAATGCTTTGTAGTTTTTATTGTAGGGAATTTATACATCTTCCAATAAATGTATTCCTATGTGTTGTATGGTTTTGATGCTATTTTAGTGTGTTGATTTTAAAATGTAAGCTACCAAATGTTTTTAACTATCATATATATATTGTAGGCAAATAATTTTTGTAATGATCATGTATTCTGGCCTTTTTGAGATGGAGTCTCACTCATCACCAGGCTGGGTGCAGTGACATGATCTCACCAGCTCACTGCAACCTCTCCTCCCGGTTCAGAAGTGATTCTTGTGCCTCAACCTCTGATTTGCTGGGATTACAGGCTTTACTACCACTACAACTATTATTTTTGCTTGTATTGTTGAGCCAGCACCTGGCTTCATTTTTGTATTTTTAGTATTTTGTGTGACTGGTCTTGAACTCAAACCTCAAGGTGATCCACCTGCCTTGGCCTCCCAAAGTGCTGAGATCTATTTTTAGGTTTAGTTCCTGAGGCCTTGGACTTTTTAGATGTGCAACCTCAGTCCTCCTCTGCAATTAGAGAGGGGCTTGCATGGGTGTAATTAATGAGCAGGTTCCATCTGTATTGACAAACTTTATGCTAACGTCAGATTGAAATGGTGAGCATGCACATTCTTCTGCACCTCCGTGGGAAAGAGGTGACGATTTCACTACTGAGTCTGATGCTAGCTGTGGCTTTTCATGGTGCCCTTTATCAGCCTGAGGATGTTTTCTTCTTTTCTTACTTTGCTGAGAATGTTTTTCTCCACAAACATGTTTTGAATTTTAATTCTATTTTATTCTATATCACCCTATTACATCTCTTCTTTATTCTACTAATATGGGGGATTGATTTGCAAATATTAATGCTGCCTTGAATTTCTCTAATAAAGTACTTTTTAATATGACTAGATTTTATGTGATAATAATGTGAGAAGAGTTTTTACACCCGTATTCACAGAGGATGATCATCTATGCTTTCCTTTCCTCTAACACTGTTGTCAGGTTTGGGACTAGGGCTGTTCTAGGGCTGTTCTGGCCTTGTGAAAGGAGGGGGAGGACCCTCCTCTTTGTACTCTAGAGGGTTTCATGTAGGGTAGGATGATTTCTTTCTTTCTTTTTTTAAAATTATACTTTAAGTTCTGGGATACATGTGCAGAATGTGTAGGTTTGTTACATAGGTATACATGTGCCATGGTGGTTTGCTGCTCCCATCAACCTATCATCTACATTAGGTATTTCTCCTAATGCTCTCCCTCCCCTTCTCCTCCACCCTCCGACAGGCACTGGTGTGTGATGTTCCCCTCCCTGTGCCCATATGTTCTCATTGTTCAACTCCCACTTATGAGTGAGAACATGAGGTGTTTGGTTTTCTGGTCCTGTGTTATTTTGCTGAGGATGATGGTTTCCAGCTTCATCCATGTCCCTGCAAAGGACATGAACTCATTTTTTTATGGCTGCATAGTGTTCCAGGGTGTATATTTTCCACACTTTCTTTATCCAGCATCATTGATGGGCATTTGGGTTGGTTCCAAGTCTTTGCTATTGTGAATAGTGCCACGATAAACATACGTGTGCATGTGTCTTTTTGTAGAATGATTTATAATCCTCTGAGTATATACTCAGTAATGGGATTGCTGGGTCAAATGGTATTTCTGGTTCTAGATCCTGAAGAAATCGCCACACTGTCTTCCACAATGGTTGAACTGATTTACACTCTCACCAACAGTGTAAGAGCATTCCTATTTCTCCACATCCTCTCCAGCATCTGTTGTTTCCTGACTTTTTAATGATCAACATTCTAACTGGTGTGAAATGGTATCTCACTGTGGTTTTGATTTGCATTTCTCTAATAATTAGTGATGATGAGCTTTTTTTTTTCATATGTTTGTTGGCCACGTAAATGTCTTCTTTTGAGAAGTGTCTGTTCATATCCTTCACTCACTTTTTGATGGGGTTGTTTTTTTCTTGTAAATTTGTTTAAGTTCCTTGTAGATTCTGGATATTAGACCTTTGTCAGATGGATAGATTGCAAAAATTTTCTTCATTTTTTAGGTTGCTTGTTCTCTCTGATGATAGTTTCTTTTGCTGTCCAGAAGCTCTTTAGTTTGATTAGATCTTATTTGTCAATTTTGGCTTTTGTTGCAATTGTTTTTGGTGTTTTAATCATGAAGTCTTTGCCCATGCCTATGTCCTGAATGGTATTGCCTAGGTTTTCTTCTAGGGTTTTTATGGTTTTAGATCTTACATTTAAGTCTTTAATCCACCTTGAGTTAATTTTTGTATGAGGTGTAAGGAAGGGGTCCAGTTTCAGTTTTCTGCATACAGCTGGCCAGTTTTCCCAGCACCATTTATTGAATAGGGAATCCTTTTCCCATTGCTTGTTTTTGTCAGGTTTGTCAAAGATCAGATGGTTGTAGATGTTTGCTGTTATTTCTGAGGCCTTTGTTCTGTTTCATTGGTCTATATATCTGTTTTGGTACCAGTACCATGCTGTTTCAGTTACTGTAGCCTTGTAGTATAGTTTGAAGACAGGTAGCATGATGCCTCCAGGTTTGTTCCTTTTGCTTAGGATTTTCTTGGCTATATGGGCTCTTTTTGGTTCCATATGAAATTTAAAGTAGTTTTTTCTTATTCTTTGAAAGAAGTCAATGGTAGCTTGATGGGAATAGCATTGAATCTATAAATTACTTTAGGCAGTATGGCCATTTTCATGATATTGATTCTTCCTATCCATGTCCATGGAATGTTTTTCCATTTGTTTGTGTCCTCTCTTATTTCCTTGAGCAGTGGTTTGTAGTTCTCCTTGAAGAGATCCTTCACATCCCTTGTAAGTTGTATTCCTAGGTATTTTGTTTATTTATTTATTTTAAAATTATACAGGCAAAAGTTTTAATAATGCCACAGTTAAGAAACCCTGCATTACATCAAATTCTATCATCACACAGTTAAACAATAAAAATCCCAAAAGAATTTTTGGTGGGAAAACAAAACGTCTTTATACAAATTTTAATAATATAATTTTTGTCCAAAATTCTGCTTAATTTATCACTGAATGTGAAATAGTGGGCACTTTTTCCTTATAAAAATTGTATTATCCTTTTTCCTTAAATATTTATTTAATGAGCATACTTATTATGCAGATTTTTAACCATTTTGTCAAGTAATGTCTTTTCAGGTTTGAAAACAGAGACATAGGAAGAAAAATCCAACAGAAAACTCACAGAAATGATAAGTTTTCACTAGGCAGAAAAACTGAAATTGGGGCAATTCCTTAATTTTGCATATTTTAGAAACATGAGTGATTGTAACATTTTATACTCAAATATTTTATCCACTTTTACTCCAGCCTGAGTTCTATACCTCTGTCTACACTATTCCTATTTTATCTCCTTTACAAATACACAGCAAAGATTCTGTTAAATTCAATTGTATTTGGCCAGCTATAACTTTCAGAAAGGCAAGTCCACTATTTTTATTTCTAAGGAATTACAACGTATCATGGGAAGGGAGCGTGACCTGCATCTAAGGACAGTGATTGGTTGAGATTTCAAAGTATAGTTTTGAAGATAGCATATACTTTTCGCTCACTTGGTTTTCAAGCCCAGTCATGCTGTCTCCTCTTCCCTACACTCTGAGACTTGTGCCAGAGTCCTGGGGAGAGGACCTGTCACAAAAACCATTGTCTTTCCAGCATAAGAAAGTCCCATTGATATTTTATTCTCTTTGTAGCAATTGTGAATGGGAGTTCACTCATGATTTGGCTCTCTGTCTATTATTGGTGTATAGGAATGACTGTGAGTTTTGCACATTGATTTTGTATCCTGAGACTTTGCTGAAGTTGCTTATCAGCTTAAGGAGTTTTGAGGCTGAGGCAATGGGGTTTTCTAAATATACAATCATGTCATCTGCAAACAGAGACAAGTTGACTTCCTTTTTTCCTATTTGAATATTCATTATTTCTTGCTGTTGCCTGATTGCCTGGATAGAACTTCCAATACTATGTTATTTACCCAGTAGTCATTCAGGGGCAGGTTGTTCAGTTTCCATGTATTTGTGTGGTTTTGAGTGTGTTTTTTAATCCTGAGTTCTAATTTGACTGGACTGTGGTCTGAGAGACTGTTTGTTATAATCTCCGTTGTTTTCCATTTGCTGAGGAGTGTTTTACTTCCAGTTATGTGGTCAATTTTACAATAAGTGCTATGTGGTGCTGAGAAGAATGTGGATTCTGTTGGTTTGGGGTGGAGAGTTCTGCAGCTGTCTATTAGGTCCGCTTGGTCCAGAGCTAAGTTCAAGTCCTGAATATCCTTGTTAATTCTGTCTTGTTGATCTGTCTAATATTGACAGTGGGGTGTTAAAGTCTCCCACTATTACTGTGTGGGAGTCTAAGTCTCCTTGTAGGTCTCTAAGATCTTGCTTTATGAATCTGGGTGTTCCTGTATTGGGTACATATATATTTAGGATAGTTAGCTCTTCTTGTTGCATTGATCCCTTTACCATTATATAATACCTTTCTTTGTCTTTGTTGGTTTCAAGTCTCTTTATCAGAGACTAGGATTGCAACTCCTGCTTTTTTATGCTTTCCATTTGCTCAGTAAATATTCCTCCATCCCTTTATTTTGAGCCTATGTGTGTCTTTGCACATGAGATGAGTCTCCTAAATATAGCACACCAATGGGTCCTGACTCTTTATTCAATTTGTCAGTTTGTGTCTTTTACTTGGGGCATTTAGCCCATTTACATTTAAGGTTAATATTATTATGTATGAATTTGATCCTGTCATTATGATGCTAGCTGGTTATTTTGCCCATTAGTTGATGCAGTTTATTCACAGTGCCGATGGTCTTTACAATTTGGCATGTTTTTGCAGTGGCTGGTACTGATTATTCCTTTCCATGTTTAGTGCCTGTTTCAGGAGCTCTTTAGGGCAGGCTTGGTGGTGACAAAAATCCCTCAGCATTTGCTTGTCTGTAAAGGGTTTCATTTCTCCTTCACTCATGAAGCTTAGTTTAGCTGGATACGAAATTCTGGGTAGAAAATTCTTTTCTTTAAGAATGTTGAATATTGGCCACTCTCTTCTGGCTTGTAGGGTTTCTGCAGAGAGATCCACTGTTAGTCTGATGGGCTTCCCTTTGTGGGTAACCTGACCTTTCTTTCTGACTGCCCTTAACATTTTTTCCTTCATTTCACCCTTGGTGAATCTGACCATTATGTGTCTTGGGGTTGCTCTTCTCAAGGAGAATCTTTGTGGTGTTCTCTGTATTTCCTGAATTTGAATGTTGGTCTGTCTTTCTAGGTTGGGGAAGTTCTCCTGGATAATATCCTGAAGTATGTTTTCCAACTTGGTTCCATTCTCCCCATCACTTTCAGGTACATCAGTGAAACGTAGGTTTGATCTTTTCACATAGTCCCATATTTCTTGGAGGCTTTGTTTGTTCCTTTTCATTGTTTTTTCTCTAATCTTGTCTTCACACTTTATTTCATTAAGTTGATCTTCAGTCTCTGATATCCTTTCTTCTGCTTGATCAGTTCAGCTATTGATACTTGTGTATACTTCAAGAAGTTCTTGTGCTGTGTTTTTCAGTTCCATCAGGTCATTTATGTTCTTCTCTAAACTGGTTATTCTAGTTAGCAGTTCCTGTAACCTTTTGCAAGGTTCTTAGCTTCCTTGCTTTGGGTTAGAACAAGCTCCTTTAGCTCGGAGGAGTTTGTTATTACCCACCTTCTGAAGCTTACTTCTACAGTTCATCAAACTCATTCTCCATCCAGTTTTGTTCCCTTGCTGGTGAGGAGTTGTGATCCTTTGGAGGAGAAGAGGCATTCTAATTTTTGGAATTTTCAGCCTTTTTGCATGAGTTTTTCCTCATATTCATGTATTTATCTACCTTTGTTCTTTGATATTGGTAACCTTTGGATGGGGTTTTTGTGTGGGCGTCCTTTTGGTTGATGTTGATGCTATTGCTTTCTGTTTGCTAGTTTTCCTTCTAACAGTCAGACCACTTTGCTGTGGGTCTGCTGGAGTTTGCTGGGGGTCCACTCCAGACCCTGTTTGCCTGAGTATCACAAGTAGAGGCTGCAGAACAGCAAAGATTGCTGCCTGATCCTTCCTCTGGAAGCTTCATCCCAGAGGGGCACCCACCAGATGCCATCTGGAGCTCTCCTGTACAAGGTGTCTGTCAACCCCTGCTGAGAGATGTCTCCCAGTCAGGAGGCACAGGGGTCAGGGACCCACTTGAGGAGGCAGTCTGTCCCTTAGCAGAGCTTGAGCACTGTGCTGGGAGATCCTCTGCTCTCTTCAGAGCCAGCAGGCAGGAAGGTTTAAGTCTGCTGAAGCTGCGCCCACAGCCAACCCTTCCCCCAGGTGCTCTGTCCCAGGGAGATGGGAGTTTTATCTGTAAGCCTCTGCCTGGGGCTGCTGCCTTTCTTTCAGAGACGTCCTGTCCAGGGAGCAGGAATCTAGAGAGACAGTCTGGCTACAGTGGCTTTGCCAGGCTGTGGTGGGTTCCGTACCCAGTTCACACTTCCTGGTGGCTTTGTTCACACCGTGAGGGGAAAACTACCTACTCAAGCCTCAGTAATGGCGATGCCTCTCCCTCACCAAGCTTGAGCATCCCAGGTCAACTTCAGACTGCTGTGCTGGCAGCAAGAATTTCAAGTCATTGGATCTTAGCTTGCTGGGTTCTGTGGGAGTGGGATCCATTGAGCAAGACCACTCAGCTCCCTGGCTTCAGCCCCCTTTCCAGGGGAGTGAACGGTTCTGTCTTGCTGGGGTTCCAGGTGCCACTGGGGTATGAAAAAAAAAAAATCCTGCAGCTAGCTTGGTGTCTGCCCAAATGGCCACCCAGTTTTGTGGTTGAAACCCAGGGCCCTGGTGGTGTAGGCACCTGAGGGAGTCTCCTGGTCTGTGGGTTGTGAAGACCATGGGAAAAGCATATTGTCTGGGCCAGAGTGCACGGTTCCTCATGGCACAGTCCCTCATGGCTTCCCTTGGCTAGGGGAGGGAGTTCCCCAACCCCTTGCACTTTCCGGGTGAGACAACCCCCTACCCTGCTTCTGCTCTCCCTCTGTGGGCTGCACCCACTGTCTAACCAGTCCCAGTGAGATGAGCTGGGTACCTCAGTTGGAAATGCAGAAATCACCCACCTTCTGTGCTGGTCTTGCTGGGAGCTGCAGACCAGAGCTGTTCCTATTTGGCCATCTTGCCAGCCCCCACAACTGCTTTCTTAAATGCCGAGTAAAATTTACTCAGGAAGCCACCTAGGCTGGTTTTCCGTTTTTGCTATAGACACGGAGGCTGTGTGTTGCCTGCGATGCCTGCAGTGTGTCTGCTGTTTGTTTTTTCCTTGCTTCCTCTCTGTGTTGCATTTTGGTGCATCTCTCATGAACAGAACGTAGCTGGGTCGTTTTTCTCCCTCCATCCTGGCAGTCTCTGCCTTTCAGCTGCAACACTGAGACCAGCGTATTCTTGATGTACTTGGGCCTAGTATCATCTTGTTCTTCATTTTCCATCCCCCACTCCACTATTTCTTTGGCATTTAATCCTTTTCTCCTGACCTCTTTGGAATGAAGTGAGTATGTGTTTAGTTATGATGCTACATCTACTGGCCTATTATCCTTAACACAGTCCATACAAATCAATATTGCACCTCTTCAAGTTTAAAACAGAAAAATTCCATGTGAATCCTGAATAATTCCGTGTGAATTCTAAGACAGCATAGAACCAGCAATCCCTCTTCTGGGTATAGGTCGAGAGGAAACGAAGTCTGTCTCATGGAGAGATGCCCGCACCTGCGTTCACTTCGGCATCATCCACAACAGCCACGATGTGGAAACCACCTAAGTGTCTGTCAGCAGGTGAATGAAGTAAAGAATGTGGTGCCTATGCACAATAGAATGTTTTTTACCCTCTAACAAAGGAGATTGCTGTCATTTTTGACAACATGGATGAACCTGGAGGACACTGTGTTAAGTGAAATAAGCCAGACACAGAAAGACAAATACGACCCGATTTCACTTTAAAAAGTTGAATATATAGAAACGATGGTTGTTACCAGGGCTGGGGTGGCTGTGAAATGAGGACACGTTGATCGAAGGTACAAAGTTGCAGTCATGTAGGATGGAAATGTCTAGAGGTTTAATTTCAGCATGAGGACTGTAGTCAATATTGTTCCATATACTGAAAATCTGCGAAGAGAGATTTTAGGTGCTCTTACCACCAGGAAAAGTACCCATGTGAGGAGCTGGATGGGTTAATTTGCTGTTTTATAGTAATAATTTCACAATATAAATGTGTATCAAAATATCCTGTAGTACACCTTAAATATGGACAGTAAAAAAACCCAGAATAATTCCATTCACTTCTCATCTTCTGTGCTCCTGTTTTCATAAGTTTGATTCAATATAATGATGTTGCTTTTGCTAGATACAGTCAAAATTATAATTTCTAAAAATATTTATCCAGTTAGTTGCCATTTTGGGGCATCTCGCCATCTTTCCTGTAGACTTCAGTTTCTGACTGGCATCATTTTATGTCTGGCAATAACAAAAAATAAAAATAAAAATAACTTCTACAATTATTTTAATGCAGTTGCTGGCAACGAATACTGTGTGTGTGCATGTGTGTGTGCACATGTGTGTGTGCATTTTTGTGCATGCATGTGTGTGCGCATGTGTGTGCACATGTGCATGTGTGTACATGTGTGTGCATGTGTGTGCATTTGTGTGTGCATGTGTGCACGTGTGTGTGCATGTGTGTGTGCATGCACATGTGTGCATGCGTGTGTGTGCATGTGTGTGTGCATTTGCGTGCATGCATGTGTGTGTGTTTTCAGCTTGGCTTCATTTTCAAAGAATACTTTTACTGGATACACAAGATCTTTCTTTTCTCTCTCTCTTTTTCTTCTTTTTTTTTTTTGAGACAGAGTCTCGCTTTGTTGCCTAGACTGGAGTGCAATGGGGCGATCTCAGCTCACTGCAACCTCTGCCTCCTGGGTTCAAGCGGATTCTCCTGCCTCAGCCTCCCGAAAGTTTTCTTTCTTTCTTCCCTTTGAACATACACATCTTCCAATGTCCTCTGTCACATACACGTCTGGTATCCGTTTGATTTCTTGGTTCATTTTTTGTGTTTTTCCTGTGTATGGCTTGCTGAGCTTCCGGGCTCGGGGGACTGACTTTTCTCCGTTTTCTTCTCGCTGCTCTCTACTCTCTTTCCACGCAGCCTCCAAGCCCACGTTTGCTGCATCTCTTGATGCTTCCCTTGCTGCTCGCCGAATGGTTCAGTCATTGCCTGAGTTTTATTTTATATTATCTCTAGTGACATTTCTCCAAATTCTGTAACTCTTCTGCAGGGTTTGTCTTGTAATTAAGCCTATCCAATATATTGATTTTTTAAATCAACAAATTGTATTTCTAGTTCTAGAATTTTTTGATTAGTTTTAATGTTTTAAGAAAGTCTCCACTTTTCTATCCAATTCTTCATCATCTCTGCATTTACTGCATTCATCTTTTCCTGGAAGTCTTCTAATATTTACAGTGGATTTTTAGAAGTCCTTCTCTGGTGGTTGTGACACATTGATCATTTGTACGTTTATGCCTGTCACACTTCTTTCCTCTTCTTGTTCTTTCCGATGGCTTGTGAATATTTATCAAAGACTTTATTGTATATTTTATTATAAAAATAAAAAGCAAGGGATGCTAAGGAAGCACTAAGTGTTAACATTATTCCGATATCTCCATCCAATGCATCTGTAGTGGGGCTATGGTATCAGGAAGACGAGGTCACCTGCTGGGTACATGGAGCCCACCCTCCCGGGCTGCCCCTTCACAGTGCTCTGACCAGCCTTGGGTGGGGTGGGGGTGGGGCCACGAAATCCCCTGGTGGCTCCTTCCTGCTGGAGCCTTGCAGTCCTTGGCCCAGGAGCCTCAGGGAGGGGCTTCCTCAGTCACACGGAGTGGGTGGGAAGAGCTGTCAGGTGGAAGTCATGGTTTTGCTGACTGTGGCCTTCCAGCTCTCAGCCCACACCCTTACCAACATCTCTTCTGGCCTCCTCCTGAGCCAGTGAGTCACCTTGGACTGTGACGGGCAATGTTCACCTCCCACTCAAGCCCAGGGTGGTGTTCACCTCCCACCCATAGTCAGAGCCATGTTCACCTCCCGCCCACACCCACGGCCGTGTTCACCTCCCGCCCACACCCACGGCCGTGTTCACCTCCCCCCCACACCCACGGCCGTGTTCACCTCCCGCCCACACCCACAGCCATGTTCAAGGCTCCTCATACTCCTGGGATTCCTAAACAGGAGGATCATTTTCATATTATTGGGATTTCTCTTGGCGCTGACATAAAGACGAAGGTCTTTTGCATCCTTTGACATTCCTTCCAGAAGTAGAACTTTCCACATGGGCTTTTCACTTGTGCTCTATGAGATGAGCTAACGTAAAATGGGCCAGGTTTGTAAAAGTGGGTGGAATGCATTTCAGAAACACAAACTATGCAAACACGGAAGATGTCACGTGCTGGTCGTTTTACTATGAGCTTCTCTAGGATGTTTCCACAGAACACCCTTGGCCATTTCACTTTAGACAGATTCCTCTGCTCACTAAATGTCATTTTCCTGTTTCTGTTTTCATTCCCAGGCACATCAGGATAAATACAAATAGAATAACTCATTAAACTTGCTTCAGGAAACCAAACAAAGGAAAAGCACTTTCCTTGGCTGATTCATCCCTTTTGAGGGACGTAGTCTGCCAAACCTGTATTTATTTTAGCTACAAAACATAAATTTTGGCAAAGTCTAAATTTAAGATCAAAGTCTTTGGGTGAGACAGTGATATTTTCCAGTCTGTAGTCTAATTAAATCAGCATTATCCTCCACCTAGGAAAGGCTCCCTGAAGCATCAATAAACCATGATTTAAATGTGGCCTCTGGTGTCCTGATGTTTCCTTCTGTGATTGCAGACTCGGTGGGGTGAGCATTGATAACGGCCCAGTCACCAGACCTGGCATGGGCTGGAGGCTCAGCCGGTTCCTGACTATCTGCCTTCCACATATGAAAGGCAAAAGCACGCATTCCAGTGAGTGTGAGGACCCAGATACAAGGAGTTTGCATCATCTGAGGCACTAGGTTTGTCAAAGTAAAATGCCCACGAGCTCAGGTCCAAATGCTCCCTACCTCTCTGGAGCATGAAATCGCACTGCAGACCCAACTTAATTTCTGCCTGAACACTGATGTCTGTTTCTCAAATCCCAGCCTTTCTACCATCACCCCACCCTTGCACAACCGGGACTGTTTTTCCCAAAACATGCACATGGGGAAGACCTGAGCACCACGTCCCATGAAGGTCCTGAGGGCACTGAGGCCCGGCACTGGGATGGGGGAGAGAGTCTGGGCCTGACTGCCCCCCTGATTTGCCCCCAGATGCTGCAATGAGACGGCCAGTGGGGGCTCCTCCCTGATGTCTCCCTCCTCTCTTTGTTGCTTAACAACAGACTTGAGTGTTGGGAGAAGCATGTCCTCACATGCAGCAGGAGCCAATACCATATCTGCCCATTTAGTTTTTCCCAGGATTCGGATTCTGGGTAGAGCACCCTCAGCGAATAGTCAAGATGTCACAGGCTTCCAGGCATCTGAGCTGTGAGGAGAGCAGCCTGGCAGAGGACACCGCACAGGAGGACGGTGTGCGGGGTGGACACACAAGCAGACAGCCCAGTCAGAGCTGTCACGATCAAGATAATCACCAATCTCTATTTAGCGTGGTAGAGAATGCTACTGCCTGGAGCCTCATCACTTTAAAGTCCTAGAAAGAAGCAGACGGAGCCAGGGAGAAGCGTGCTGAACAGATCCCTCTGTGGTCAGGAGGCTTGACCACCAGCAGCCACCGGAATGTGAGGAGGGCATGATGCCTTTTGGGTTTGTGTTTTCAGAGGCTCCGCGAAGCCTGGGGTAGCTCTGACTATTGTCTGGAGATCCTTCCCCCAGGAGGCACAGCACCCTGTTGGTCCTGTTGTAGCTGGAAAGGCAAATGACAAAACTGCCGCCCCTGAAACCCTTACGGGATTAGTGAAGCCATGGTGCAGAAGTCATGGGGGGCCCCCAGAACAGAGGCTTTTCCCAGGACACCCTGCAATGCAAGCGTTTCTGGAGAGCTGATGGGATTTGTCTTTGTAAGTCCCCAGTGTCAATTAAAAAAAAAAAGCCTGGGGAACGGTGGCTCATGCCTGTAATCCCAGCACTTTGGGAGGCCGAGGCGGGAGGATCTAGAGGTCAGGAGAGCGAGACCATCCTGGCTAACACGGTGAAACCCCATCTCTACTAAAAATTCAAAAATTAGCCGCACGTGGTGGCTGCGCCTGTAGTCCCAGCTACTGGGGAGGCTGAGGCAGGAGAATGGCGTGAACCTGGGAGGCGGAGATTGCAGTGAGCCGAGATCGCACCACTGCACTCCAGCCTGGGCGACAGAGCAAGACTCTGTCTCAAAAAAAAAAAAAAAAAAAAAAAAAAAAAAGACTCGAAGGCCACGAAGGATGTAGCTAATAGAACAATTAATGAGCTGGATGAATAGACACACAGGGGCCTATTGTTCAAGATGCTCTCCTAGAGCAGCTCTCAGACGTTCTCCCTGCTGCTTTAACATCGAGTCCCAAAACTCAAAGACTGCATAGCACAGGCAAAAATAAAACAGGCCCGGTGGCAACCACCGGGTGCAGGTCATGCTGTGGGGGCCTTGAAGATGGTACTTTGGCACCAAGGTCTCCAATATTAAAGATAAACACAGAGTTCCCAGGTTCCCCTCCGTGGTCCCATGCACGCACAGCCCACCTGGAAAACAGGCTTGGCTCACAGACCAGGCTTGACCTCTAGCCCACCTTAGACTACTTAACTCGAGTGCACACGTATGAATCCATGCAGGGCCTGGCTGTAAGCAGTGTGGACTGTGGGGACCTCACTGGCGTTTGCTTGGTGTGGAACACTGTGCGGGTCCAGGCCCTGCTGGAGCTGTGGGCTCATCACCCACTGAGGCCGTGGACTTTCGACTCGCCAGTTTCTCAGCGAGACACGCTGGCCCAGGCCACTGCCAGCCCCGCCTTCCCTGGGCCCCGCCTTCCCAAGGATCTGCCTCCCACCAGCCCCACCTCTCCTAGGCCCCAGGAATCCCCACAGGCTCCACCTCTCCACAGGCCCGACTTCGCATCAGCCCTGACATCCCTGGGCCACGCCTCCCCGAGGCCCTGCCTCCCCACAGACCCCACCTCCCATGAAACTTGCCTCCCAACAACCCCACCCCGTCAATCCAACCTCCCCTGAGCCCCTTCTCCCCTAAGCCCCACCTCCAAAGAACCCCACCTCCCATCATCCCCACCCTCTCAGCCCCACCTTCCCTAGTACCCACTTCGCCTAGGCCCCACCTCGCCTAGGCCCCACCTCCAAAGAACCCTGCCTCCCCTCAGCCCCACCCCCTCAGCCCCACCTCCCACCCCCATGCCCCAGGCTCTGTGCAGCAAGTCACTCACAACCACAGTTAAAAAGTTTAGGTGGCTCACGCCTATAATCCCAGCACTTTGGGAGGCCGAGGCGGGCGGATGACCTGAGGTCAGGCGTTCGAGACCAGCCTGACCAACATGGCAAACCCCCCCATCACTACTAAAAATACAAAAATTAGCTGGGCTGGTGGCGGGTGCCTATAATCCCAGCTACTCAGGAGGCTGAGGCAGGAGAATCGCTTGAACCCGGGAGGCGGAGGTTGCAGTGAGCCGAGATCGCGCCATTGCACTCCAGCCTGGGAGGCAGAGTGAGACTCTGTCTCAAAAACAAACAAAAAAAGTTTAGAAAAACTGAATTCAACAGAGCTCAATTTAGCAAACAACAACTCTCCATGGAGAGCCCCAGATCCAGTTTCAGAGCCACCAGGGCTGCCCCAGGGCCGGGAGCCTGGATGGTGGAAGGGAGGCGGCCTCAGGAAGCAGAGAGGCGGGTGGGCGCGAGGGGCCTCGTAGGGCTAGAGCCGGGACCTTGCCATTGGCTGAGGCTCAGGGACTGCGATTGGGTCAGAACCAGCTGCTGTGATTGGCCCAGACACAGCCTCTGTGATTGGCTGAGATTCAGCTGCTATGATTGGCTGAGATACAGCTGCTGTGACTGGCTGACACCCGGATGCTGTGATTGGCTGCGACTGGGCGTGTTGTCCTGAGAGCATGCGCAGTTCTCACTCTGCAGCTGGCTCTCCCTGGGTCGGGCGCTCTGCGCCCACGTGAAGGCTGAGCTTTTCCTCTCGCTCCTTGAGCCGCAGCATCAGGCTCCTCCTGCCCTCGGACACCGGAGCTCCTGGTTTTCGGGCCTTTGGACTCGGGCTGAATGACTCCCCAGGCTCCCCCAGCTCTCCAGCTTGCAGAGGGGTCTCCATGGTGATGTGGATCGGCTCCCGTCAGCACCGCCTCGTGCCTGCACCGCCTGTGCTTCCCGTCCTCTGAGGAGCCCTGGCTGATGCCCGCGGCCTGCTGGGCCCTCTGTGTCCCTCTCTTCCCTGGACCTGGTCCCCAGCCCCTTCCCCTCCCCGCCACAGCCCCTCCCTGCGGACCTCAGAGGCCTGGGCTTAGGCCTCAGCCAAGGCTGCTCCCAATCCAGAGGCGATTTCCAGCCTGGCCTTCGGGACAGGATCTCCTCAGCTGCAGCCATCGAGAGTCCACGTATTCAAACCCAGCCGGGACTCCTCCCCTCCAGGGGCAGAGGCGGCTCCATCGCTCCTGGCAGACCTTGGGCACTTTCTCGGCTTCTCTGATGCTCACCTCCTACCTGCTGGTTTTATCTTCACAATTTACTAGCCCGGCCAGGCCCCCCCGCCCCCTGGGCCGCCAGCGTGGCCCAGCCTAGTCCAATCCATGCCTCCCTGGCGGGTGGCAGTGGTGGCCTCTGAGGTTCTCCCTGGTCCCACCTGGCCTTGCCCTGGAGTCCCTGTCTGCTTTCACTTGAGCCGTGAGGGATCCGGTTACTCCATAGATCAGAGCCCTGAGCGACTCCTGGTTCGGCCGGAGAAAGAGCCACACTCTTCCTGTGGCCCCTGCTCTGCTTGTCCCTCCAGACACCTCACCCTGACCTTCTGGCGTAAGCTCAGGTCTCTGCCCCTCAAGGAAACCTTCCTGCCCCACCGCCCCCATTTGGTGATGAAGCTTCATCCTGTGCTCCTGAGCCAAGGCGTCCTGGCCTCCTTAACCTGCTCTGCTTCCGTGCCTGTAGCACGCATCATCTGACTTTTACTTTTCATGTCATTGTTGACTGTTAAGCTCCCAAGGCAGAGGTGAGCTCTGATTTTCTTTAGGGACATATTCCAGGCTCCTGGAAGAGGTCCTGGCAGGTTGCAGCTTTGACAGATTTGGATGGAACTGAGGAAGCTGGCGGAGAGGACAGAGATGCTCAGTTGCTCATAGGAAAAACTGTGGGTCAAGCACTATTGGATTCCAACATGTCAGCAATCAATCAATCAATCACCTTTCTTTAAAGTGTGAATTCCTTGACTCCAGTTTCCTAAAAGAGCAAGTAAAAAGTAAGGGAAAATACAAATTAAAAGTAAGTGGTGTAATTCTTCCTGTATTATTAACAGGAGAGAGCCCTGGAACCTTTTCTCAGAGCATTTACTGTCAAACTTGTAATTGAAAGTTCTTTGTCTCTTTGAAATGTGTACAACTCTTTTTAAAAGCTAAATAAGCTTCGTGACAGTTTTACAGCCCAGGAATGTCTTTCTCAAGGACTTGGGAGCCATCCATTTGAAACAGTCGTCCAGGAAGGCAGCTCCAGGTTCCCTGGGAGGTTTGGGCCTAGAGTCAGCTGGCAGGGCCTCAAAGTTGCAAACCCACCTCCTGTTGTAAAGGTAAGAGTTTATTTTTCCTTCCAGATAAAACCAGTTAACTAATGATGGCCATCCCAATTGCCAGACAAATCTGGGGTGAGCTATGAGTGGCAAGTGGTGGCGTGGTGTCCTCTCACCTGAGTCCGAGTTCTCGCCCATCTGAGAATGAGTGTGGTGGCTGCACCTGCTGGCCATGTGAAGGTGACGTTTCTTGTCTCTGCAATCTCTTAGCGAGTCGCCTGTGATGCACGTCGTATTCTGGTTTAGTGTTTATTCTAACATAAAACTGTCTTCTTTTTCTTCTACCATTGTGGAGATTGTCCCAGTTTGTCAGAAGATCCCAGTGTTAATTATATTCCCCTGAAAAAAGTCGCAAAGATGCAGTTGTCTTTGCAAGACCTTTGGCACATGGGGCTTCTGTTTCTCGTGGTGGGAACTTCCAAAGAATACGCTTTGTGGAAGGGCAGTGACAGCCAGGACTTGGCTTTTTTCCACAGCCGTGAAGGGATGCCCTCGAGTCGCTAATGTCACCGCCCAGCGGGTTCCCCCTGCCCTCTGCCTAGACAGAGCCGATTTATCAAGGCAGAAGAGTTGCAATAGAGAAAGAATAATTCACACAGAGCCGGCTGTGCAGGAGACCAGGGTTTTATTATTACTCAAATTAGTGTCCCCTGAAACGGGGGGAGGGGTCAGAGTTTTTAAGGATAATTTGGTGGGTGAGGCTTGGGAAGTGGGGAGTGCTGATTGGTCAGGCTGGAGATGGACTCATAAGGGCTGGAAGTGGGTTCTTCTTGCTGTCTTCTGTTCTGGGTGGGATCACAGAACTGGTTGAGCCAGATTCGCGGTGTGGGTGGCGTTAGCTGGTGTCTGCATGGGAACCCAGGGTCTGCAAGACCTCTCTGATCTTAGGTTTCACAGCAGTGATGTTATTCCCAGGAGCAACTTGCAGAGATTCAGACCCTGCAGCCGGAGGCTCCATGGCCCCTAAATCGTAATTTCTCATCTTGCAGCTAATTTGTTAGTCCTGCAAAGGCAAACTGGTCCACAGGCAAGAAGGAGGTTTATTTTGGGAAAGAGCTGTTTTCATATTTGTTTCAAAGTTGAACTATAAATGTCTGCCTGAGGTTAGTTCAGCCTGTGCCAGGCATGAATAAGCACAGCTTAGAAGTTAGAAGCAAGAAGGAGTCAGTCAGGTCTGATCTCTTTCACTGTCATCATTTCCTCAGTTATAGTTTTTGCAAAGGCAGTTTCAGTCATGCAGCCAGGGCATCTTTGGCTCTGGGCAGGGGTCAGCCAACCATGGGCTGCAGGCCGCATCTGGAAGCCCTGGTGTATTTGTCAATAAAGTTTTATTTATGCAACCATCCCTATGAGTTCACATGCTGGTTATGACTGCATTTGTACTAGGATGGCGGAGTTGAGTAGTTTTATCTCAATACACTGGTTTGCTACTAGAAAAGGAAATGGAGAAAGTGTATTTCGTACATGATTACCTTGGTGGTGGTGGTGTTCACTTTGTCTTCTGTTTAGTGTGTTGTTGTAGCTTTTTAAATCCAATCTGATCATTTCTGTCTTGAACAGTAAGTTATCATTTGCATGTTTGTAATATCATTCATAGTTTTGAAGCAACTTTAGGCATATTATTTGACTTTTTAAAATCTTACTGTGGGCCGGGTGTGGTGGCTCACACCTGTAATCCCAGCTCTTTGGGTGGCTGAGGATGGATCATTTGAAGTCAGAGTTTAAGACCAGCCTGGCCAACATGGTGAAACCCTATCTCTACTAAAAGTACAAAAATTAGCCGGGCTTGGTGGCATGTGCCTGTAATCCTAGCTACTAGGGAGGCTGAGGCAGGGGAACCTGGGAGGTGGAGGTTACAGTGAACCGAGATTGTACCACTGTCCTCCAGCCTGGGCAACAGAGTGAGACCCTGTCTAAAACAAAACAAAACAAAACAAAACAAAACTCTGTGTGTGTGTGTGTATGTGTTTTACCTTGTAAAAGGTGTATTTTTTTTTTTTTACTTTTTAAAAACTTTTTTTACTTTGTAAAATGTGCAGTGTATTTTTTAAATTATAGAAAACTTGAAATATAGATTAAATCATATATCTATGTCTACTGAACATCCATTTGACCAACAAACAAATAATTGGGTATCAACAGAGTCTCATTTGTTTCAGATCTCTAATTGTAAAGGAGCAGGGCATTAGAGACAGCCGAAACCTCAGCACCCACTCTTCCTCCCCACCCTGCATGGGTCTCCCCCGCCAGGTGCGTGTCCGCTGCTGGAACTCAGAAGGCCAGGCGGCGAGGGAAGGCTGTGGTGCCCAGCTGAGGAGCAGGTGTCCCTGAGAACCCACCAAGGAAAGCAGTGGCAAAGTGCAAATGCAGTCGGCAGAGCCAGAAAATTAGGTTTAAAGCAGCTTAGATATGGGAGGTGGCACGGCTCTCTAGGGCTGACCCACCACCGCCCAGGAGCGCCCCCACGTACATCCTCATAAATTCATCTAGCCGCCAAGCTGCACCTGTCTGAGTCATTCTTTAGTCACTTGGCTCCCTCCCAGTCTCGGGGGGACATTGCAGTCCCAAGGTTTTCAGGTTAACAGGTCACCTCTGACCTGAAGCTGGTATCGGCTGTCCCAACACGCACGTGTGCCCCAGTGCCACCAGTGCACCTGTCCCTGCCCCTCCCCTCTCTCTCCGTCTGTTTCACTGTCTCTGTCTCTCTCTGTCCCCCTCTCTAACTCTGCCCCATCTTTATGAAAGCACAAAGCACGCAGGTATAAGATAAAGATATGCCTGTGTGCTCTGTGCTTTAAACATGCACAGACCGCAGAGGCTGTGGCACACGAGTCCTCACGGAACTGCGGTGCCATCGGCGGCTTCTGTTTGGGAGACGTACCCATGCTGGTCAGTCAGTGTGGATCCCTTTATCAAATGTCACTCCACTTCCTGGTCTGAATGGTGGCCGGTTTGCATTCACAGATGTCAGGTGAAGTTTATCCTCCCTCGTTTTCATCTTACAGCAAATGAGCAGGAAAGACTTAAGAACAGACACCCACAGTTGAGCTGTGAGTTTGCTCGTGGGGTGAGCACATTCCCAGCTCATCTGCAGTCAGTCTGCACAGCCTCCAAGTCCGTGGCCCCGTCCTCGCCAGCACCCACCGTCTCTATTGTGGTGAGAAGCTGGCACCAGGCCTCGTGTTTCCCCATCACGTCAACCCTCCGCCTCCTCGTTCCCATGGGCCTGGGCATCCTTCCACGTCTTAATCGGCCATTCTGGGTTCTTTTCATGCAGATTACTCGTTTCTATTCTCCTTTCATTTCCTTCCAGGCAGCTTGTCCTGTTCCTCACTGAGGTGGAGGGTTTGTCTCTATAATTGTGTTACACGAAGTGGGTCACGGATGTCTGTGTTGGAGGCAGGGGTTCAATTAGTTGTAGTGTCTTGTGTCACAGATTTTTTAAATTAAAATCTTTTCTGTTAAGCTTTGCACCTTTTGTGCTTTATTTCTTGCATTCCATTTGTGTTGTTCAGAGAGTCTGGATGTTTTCACAGTTTTCAGGTCCATGTTTATGCTGCTGACCCACCGGGGATTCGCCTTTGTGTGACGGGCGAGTGGTGGCTCTGCTGTTTCTTGATGTTTCCATGTGGCTCAGCGCTGCTGATGGGCACCGGCCCCGCTGGAACCTCCCCTGCGGTCGGGCTCTCGGCCGCCTGTGTCTCCAGCGGCGCTTCCTGCCTAGGGTCTTTCACTCTGGGAAACGGTTTCCATCATCGCGGCGTTTCCTGCAGCCCCCGGTCACCTGTGAGGCACGTTCCCTGTTTGCTCTCCTTACCCTTTTGTTTCTTTGATATTCTTGGTGTTTCCACCCTCCATGTGAATTTTAGACCAAATTTATAAAGTTCTATGAAAAGTCACTTAGGGCTTTCATTAGAATTAGATACATTTTCCAGATAAATCTATCAATTCAACGTAATTAGATCTCTCTATCTACGTATGGATTATATTACACATCACGTATTACATATGCAATTGATCTGTATGGTACATTCCTAAAATTATTACCACACGTGTATTGAAGCAGTTCATTGATTTTTTTCTCTCTGGAGGTCATTACCGTCGCACCGTTGCTGTCCTGGTAGTTGATGCCTTTCCTCCTACCTTTCATGGTTGCTTTTCTTTGGTTCTTGTTTACCTCTCTCTCGCATCTGTCTGACTGAGGGATTTCTAATCTTTTTTTTTTTTTCATTGATCAATCGGAAAGCTTTAGGTCATGTTTTTGTTCTGTTACTGCCTACCCATATAGTTTTAACTGCATGTGTGACTACATAGTTCCCATGTAAATCTCAGCTATTTAACTTGTCCCAGGTAATCTTGTGCATCTAAGGTCAAGGGCACAGTGAGAGAACACAGGAGCCTTTGGTGTCCAGGGTGAGGGCTCCCGTGCTGTGTGCCGCAGACCAGCGTTCTGGTGGGCGGGTGTTTTAACGTCCCCACAGAGCTGAGCGTGGATGAGAGACTTCCCAGCATGTTGCCTTCTCATTGACTGTGGCGGGAACAGGTGTGGGAAAGAAGAGATTGTCTTAGAAATTAAGTTAAGGATAAAACCTTGTAAAAATTGTACTTCCTAAAAATACTAAAAATAAAGGCCAAAAATACACTTGGCAAGAACAGTTCACACAACATTTTTCCTGCTATTCAGAAGAGTGACTTTGGACTTGGTAACGAGAGGATTTCGTGTCCCTGCCTGTCTCCGCGTCTCGCCGTCTTCCCAGCGTGCTCCTCCACACTCACCGTGCAGACACAGGTGCACGCCCGCGGACCCACAGAGGCAGTGCGTTCCAGGAGGAAGTGAAAGAATCCCACGTAAAGAAGATGAACGGTTTCATAAGTTTCACTTCTGATGTTGTTCGGTCAGTGAGAACATAATTAAATGGTACTCTTGGGCGAATCCATGAAGATTGTCTTTTAAATACAGGCTATTTTGTTTGATTCCCAGTTACTTTGTTTGATTACCAATTACTTCAAAGTTTGTCTGAAAATTTAGTTGGGTCTGAGATTACCCTATCATATAGTTGTGTTTTATGATTTTCAAACACGTTTTCCATCTGACTGATGAAGTTAAATAGTGGACTTTGTTGCCATCTGATATTTGCTCATTTGTTTTCGGAGGGCCCACACGGTGCTCATGGTCAGGCTCTGAAGAGCGATGGGCTCACTAATCTCTGGTGTCAGTGGGTGACCTGACCGTCACCGCATGGCCTGGAGCATGGACATCTCCTTGGTATTCCCACACACGCTGGATCCCGCCTGGGGGAGGTGCTGGCATCACAGACCCGTGTGGCCCAGGGCCCCTGATTGGGGGCTGAATCCACCATCACGTGGTCTTGCTGAAGCCTCCAGACAATGCACGGGGGCGTCTTATCCCTGCAAGGATGGGGGGAACAATTTTTATCCCACAGGGTTTTTGTGAAAGGCAATTGGGATAATCATTGTAAAGTGCCCAGGGCCTGGTGCAGCATGGATGTCTGAGAAACATTTGCTCTCATGCTATTCCTCACCAAGGCCAAGCTAAGAGAGGTGTTCTAAGTCAGGAAAATGAACCCAGAAAGCTAGTTATGATCTGGCTTTTGTGAACATATTTAGGAAAATCCGCAGCATCCAATGTGCTGTACTTACCAGAGGGCACCAAATAATGTGGGGAGACAAGCCTGGGACACGGCTTTAATTACCCAGTTACGTGGAATAGCTCGGAGCAGGGCTACTAGACATAGCTCTGACATTTATCCAGTTACGCTCAATAGCTCAGAGCAGGGCTCTAAGACATAGCTCTGATTTGGTCGACAGCTGAGTTCCCGTGTTCCCACGTCCTCGAGAGGCAGCCTGACCTTGGTTTTCTGAAGCATGGATGTCTCTTCACCCGTCCCTGGGAATTGCTCCGTGACTTCGTAAGTAAACCTAACATTCTGTGCTCCACACAACATTCCAAGTGCACTTGAGATCCCCTCCCTATAAACGGTAGGTGTGGGAGCCAGGGCAACCACACACAACGTTCAAATATGGTCTGAGAGGATTCCTGAGAAGGGCTGGATTTACTTATTTATACAGCTGATTCATCACATAATTAAGAAATGCACCCTTCAGAAATTCACAAAGGGTGTAAAACCTTTACAACGTTAAATACCAATTAGTTCAAAGTTTTTCTGAGAATTTAGTTGGGTCTGAGATTACCCTATCGTTTTTCTTCGACTGATGAAGTTAAGTAGTGGACTTTGTTGCCATTTGATATTTGCTCCTGCACCTACTCATAACTTTTCTTACCCCCGGCTGAGATGGGGACAGTCTGGAATCACTACTTACAGTGGAGTTTTGAAACAATGCATTCGATTGAAGAATAGTCCATCTTTACTAGATATTTTCTTCATAAGAAAATATATAAATGCCAGTGAAGCTGTCAAATCACACACATGGAAATTGTACATCGGGGGAACTAGTTTTGGGCATTTGACCCCAGCAGTGAGGGATCAATGACTTTGGAAAAACTGCGGCAATATTGTTCCTGGGCACATGTGAGGTATTTTATCCTCAGCTCGGAATCATCTCTCTTAACTGTTTGATGTGAATTCTGATCCAATAATCTACATTTTGATCTTTCTATGTCTTGTCTTTTTTGAGAATATTTGTATTCAACCTGCCCTCGAGTTTATACCCAAGGGCCTGAAAGTCTGCAAAATGCACATTTGGTTGAAGTTTTATTATCGCTCAAAGTTAAATTTTTCAAAGAAGTCCTGAATAAATTATTTAAGTTAAGCTGTAATGCATGAGTATTTTAAATATATCTGTAATTAAACTGCTGAAAACCGAGTATCAATCTACTGGTAGTTTGATGTGTTAACATCATTTTCAAAAAACTATGAATTTTTGCTCAAACTCAACCCATGAAGTGTTGAAAGGTTGGAAAATGTTTGTCTCTACAACAGAGACGATTTCATTTCACCAGTCAGCATTCCATGGTTCATATCTATGCGCTGAACGCAGGCAAACACATAGGTTACAAACAAAATATAAAGCAAATGGCAAACGTGGCCTATCAAATTAAATGTTGTCGATCATGTTTAATATTTAAAAATTAAATTTTAAGACTTAGAGCAATGTATGCCAGTGATTGAAATATTAATCTGGAGATGAATAAAATTTAATTTTAAAAAGTCTCCCAACCCCCACTCAATCGCTGATGCTTTCTCTCCAAAGTGATGTTACCAGATTCTTGTGTGCTTTGCCAGAACAAGAAGCCGGCCCACCTTCAAACCAGGTCTGACCTGGCGTCCACACAGTCACTGCCCACGTGGCGCTCGCGGCTCTGAGCCTGGAGGTGCCTTCACTTTTTGGTGTTTCCTATTAAACTCGCCAGGCCTGCTGGAGGGCAGGTGCAGTGCAGGCACCTCTGAGACCCCACACTCCTGCACACAGGCCATCTGCCTCCAGGCCAGTCGGAGCAGAGAGCCTGGGCCGCGGCTGGTTCTCCCTCTGCATGTCCTCCTGACAGGTGGCTTTCTGGGCGTCCCTGATGCCTGTTGGGAGCAAATTAGCTAGTCAGATAGTTGATTAATTAATGAGTGGGTGTCCGATAAACATGACTCCTGATTGACACTCCTGTTAGAGCCCATTTGAGAGGAGCAGATGGGCCTGTCAGATAGTATCAGTGAAAATCACGGGGGGCTGCAGGAGCAGGTCCTGACGTGCGTGTGGCGTGGTGGGTAAAAGGAAACAAAATTTCCACCAGATTCTTTGTTTTCTGCCCCCCGCAGCCCACACTGCCTGGGTGTCCCAGTGAACCCAAAAGTCAGACACTCTGTGTTTTGTGGTTGATAGAAAGAAAAAATAAGTCAGTTATTTACTCTTAGTATGTTTCAAACTTTCAATTTTACCAGATGGAGAAGTCCTCACTGAGGGGTTTTTAAGGATGGGTTGTGCTTGGCAATGGGATCCGAGTGCGGGGGCCATCAGGAGCCGGGGTGTTTCGGATGGGGCCCTAAGTGTCCTCCTGCCTTCAAAGTGACAGAGATGGACGAGCAATGTCCCCTGCTGTCCCCAGAGCCAGGGCAGTACAAGCTGTTTCCATCTGATCGCACGGGCAGGAAGGAAGCCCCCACTGTGGCAACAGCCTTCCCATGGCCACCACGTGGTGTCTGCACACACCCTCGCCCACTCCCAGACCCAACGGGTCCCCGCGTTAACCTTGAAAGGTGGCTGGGAGCTGTGTTTATCTTCTTTATTCATAAGGATACATTTCTTCACTCTTTCTTATTGTTTCTCACAGGATCTGGCTATTTCTTCACAAAGCACATTCATTTTTAAGCACTCATTTGTTCTTAAAATTTAGGAAAATATTATTGTTCTTTCATAACATTTCCTGAAGTGCAATATCAGGGCACTAGTTACAGTTAGAGGTAGTAAGTAGAAGGCGTTGTTTCATGCTAATAGACACATCACAGGCTTGTCTGACCAGCGTGGTTTGCTGGTAAGGCAGGTCACTTACCTGACCCGGGTTTTCTCAGACGTCGTGGCTCTCGTTTCTCAAATCACCAGAGCTGTGATTAATGGGCACGGAAGCACCTAAGTTAAACGGAGGGCCACAGCTGAAGGCAGCGGCGCTTGGGCCAGCTCCATGTTTTAGCCACGAGGCTGAGCCCGCACAGGTGTGGTCTTTTCATCTTCACCGTCGTTGACTGCTGACCCTGCTGTGGAGACAGGAAAGAGAAATGCTGGGGAGTTTGTCAGAGTCACAGATCCTTCCCCTAAGAGGTGCATCTGTTCTGCTGGAAGTCATACCCTGCCAGCTGGGTGCAGAGGCTCACACCTGTAGTCCCAGCACTTTGGAAGGCTGAGGTGGGAGGATCGCTCAAGTCCAGGAGTTTGCAGCCTGGGCAACATAGTGAGACTCCATCTCTGCTAAACATAAATAAATAACGTGGTGGCACGCACCTGTGGTCCCAGCTACTCAGGAGGCTGAGGTGGGAGGATTGCTTGAGCCCAGGAGGTTGAGGCTACAGTGAGCCTGCACTCCAGCCTGAGGGACAGAGAAAGGAGAAAAATCATATGCTGTTTCTCTCACACACCAGTATGTCCTTCAGAAGGAGCACGGCAGTTCAGGAGAGCGGGGACAATGCCCCCGGGCCCAGATGTCTGCTAAGGAAGTGAATTTTACACAAGGGGATACAGCCCAGCCATGACTGTGATGGACGAAGTGGGTCATGAGCTGGGGCTCTGGGAAGGAGCTGCTCACTGTGGCAGGAAGGGCAGGTGCAAGGGGGGAGCCTGGTCTGGGAAGAAGCGGAGCTGTGTGGACAGCACAGAGCGCACAGGAGAGAGCGCCGTGTGAGGATGAGGGTGGAGACTGCAAGATGGAGCTCCAGGGAGGAATCACCAGATCACGCCGCAGATCCGCAAAGCACCAGAGCCCAGGAGAGGAGAGCAGGTCCTCCCCCACAGTGTCAGAGGCGCCCGGACCTCGGGCTTCTGCCTCCAGGGCTGTGGAAGAATTCCTTTGTGTGGCTTTAAGCCATCCAGGTTCCTGGTAACGTGCTGTGGCATCCCCAGGAGACGGGTGCAGGCTGGGAGCTGAGTGGGGGGAGCTACTGCAACAGACACCCAGCAGCATGGATGCGGCTTTGGAACTGGGCATTGGGTGCAGGGGGGATGAATTTTTAGAGGTGAGGTAGAGAAAATCTAGATCATCTTGAGGAGACTATTGGTAAAATATGGATGTTAAATCTGTGGAACCTCAGGTGGAAATGAGGAACGAGCTATTGGAAACTGGAGCAATGGCCACCCTTCTTACAAAATGCAGATAATTTGATTGAACTATGTTCTACTGTCAAAAGGAACATGGAAATCATAAAAAATAAATGTGGATGTTCAGCTGAGGAAATTTCCAAGCCAAATGTGAAAGGCATATCTTGACTTTTCCTTGCTGCTTGTACTAAAATGCAAGAAGAAAAGTATAAAATGGAGGAAGGAACTGCTCACCAAAAAGGAGCCTCCATGATGACTCGGGAAGTTCTCTGCCTGTCCACAAAGTGTGCACAGGAAAAGGGGCCAAGCCTGTGGCCGGACAACTGTTTGCTAAAGAAATTAGGCATGAGATTCATGGATCCTTCAGCCACCTCAGTAGAAATTAGGAATAGACATGGAGTTGTCCAGAAAGGATCTGTCGTGAACCCTCATGTTTAGTGGTGATAGCCCCAGTAGCTACATAGGAGACCTGTCAGGGCCTTGAGAATTGTATATCAGCAGAAACAATGCCAACTTGTTCTGCTGAGGAGAGCAATAAGATGGAATGAAGGAATAATGGACCTTAAGGCAGAGCTAGAGATGCAGTGAGCAGAGCAGGTGGCTCGCTGCCCTGGAAGCCCACAGGACGGATGGAGACGCAGTGACCAGAACGGGTGGATTGCCGCCCTGGAGGCCCACAGGACAGAGTGTGGCTCCACAGACAAGGATTCTCAGGCTGTAGAGTCTAAGGGAGGAACATTCCTTGCTGGGTTGCAAACTTCCCATAAACTGATGACCTCTCCATTTCTTTTCTTGAATATATTCCTTTTGAAATGGGAATATCTATCCTATTCCTCTCACAGCCTTGTATTTTACAAGGAGACAACTTGTTTCTTCGGTTCACGGGTCCACAGGTGGAGAGGCATTTTCCCCAGGATGGACATATGTGGAGTGTCACCCGTACTGGATTTACATCATATTTAGGTGAGACTTTTGGATTTACAATCAATGCCAGAATGAGTAAGATTTGGGGGGATGTTGGGATGGGGTGAGTTTATTTTGCATATGGGACAGACATAAATTTGGGGGAGACAGTGGATTGTACTGGGCTGAAAAATGTTGCCTCCCCCAGAATGTATGTCTTTTCTGGAATGTCAGCATATGAATTTTTTTGGAAATAGTATCTTTGCAAATGCAATTAAACACATTAAGATGAGGTCATTCTGGAGTAGAGTTGGGACTAATTTTGATATGACCAATGTCCCTATAAGAAGAGGAGAAGAGGCACAGACAGACGGGAGACGGCTGCCTGAGGGTGGAGGCGGGGCTGCCTGAGGGTGGAGGCGGGGACCGGGGCAATGTGAGCACAGCCAAGAGTAAAAGGATTGCCAGGAACCCCGGGAGCTGGAGGAGGCAAGGAAAGATGCTTCCCGGGATCCACCCCCATGATCCAAACACCTCCCACCAGGCCTCATGTCCAACACTGGAGATCACATTTCAGCACGAGTTTTGAGGGCACAGACACCCAAACCATACCGTTTTTCCCCGGCCCCCCAGATCTCACGTCCTCACATTGCAAAGTGCAATCGTTCCCTGCCAACAGCCCCACAAAGTCTGAACTCACTCCAGCCTCAAGTGCAAAGTCCTAAGTCTCATTCAAGACTCATCTCCTTCTACCTATGAACCTGTAAAATCGAAACGAGTTATTTAGTCCCGAGGTACCATGGTGGTTCAGGCATGGGGTAACATTTCCGTTCCCAAAGGGAGAAATTGGCCCAAAGAAAGGGGCTACAGGGCTCATGAATTCTGAAAGCCAGCAGGGAAGGTATTAAACCTCCAAGGCCCAAAACACTCTCTTATGACTCCATGTCACGTATCCAGGGCCCAGTGCTGCAAGGGGTGGGCTCCCAGATCCTTGGGCAGCTCCATCCCTGTGGGTTTGCAGGGTGCAGCACCCCCAGCTGCTCTCATGGATGGGAGCTGACTACCTGCAGCTTTTCCAGGCGCTGGGTGCAAGCTCCTGGTATATCTACCATTCTGGGGTCTGGAGGACAGCGGCTCCCTTCTTAGTTCCGCTAGGTAGTTCCCCAGTGGAGACTCTGTTTGGGGGCTCCAATCCCAAATTTCCCCTCAGCGCTGCCCTGGTAGAGTCTCTGTGAGGGCTTTGCCCCTGCAGCAGGCTTCCACCTGGGCACCCAGGCTTTCCCACCCATCCTCTGACATCCAGCTAGAGGCTGCCAAGCCTCCTTCTCACTTGCATTCTGTGTGCCTTAAGGCTTAGCACCAGGTGAAAGCTGCCACAGCTTATGACTTGCGTCTTCCGGAGTGGTGGCCTGAGCTGTGTCTCAGGCCCTTTGAGCTGAGGCTGGAACTGAAGCAGGGGGTTTGCAGGGAGCAGCTTCCTGAGGCGATACAGGGCATTGGTGCCCTGGGCATGGTCCATGACACCATTTTTCCCTCTTAGGCCTCCAGGCCTGTGATGGAAAGAGGCTCCCCCAGGATGTCTGAAGTCGCTTCAAGGCCTTTTTCCCATTTTCTTGGATATTAGCACTGGCTCCCTTTTAGTCAGGCTAGTCTCTCTAGAAAGTGGTTGCTCCACAAGCCACTTGAATTCCTCTTCTGAAAACACTTTTTCCTCCTCTGCCACATTACTAGGCTGCAAATTTTCCAACTTTTTATGCTCTGCTTTCCTTTTAAATATAAATTCCAACTTTAAGTCATTATTTGTTCCCACGTCTGACCATAGGTTATTAGAAGCAGCCAGGTCACATCCTGAACACTTTGCTGCTTGGAAATTTCTTCTACTAGATACCCCAGGTCATCACTCTTAAGTTCAACCTTCCCTGGAGCCCTCAGGCACAGACATAGTGCAGCCAAGCTCTCTGCTAAGGCACAGAAAGGGTGACCTTTGCTCCAGTTCCTAGTAACTCCCTCATCTCCATCTGAGACCTGGCAGCCTGGTCCTCACTGTCCATTCCTCTATCAGCATTTTGATCACAACCATTTAACCAGTCTCCAGGAAGTTCCAAACATTCCCTCGTCTTCCTGTCTCCTTCTGAGCCTTCCACACTCTCCAGCCTCTGCCTGTTACCCAGTCCCAAAGCTGCTTTCACATTGTCAGGCATCTTTTTAGCAATGCCTCACTCGTCAGCACCCATTTTCTGTGTTAGGCCCTTCTCACGCTGCTTTATAGAAATGACTGAGACTGGATCTTTCATAAAGAAAAGACATTTAATTGGCTCATGATTCTACAGACTGTACAATAGGTGTGGTACTGGCGTCTGCTCCCGGGGAGGGCCTCAGGGAGCTTCCAGTCATGGCGCAGGCAAAGGGGAAGTAAGGATGTCACATGGTGAGAGTGGGAACAAGAGAGAGAAGGGGCAGGTGCCAGACTTTTTAACAGATGGGCCTGGCATGAACTCAGAGGTGGAATTCATGCATGACCCGAAGGGTGGCCCAAGCCGTTCACAAGGGATCCGCCCCCGTGCCCCAAATGCCTCCCACCAGGCCCCACCTCCAACATTGGGGATCACATTTCAACCTGAGATTTGGAGGAGATGCACATCTAAACCGTATTGGGAGGGACCGTCGATGTGGAGATCAGGCTCCTCTGCAGCAGGTGAAGGTGTTGGGGGGCAAGCAGCGAGCAGGGAGGAGAGCAGGGGTGCGGGGGGGCTTGGCTTCAGATGCAGGAAGGTGGTCTTTCACAAGAGTGATGAGAATGATTTTGATTCTGCCTAGACAGGAGAGAACTGGGAGTGGAGAGAGGCCGGCCTCATCCCAGTTTAGGGAAGAATCTCGGACGTCACAGCACACTGGGGTCTGCTCTCCGGGCGTGGAGACAGCGTGTCCTGGAGGACTTGGCACGGGGTTGCTTCTGAGGCTGCCTCGGGCGATCGTTACAAAAGAGCTCTGTCCATTTGCTTCGGTCTTGTTCTCTGTGAATGTCGCTGTTTCTAGCGCTTCACTTAAACCTGCTGAGAAAGGTGCCGCCGTTTCTGATGGGCGCCTGGACCAGGAGTGGATCCCTGCAGAGATGCTCATGGCGTGCCTGCCTCACAATCGGCTGATTTACATCGCAGATGATGCTATTTTAATCCTGAAACCTGGCTGCTTCTGGCAGGGGTCTCTCAGTTTGAGCCTCTCATTCACGTTTGTTACGGTTTCGTCGGGGATTTCCGGCGCCATTCCTGGGGGCCTGCCCTGCAGGTGCCCTTTCCCGCTGTCTGCCCTGGCATGCGATGTTCCGCAGCTCAGAACAGGGTCCCAGGCACGCCGCCTCTGCTCGGAGAGGTTGTAGCCTAGTTATTTTCTTCAACGAGTTCAGAAAATTCAGATATAAAATAGTATTCTCCTGTGTTTAATTTGTGTGTAGCTTTTTTGGAAAATGCCTGCATATCCTTCATAAGAATGAGCTTGTTTAAATTGCCTGTTTATGTACATTTTACACAACTCTTACGCCTGAGTTTCCGATTGCCGCAGCAGCCGAGCACCACGAGCGCAGGGGCTTCACACGCACATTTAGTATTTTACAGTTCTGGAGGCCGGAAGCCCCATGGCTGTCACTGGACCAAGATTAAGGTATCCGCAGGGGCAGTCCTTTCTGAAGGCCCCAGGGAGAACTCATTTTCTTACCTTTTTGGTTTTTCATGGCCCCCTTCTCCATCTTCCAGGCCAGCGTGCTGCCTTCTCCCTGAACGCGGGTGCCTGTCCCTCTCACTGTGAATTCAGGAAGATCCTGTGACCCTAGGGCCCTGGTGCTGACATGGGTCCCACTGGGCTAACCCAGGGCAGCTCCTCACTTCACGGCTCATTACTTGATCCCATCTGCCAAGTGCTCTTTCTCATGTCAAGCGGCGGATCCACAGGTCCTGGGATTGGGATGCAGACATTTCTGGGGGTCTTTAGTCCACTGACCCTCCAGATAATGCATTTCTTCTCAGCCTGTGATTTTGAATCAGTTTTTAATTGGACGTGTTTTCACTTTTCTTTTTCTTTCTTAAAGGAGTGGTCAGGTGATTTTCCAAGCACACTTGCCTGTGTTCCGTGTTGCATTCCATGTTGTGTTCTGTGGACACATTTCCTAGATCCATCGTCAGGTTGGCCGTGTTGAGTTTACGCAGCTCTGTTCTCTGCACCAGCTGAACCGGTCCTGACTCACCTGCTTGAGTGCTCTGCTCTTCGCTGAAGCTGGAGACCATGGTGGTGCATGATGACCAGGGATGCGAGACCACCAGGGCACTCGAGGGGCCCCAAGTCCTCCATGCTGTGGGCTGACTTCTCAGGACTCCTCATGGCTGCAGGATCAAACGACAACACATGTCATAAACAGAGAGTAACCTTTTACTCACGTCGGACTTTGCACAGGCCAAAACCCTACAGCAAATCCTTGAGGAGACAACAAATTTTCCAGCTAATTTATCCTTGTGATCAGATATTTTTGTTTTATTTTGCATTTTCAGTTTTAAAACATTCCCTTGATTAGTAGATCTGTCTCTTACACAAGCCTCACCTGTGGATACTCTGACCCCAAACACTGGTCACCTGCTCACCTCTGTCTATATATAGATATATGGATATATATAGATTATAGATATGTATAGATATATAGATATATAGATACATAAGATACATATCTATATATACAGACAAAATCACATGTCTTCTGTTCCTTTAGAGCCTTGAAAATGAACAAACTTGTTGAGAACACATCTAAACTATTAAGTGGCACCAGCCACGCATGCTTCAAACTGACTCAAAATATCCTAGATGTTTCCAAAACAAACCCATGCAACAAGGCAACATGAAACTAAAACTAACCTTTTATCCACTGGGGTTAAATGAAATTCTCTGCCCAGAATCTCCAGATACCCAGTTCCACTGTTTAGCGGGGGGAGAAGCTGGCAGGGACCACGGGCACTTCCCCATACGGCGAGCAGCTTCTTTCCCTCATTCCGGGAAGATAACGGGTGAAGGATAGAACCAAGATGGTCCCAATCAGGACCTCAGGGAGAAAGGATCTACACACAGGAGCTCAGAAATGGCTTTGAGGCCGTCTACGTGAGGATTGCAGAACAGTCCGTCGGAAGCCGCGCCAGGGAGAGGGACGAGGGCCTCAGAGAAGGCAGCTTGCCCAGGTACCGTGAGACGCGGGCACTGAACCCAGAGGCTGAGGCCTCGCCCTCACTGTCATCCCCCAAACCCCAGCATCTTCACCAGCACCGCACAGTGTCGTCACCAGCAAGGCAGCCCCTGGCACGAGGCTCTCCTAAGCTCTCATTGCTAACACAGGAGCAAGCTGAGCTCTGAGGGTGTTGTGGACCCAGCCAAGCCCTCCGCAGTAAAGTCCCCTTGAACCCCTGCCATTCATCCTAGCTCCCCGAGCCCTCCGGCAGAGAAAGTCCCTGAACTCCCTGCCACTATCCTAGCCCCCCCGAGCTCCTCCCACAAGTCCCTGAACCCTGCCACCATCCTGGGGCCCCCGAGCCCTCCGCAGTAAGTCCCTGAACCCTGCCACCATCCTGGGGCCCCCGAGCCCTCCTCAGTAAGTCCCTGAACCCTGCCACCATCCTAATGGCCCCCGAGCTCCCTCCGCAGTCCCCTTGAACCCTCTGCCACTCGGTATCCTGGGGCCCCCGCAGATTCACAAGTGGAGGCAGGCAGAGGACACGGGGGATGGCAGGTTTTTCTCATGGTCCCAAGTAATGGACTCAGAAGCAGGAGAAATTCCAGGAGGTGAGACGCCCCTGCCAAACTGATGAACTGGGGGTTTCTCGTGGTGGCCACAGGATGCACTTCCTTGGCATTGGCGGTGACCGGGCAATGCCCGGGGCTGCTTAGTGGGGATGCTGGTGGTGATAACATCACGGGCACGGCATCTCCGCTCCAAGATAGACACGGTTTGTGTGTTCCGGTATCAAGGGTTTTAATTCTCAGAGAAACACAGTGCGGGTCGTCAGATGCAGGTGTCCTCATTTTAAAGGGAGGGAAATGACTTGAGTGAAATAGTTTGTCCACAGGCAAGAGCAGCGACTGAGAAGTGAGGTTCAGATGCGGACAAGAGCAGTGACTGGGAGTGAGGTTCAGCCTTGGGCATTGTGGCCCCAGCCCGGCTGCTAAACCCTGTGCTGCAGCTCAGGCTCCCCCAGCGTGGGCAACAATGGGCTCGGGCCCTTCCCATGGGGCCTGTGTGCACCTGAGTGTTCCCATCCCACCGCCAGGGCTCGGGCTTGCCTGAACGTTGCACTGCAAGCCCCCGGGGGTCCCTGCAGAGAGGACCCTCCAGGCACCCTCGGGTCACGCTGTTTGAATAGCTCCTTGGCCCTGTGAGTGATATTTATCTTCCAATTTTAACTAAACCTCAGAAACTGGAGGAGAAAATAATCATTGATACTATTTTAATTTTCACACTGAGGATTAGTTTTCAGAGTTTCACAGTTTTTTGTTTTCTTTATGTCACAAAGTGATTTTTCTCATTTCTGATGATCACATTAAAACAGGTGTGATGGAATGTGTCCTCCCAAAATCTCTGTGTTGAAGCCCTGACCCCAAATGTGATTGTATTTGAAGGCGGGAGCTTTGGGAGGTGATGAGGGTTAGATGGGGTCGTGAGTGCGGGAGCCCCGTGACGGAATCAGTGTCCTTGTGAGAACAGACCCCCGAGTGAGTTCGCATGCTCCCTCCCCCTCCCTCCCTCTCCTTCTCTCCTCTCCCTCTGCCCTGTGAGGGCGCGGTGAGCAGGTGGCCATCTGCAAGCCAGGAAGAGGGGCTCATCAGAGCCGACCACGACCACATCACGCCAGCGCGGTGACCTTGGACTCCTGGGCTCCAGACGGTGAGAAATAAACATCTGTTATCTACGCTGCCCGGTCCACGGTATTTTATTATGGCACCCTGAGCAGACAAGGATAAAAGTCAGTGTTTTCTAAAAATGACAATGCAGAAAATAAGGGAACCACTCATAAATAGTACCCAATTTTAAGTGAAGTGGCTTCAGCTTTGTCTCAATTTCTATAAGTACTCGCAGTTTAAATATCTCAGTGGAAAGCTTCATTTATAAAGAGTATTGGGATCCTGAAACCCTCATAAATCTTCATGAAATTGAGGCTTCTTTATAAACAGGTCATTAGCAAAAGACTGTGCCGTCTGCCTCCCCCCTCTGTGTCTCTCCCCCACCCCGTGTCTCTCCCTCTCCCTCTGTATCTCTCCCTCTCCCTCCCTCTGTGTCTCTTTGTATCTTAGTGGGAAATACATAAATTTCCACCAATACACCAAGGTATATGTCAGTAACTTTTACTTCCGGTGAAGAATTACAAAATGCCCCAGCAGACCAAAGCCCTTATTTTGTCTGAATTAATCCCCTTGGCATGTTCCATCTGAGGAGGCTTCTGCCGTGAGAACTCTGCCCTGCGGGAGCAGTGGGCGGGGTGGAGGGGACACAGTCCCACCTTGCTCCTTGTTTTCAAACTTGTCCTGGCCATTCTTGCATCTTTTCCCTTCCATGCAAGTTTCGAACGTCACAATTCCAAAATAAGCAAACACCAACACACAAGCAATACCCACACTTTATGCGTTTGGAGTCTCCGTGAATTTGGGGAGAATGAAAGCTTCATGTAAGGAGTTGTCCTATCCGTGAAAATAGTGTATCTCTCCACAGGTTACAGGCATCCAAATTATACACCTGGGGACTATGCAGAGGGAGGGGTTGCAGCTCCACTGGACACACCTGAGACCGTGACCCGAAACTCTCACCTCCCCAGTCTGACCAGCAGGATATGTGGGTGCTTTGGTGCCGTAGAAACCGTCAGCTCCAACACCACACCCCACACCTGGACCGTGCCCACTCCAGCCTGAGGTTGCGTGGAGGAACTATTGGGGCTCTCATTGTCTACACTTGCAGAGGCCTGGCACTGGCTTTTCTTGGGTGGACAACAAGGGGCCTGAGGACTGTCCTGATCATGCTGCTGGTTCCAGGGTGCAGACAGGAGTGGAAACTCATCATACTGTGCATTTTGAGTAAACGCGGTTTAGTATAGTCAGTTGCACCTCAGTGAGGCTGTGGACAGAGAACCGGATATTTTATAAAACAGCACAAAAGGCCCATCTGCATCCCTCCTGCATTCCGCCCTCTCCAAGAAGACCCTGCCCTCCTCCCATCCAGGCCTGGAGTCCGCTCTTCACCCCTTGCCTCTGGACTGGCCAGTGGCTCACTTTGTCAGATCAAATGTGACTTTGTAACCGGCATCAGACCCCCTAAGAGGCCTGGTGAGTTTTCAAGGCCCCTGTTAGAAGCCTGCCCATCCTGGAGGGGAGCACGCCCACGGCAGCCTGCAGGATGCGAGCTGAGGCTCAGCCACTGGCCCTCTAGTCCACAGCTGGGCAGACACGGGCTCAAGGCCATTCTGGACCTGGCCAGCAAGCCCAGCCTCCTGCCAGCTCAGATCCATGAGCAGACCCTCGGCCGGATACACAGAACCCTGCACACTCGTCAGCCATCAGAAGCTAATGTTTAAGGTGTTGAGATGCAAGTGGTTAGCTATGGAATGACGTCTACACTCCCCTGGACTTACACAGCTTGGTTGCAGAAAAACAAGCAGCTTGTGCCCCAGACAAGATGAGCGTGGGGTCCCGGGCGTCTGCCTGGAGCTGCTCTGCCTGCCCGTGGGTTGTGAGATGCGGCCTGAGCCTGCGAGCTCCTGCTCAGACCTGTCTGCTGGGTGTGGTTTGTGACTTTCTTCAAGTTTGGAAAATTCTTGGTCATTATTGCTTCCAATATTCCCTCTGCCCCATTCTCTCATCAGACCCTTTCATCATTAGACCTTCCGACTGCAGTTTAGGCATCTCTAACCTGCCTCTGTGCTGGCATCTTCTCTTCCCTACCTTTTTTTTGTGGTGGGGCAGGGGGGAGCGGATTATTTATTTTGAGTTTTCCTCCAGTCCTTTGTGACCAAACTCCTGTCAAGCCTGTGGATTGAATTCTGAACTTCAGTTATTGCATCTCTGAGTTTTATAATCTTCATCTGATCCCTTTTTGAAATTTCCAGTTCTCTGCTGCTCTTCTCTATCTTGTCATTGTATTTGTAAGCATAAGTGATCACACTCACTTTAAATTCTTTTCAGCTCCAGTATCTGCCTCTCCCATCGATTTGTTTCCACTGCTCTGTGTTTCCTCTTGGTTGTTGACCAGGTCTTGTCTTCTTTCAGGCCTGGTTGTGGTATGTTATAGGGACAGCTGCATGCCACAGTGCCGTCGTCCCCCTCTGGATGGTGTCTGTTCTTGTATCTGCTGAGGGTTAAACTGAGGGCCAGTTACTTCAGGGCCATCAGAATTGAGCTGCTCAGAGTTGGGCCAGTCCCTACAAGGCTCCTGTTCTTTCTCCACTGATCTTTGGAGGGTCTCACCTGGTAGCCGAGTATTCTTACCAGAGTAACTTCAGTTGGGTGTTGAATGGTGGATTTCCCATCCCTGTGAGACTCTGGCTTATCTGACCCAGTGGCAGCTCCTGAATCCCAGTGCTGCTCAGGGAACTGTGGTATCTCCCTGAGCCGTGCATCTCTGGGCTCCTCTCCACGCTATCCCAGCCCCAGGGCATCAAGCACTGGTGGCTTCATGGTGCTTCCAGACATTTTCTAGATCAACTGTGCAAACGGCAGATGGTCTGGAATGAGTCAAACCCCAGGAGTGGGGTTTCTCTGCTTTGCCCAAGTGAGTTTGTTCCAGAATTCACCACAGATTTATCACCAGATAGCATTTTTGAAGCTGGATTCCATCACAGCTTAACAACCTCCCAAGAATGAAGGGAAGGTTCTAGCAAACAGGGTGAGAGTTTTCAGCCCTAATGGAAACACCGGGAGACACTTGTGGCCCCACAGCCAGGACCAGAGAGTGAGTGCAGAAGGGATGGGCTGTGATCTTCCCCTGAGCTCAGTCTCAAATGACCAAGGACTCAACACAACGTTCCTAAGCCAAGACGTGTCCAGAGAGAAAAATGACGAGACAAGTCTCAATCATTTTAAGAGATTTGTCAAAGACCCCAGGAGACAGGTCTATGCCCTTCTCTGAAGATGATTTTGAGGACTCCAAATTTAAAGGGGAAAGGGCGAGATATTGGGAAGTACACGATTTTCATGTAAGAGGCGGGTAGGGAAAAATAGTCATTCGTGCCTTTGGTTCAGTGAATCTGCATTTTTTTCACATAAGACGACATAGACGAAAATGGGGCAGGAAAGCAATCTGACATGTATTTGTGTCTGACAGGCAGGAGGGTGACGGCACCTGTAAAGATAAGCCACCAGTTTACATTCCATGGAGAAATTTTAACAGAAACACATTAAAAGACCTTGCAGCTCTAGGAATTTTCTTGTGGGCAAAATATGGGGGAGAAGGTGACTTTTCATCTTGTAGCCATTTTATTTAGGAACCAAAAGGGAGAGGCAGGTCTGCAGGACCCAGTTCCCAGCTTGACTTTTCCCTTTGGCTAAATGAGTTTGAGGTCCCAGAATTTAATTTCCTTTCACAGACTGAACGATGCCGCCGTGCAGGAAGGGATGATAGATCCCAAGACGGCTCTTACTTCACTGTAAATCCCCACTTCTGAGCATTTTAAATGGCAGTGCTCATCCCAATGAACAATGAATAAAGCAAAATAGTTTAGACTGCGGTCCCTTTGAACAGTCCTCAAGTTTAGGATTTCCCTCCTCAGTGGCCCCAATTGCTAATCCCATTTTGAAAACCGAATCTCTAATGTTGCTGTGTATGTTGATTTGTTAAGAAATGATACAGGAACAACACAAAACAAAAACCCCACACGCCAAAACCCAGAACGAAAAACAAAACCCTGGGGCGTGTTTATTACAGCTGCTTCGTGTAAGTGTCTTTCAGTGTGGAGGTTTTTGGTTTGCTTTTGTTTTCAGACGAGTCTTGCTCTGATGCCCAGGCTGGAGTGCAGCGGCGTCCTCTCAGCTCACTGCAACCTCTGCCTCCCGGGTTCAAACAATTCTCCTATCTTGAGTAGTTGGGATTACAGGCATGCGCTACCATGCTTGGCTAATTTTTGTATTTTTAGTAGAGATGAGTTTTACCATGTTGGCCAGGCTGGTCTCGAACTCCTGACCTCAGGTGATCCACCCACCTTGGCCTCCCAGAGTACTGGGGTTACAGGCATGAGCCACCGCACCTGGCCCTCAGTGTGGAGTTTTAAAGTAATTTTGCCATCTATGTATTTTGAATGTTTAACTCATTCTACAAATAATTACAAACCAAAGACCCGAAGAGGGAAATATTCGCTACACTAAAAAGAATGTTAGGTGACAGACTCACCCAGGTGGAGAGCTGGTCAGCGAATCTCCTTTGGCGATTCCAGCCAGAGGTACCCAACAGACCCACGCCAGGAGCTTGATCAAGGCCGATCGCCAGCCTCGTACACGCGCCTCCTAGTGGGTCGCTACACAGAAGTTGAATGGGATGACATTGTGTGTCTTTTTTTGTTTTTTGTTTTGAGACAGAGTCTCGCTTTGTCACCCAGGCTGGAGTGCAGTGGCACAATCTCGGTTCACTGCAACCTCCACCTCCCAGGTCCAAGCAATCCTCCTGCCTCAGCCTCCTGAGTAGCTGGGATGACAGACGCGCACCACGATGCCTGGCTAATTTTTGTATTTTTAGTACAGATGGGGTTTCGCCACGTTGGCCAGGCTGGTCTCGAACTCGTGACCTCAGGTGATCCACCCGCCTCGGCCTCCCAAAGTGCTGGGGTTACAGGCATGAGCCACTGTGCCCAGCCAACATTGTGTTTTATAGCAGCAATCAGTTCATTCTCAGGGCAAATTTTTAACAGAAAAGTGTGTTTGCACTTTTAGAAAGAAAATCATTTTCAATTCCTGTGTGACCGAGGAAGTGGTGACCGCCTGGCCGCCAGCCGTCCACATACCCTGTGCCACCTGCTCTCACAGGCGCCTTCCTCTCTTTCTTTCTTTTTAATTTTTTCTGGCATCTCTGTTCAGCAGAAAAGTAATGATTTATTAATTAAGCACAAAACAAAGTTTCTTTGGTCTAATCTGCTGGCCTAGGAATGGTTATTGGGATGGGGACTCTCAGGTTGGTTTGTGGTTACAGCTCCAAGTAGCATTTGCTTAATTCCTGTCATTGTGGGACAGCAGCTATTTAAAGCTTCCCTGCAGCTGCTCAGGGAGGGCTGGACCTGAGGGCCAGGAAAAGTCTCCGCAAAATTCTTCAGTGCTGTGGTCGGTAAGGTGGCGAAAGCTGTCGGTCTGGGAATGTCCATGCCTTACGCCATGTAGCTGTGTTCACATGGAAGCCATAACGTCAGGTTCCATGTGTGAACCGGGCCCTTTCTCTGAGGCTTACATGGAAGTCGCCCAAGAGAGGCACTGGCATTGGGGTCAGAGCCGGGGTCAGAGCCAGGGTCAGAAGGAGGCCCCTCCCTCACACCCGCACCTGCCCTGTGTGTCTTCAGGGCCTGGCCCCTCCCTCACACCCGCACCTGCCCTGTGTGTCTTCAGGGCCTGGCCCCTCCCTCACACCCGCACCTGCTCTGTGTGTCTTCAGGGCCTGGCCCCTCCCTCGCGTGGGCAGTGGGGAGGTCAGTGGTCACTTTGGCACTGAACACACAGTGTGGGGTCTGGGGCTTCTGTGCAGTCGATCATCGAATCCCTCTAGGGGACAACTTCAAAGTACAACTGGAAAGTTTTAAACTTGAAAAAAGTAGCCATCATAGCTATTAGTACTGGGGAGGGGTTTGATTGACGGCCATTCATCAGATTTGCATGAGGGCTTTGTGCATGAGGACACTGCGGCCCACACACGACTATCCCAGAAAGTCGAGATGCTGGGAGGGGGAAGAGGCGTGAGCTTGGCGCGATTCCCAAACAAATGCGGGGACGAGCGGGAGGTGAATCGGGAAACCTGGAGAAGGGGCGGTAGCCCCCATACCTGAGTCCAACCCCATCTGTGAACTGCCCGTCAACACTTTCCCACAGGAAACAGGCCACAGCGCCAGATGCTTGGAAACGGATTGAGTTATTGGAGGGGAGGGGAGGGGAGGGGAAGGTCTTTCTCGACTGAGAGAGGAATTCTTGTTTTAGATCCTCTCCTTCCCTATCCCTGTGGCCTCGCATCACACAGAAGGAGCTGGTATCCCAGGAGCGTTGGCGCAGGGCTTGGGCGTCCAGGGGAGCCCCTGCTTCCATCGCTGGGGTCGCCACACCCAGGAAGAAACGATGACGACGGGGTCGGTGGGAGGGAGACGCCGGGAGCATCATCGGATCTGCCGTCCTCCCTCCAGTGAGAAACAACACAGGGAAAGTGCACTGTTAGCATCGTCACTAACGCCTCTGTGTGGGATTTTCTACTGACTTAGCAAACAGGAGCTTGAATTCCGGTGAACGTCTATATGTGAAGGGCCCGTCTTGGTTGTGGCACCGAACTTTGCACAACACACACAGCTGATGGTCTGCGGTTTCACGTTCACCCATTGAGTGTGTCTTCCAAATAGAAAGAGCTGGACCAATCTTACCCCTTAGTTGGCAATTTATAATTCCCAGTTTTAGTACTTCTAGGAGTGGAGTTTGATTTTTGGCATTTAAATAACAGTATTTATTTTGCAAGTTAATGATGTCAGTTAAACCTTGTGGATTCGTAGCGGATGAACTTCCAGGCAGAGCTGATTTAGACGAGATTCAGCACAGGGTGAGCTCTGCCTGCAGCCCGGTTGTCTCCCCTGGACAGGAGCCTGGGAGGCCTGGGTGTGAATGTCCCCTCTGGGCTCCGGCGTCTGTGGGGCGGTGGCCTGGCTCCGTCTGCAATCCTGATGTGAACTTCCCGTGCTAGGAGCAGAGGACCTTCCCCTCGGTCAGGTTGGAAGGATCCGTTTCCCCAGACTTCATTGCCATTTCTTCCTTCCGGCAAATGACCTGAGGGGCTGAGCAGAGCCTCTATCGGGAGGGGGTTTGCGGGCTCTTTCTCTGTCTGGTCGCTTTTCCTATGAACAAAATGTGGTGGAAGAGCCTTGCAGGGAGAACCCCTCATGCCCTTCCCACCGTTTAACCAGCGTGGATGCCAGAGCGGAGGACAGGCCACACCGAGGGCACAGGAGCTCATGTAGCTGGTCCAGGGGTTGTCAGAGATCAGCCGCACAGACACATGGGGGACACATGTGCAGACCAGGGACGGTGGGCTGTTCCTCACACACCTGCGTGGGGACCGGATGTCCTGGACCTGGGCCCTGGCTCTGTGGTCACTCAGGGCTCCTGGTCAGAGGTACAGCTGGGCCTTGGCTCTTCCTGCTCCCAGGGCAGCCCCAGCCCAGCCTCACAAAGCAGAGGAGAGGGGAGGCGCAGTGACCAGCAAACTCCATGTCCATCCAGGGCTGGATGGCCAGAGACGTGGGGCCCTGCAGAGAGGCTAGGGTCCCTTGAGCAGCCACAGGGTGTGGTGCCCTTGCAGACGTAGCTGGCTTCTCCTCCCTGCTGACCACCACCTGAGGCCCGGCCGTATCTTTGTGGGGCTGTGTTCCCGTGTGTGGCCCGGGTGCTGTGTCCTCATTGGCCTGTGGGGTCTGCACACGGTTCTCGACAGGCCACCCTCTTCAATCTGCCCCATTGGCCAGGCCCGGCAGGACAGTGGCTCTGGGGGGAGCCGGCACCTCTGTCCCTGTTCCTAAAATCCTGGTTGTCTTTCTCATGAGGAGGTCACGTGCTGTAAGCTCTCCCCACACCCATGCCGGGGTCTTCCCATCTCCATCAGGTGAGCGGACACATCCCAGGGCCTTCAACGCACTTTGTCTCTGCTGAAATGAGCAGCGTTCCTGATACCACAGCTGGTGGCCATGGTGGGAGCTGTACCTGCACCTGCTTCTGGCCTTTGTTGATTTCACCACGCAGACCCCTCCTTCTGGCCTGTTTAGCTCGGGCAGACCCCTGTGTGCCCACTCAGCTTAGGCAGCTCTAGGTAAACGGCTCTGCTGGTGCCTCGGTGTCCCTGGCCGTGCTGTTGGCCGGGTCCTCTGACATTGGCCGTATGACTCTGAGTTCTCCCAGCACCTCCTTGGGGGCACAGGGTCGTCTCCACAGCACCACATCTGTGGGCAGCAGGGGTGGCAGCCAAGCCTGTGGGTCTCGGCAAGACCCTGGGGTGGGGTCTCTGGGCTCCCAGCCTCTTCCGTGGGGCCTGGAAACCCAGATCTGCCCTGGACCCCCGAGGCCTCCTGCGCTCTGGGGCCTCTGCACCCCGACGTGCCTCGGCTGAGAAGGGGACTGAGGGCCGGCACCACTGCCCCATCAGTTCTTCGAGGAACATAAAATCTGAACTCAATCTCCATTAAAAACACATCCTGTCTTCTCTTCTGAAGCTGCAGCCTGGTTCTGAGGGAGCGGAGACGCCCACCCCTGGACGGCAGCCCCTGAAAACAAGGGAAGGTGAAATTCCTCGCAGCCTCTGAACAGTCCTGACCACAGTGAATGAAGTTACCAGAAACGCTTCACCAATGACACGGCCAGAGACGGCATTTTTAATCCTCTAGCATTTCATGCCCACAGCAAACTAAATGGATATAACCTGGAAACACAAAGAAAGCGAAACTGCAGCCTTGGAATTCACACTTCAGAAAAACCCACCTGATTCCTTTTGCTAATAGGAGCCATTTGCCTACACTGCAGAGGCAGCTGGAGAGAGCTCGGGGTGTGGCCGTGGGTAACGGCGCCTTGAAACCCCTCTGCGTGTGCCAGCCCCGACCCGGGCGCGCCCCTGCCCAGCTGCCCAGCTTTCTAAAGAGCCCGTGCCCTCCTCGCGTCTCCGGGAAGGACTCTGTAATCTCACCTCGGAGGCAAAGGCCTAGGACCTCCTTCCCCGCGAGATGCCGCACCCCGAGTTCGCAGTGAGCCTCCCAAATCCGCCAGCATCCCTCATCCTCTGTCCCCACCCTTCTCCTTGTGCCTGTATTTAACGATGACTGTTTTGGTGGGTTCCAGCAGGAAGCACAGATAAAAGTGTAGGTGTTGTTGTCTAAGATGTTTAATCCTAAGGCCATGGTTAATATCCTTTCTGAACTTCAACTTTAATTCTAAAGATGTGTCAGTGGGTGAGGCAATAAATATGAACTTCGCACTCCTCACTCTGCACCAAAATCACTTCAGTTCTCCTTCCTAGGCACTGCAGCTCTCCCCATGGCCAAAGAGTTCACTTTTCAGTCCCCTGCTAGGATTCTCTGATTTTTTAGAGCTCTAACATGAGGCAGGTGAAATAACCTTTGCTAAACCTTTGCTTTATATAGAAACTTAAATTTGTCTTTCAACACTGCTTTTTCCCTTTCTACATAAATATTTATCAAGTACTATGATTTTGCATCATTTACTGTGTGCCTTTTCAGGAAAAATATTTATGAATTGTTAATATGTTGAAAAGACAAAATGTCTGAAAACCAAATTTTATATATATATGTGTATATATACACACACACAGACACACAGATACACATATATATACTTCGAATCAGTGTGATGTCTAACAAATATAAAGCATTGATCTTTACTTCAGTGAGGATGATGCTGACTTGAAAACTTGTGTAAGAATTTTACTGTATGTGATTGATAGTACATTTTCTTCATTGTCTTTTTCTTTGACTAAAGATAAGGCTTTTGCTGTTCCGAGGATTCCACACCTGACATAAATATTTGGAGGGAAGTGACCAGTGATTACAAACCCTTAACATCTGGAATTTTGGCTTCCTTTGTTTTGAACTGAGAATAACAGCATTGAATTCTTATGTAAAAGTCTTTTTCTCACTGTGAGCCTCAGTATTAATCGCGCTGATACCTGTCACTGAATGGCTGTTGCTCTCAGATCAGCTTCCCCAGCTGTTTCCATTTCATGAAGGTAGAAAATAATTATAGCTTATTTTTATGGAACATCAATTTTACTGGAAGACTGTGGGGGAAACTATCATATATTCTGTCAATATGTCATAAATGTGAGCAAAAAAAAAAACAGCCTTTTAGGTTTTCATTGTAGCCCATATTATCTTTTCTGGCCAAACCCAGAAGGGTAGATGCTGTATCTGTGCCGTGCATGTTATGAGTCTGTGCTTTGGAATGTGGACGTTCTGTGGTGAGAAACCCCGTGACCGGGAGCCGCTCCACGGCGAGACCAGCAGCAACCTCAGAGAGGAGACAGGCGACGGCGCCGTGGCCTGGGCCTCGGGCCAGCAAGCCAGAAGACGCCACTTCATGGTGAATTTCCACCGCAAAGAAGCATGTCAGGCTGTATTTCGGGAGCTCAACGATGCAGCCCACAAGGTATGACTGAGTACAGTGAACCACACGTGTTTCAAATGTATGAGCTAGTAAATTCTGACGTGTGTGCACACCATGAAACCGTCACCCATCAGGACGGAGAATGCATCCACCACCAGAAAGCTCCCTGTCTTTCTTGCTCATTTTCGCCCATATTCCGTCTCCCCCGAGCCTCCCTGCCTCTTCAGTTATGGATCCGCTTTCTATCCCTATAAATTAGTTTGCAATTTCTAGAATCTGTGTAAATGGGATTATATGTAAGATTATCCACTCTTGTTTCTTGGCTTCTTCAGTGAGTAAAACCATTTTGAGATTGACACCTGTTCTTATATGTAACAATACTTCATTCTGTTATTACCAACCAATACTCCATGGCATGGATATACCACAATTTATATTTATAAATATAGCTGCTAGGAACATTCATGTAACACGTTTTTTAAAGTACCTAAGACTAATTTTCCTATGAGTAAATATCTAAGAGTCAAATGATTGGGTCATATAATACCTGTATGTCTAACTTTATAAAAGGCTATCAAACTATTTTCTAAAGTCATCATACAGTTTTACACTCCTACTGGCAATGGGTGAGAATTCCATGTCTTCACATCCTCTCCATGGCGTGATCAGTCATTTTAATGTTAGGGTAGTGATGTCTCATTCAGTTTTAGCTTTCTTTTCCCTAAGAAGTAATGAGAATCTTCTCTTGTGTTCATTTGTCATCTGCACGTCTCCCTTGGTGAAGCATCGTTTGAATCTTTTCCTACTTTTTATTGGATCATTTTCTTCCCTAATACTGAATTTTGAAAGTTCTGTGTATGTGCTGGATACGATTTTTTCTTTCGTATGGATGCTCTGAAAGTATTTATGACAGTCAGAAAGGCTGGCCTTTTTATCATCTTAACAGTGTCTTTCAAAGAGCAGGATTTTAATTTTAATGAAGTCTAACTGTGACGTTGCTGTCTTATCTAAAGAACTTTTGGCAGTTCTGAGGTCCCCAAAATTGTGTACATTTTTTTTTCCATCAGTGTAATAATGTGAAGTTGTGGTTTTCTGCTGATCTGTGCATTTCACACACAGGGCACATCAATATTCGTTCACGCATGTGCGCGTCCAGTTGTTCCAGCTCCTTGTTGATAGGCTCTTCCCTCTCCACTGAATTGCCTTTGAACTGTGGCCAACAGCATCTGTTACTGCTGTTCATTCTAAAAAATTTTTTCTCCTCTATGTTTCTTTGTGGGTGATTTCTATTGTAAACATTCAATTTCATTAATCACCTTTTCTGAATGTTCAATCTGCCATCCCGTATAGTAATATTTTCCACCTCAGTCATTTTAGTTTAGTCATTTAATCAAACTCTAGAAGTTTGATTTGGGTCTTTAAAAAAATATCTTTCATGTCTTCACTTACCATTTCAAACATATGATATAGTGTTACAATAATACATTATAGTGTCCTTGTCTGCTAATTCTAATATTTGTTTTAGTTCTCGGCCAATTTCAATTTATTTTGCTTTTTATTGCAGGTTTCATTGTCCTGCTTCTTTGCATTTCTGGTAATTTTTCACTGAATATTAGACATTGTGAATTTTTGCAGGCTGGCTATTTTTACACTCCTAAAAAAAAGCCATTGAGCTATGTTCTGGGCCATGATTTAGCTATTTGTAAACAATTTAATCTTTGCAGGGATTTTGGTCAGGATGTTAGATGGTACCGAAGCAGTGTTGAATCCAACCTGAATTCCTCCCACCATGGAGGCAAGGCTTTCCTGGGTGCTCTGCTTAGTGCCCTATGAAGTAAGGGCTTTTCAGTCTGGCTGGTGGGAGTGGGCACCGCCTTCTCAGCCCTGCATGGGTCCGGGCACTGTTCCCTCCTGTCATTTCGAGCGGTTCTCTCTCCCAGGCCTCGGGTAATCTCCCCTCAGGAGGCAGTGACCGCTCAGAACTCTGTTGAGTACTCAAGGAGGACCCTCCACAGAAGTCCTGGGCTCTCCCTCCTTTCTGGTTCCCTGTTCTTTGAACTCTGCCTGCCTTTGGGTCCTAGAGCTACCAGCTTCTTCTTACCACCAGGTCCACTCACTCTGACGCAGCCTGAAAACCCCTCCAGGTGGTGAACCAGGGCAGCCTGGGGCCAATCTCACTGGTTTCTCGTCCTTCAGTGCCTAATCCCCAGACTCTCGAAAACTGTCGCTATTTTTCTGAACAAATATTTCACTTGTTCTTCTGGTTTCTTTTGCTGTTGTTATTTCAGACAAGAGAGTGAATCTGCTCCCTATTTTTCCATCTTGGCCAGAATTGGAAATGCCTATGTAGCTATTTTTTTTAAAACTTAACATGTCATAAGATTCAGTTCTTTAAACTTTTTAATTTATATATAAAATATTATTCCCATAAATGATTTTAAATTCCTTTTGCTTTTTGCATATCATAAAATGTTTAACTTATAATCCAAAGCTGTATTTAATTCCCCTGCTTATTATAGTGAATTCTTAATACCAAAAATGCACCAGTAGCTTAGTTTTCCATAATATTAATGGGGTTATGTTTTATTAAATTTCTTATGCTTTGTGCATATTGAAACAATTTTTTTGAGCTGGATACAGAAGTGCTTGAAACCTAATTTTAACAATAAATATACGCAAAATAATGAGGAGAATTCAGAATATTCTGAAGTCATTGGAGGTGGTACCACAGGAGAGCGAGGGTTGCTCCTGAGCCCCACACGAGAGGCTGTGGCTGAGCAGGAGGTGAGGACATCTGGAAGGTGGTCCCCGCCAGCATCTCCAGGGCTCCCCACGCATCCTGGCAATGTGTGCGTCGTGGGTGTTTGATGAGCGTGAGGATGTCTGGAAGGTGATCCCCACTAGCGTGTGCAGTGCTTCCCACGTGTCCTGGCGATGGGCATGTGGTGGGTGTTTAATGGGCGTGAGGACGTCTGGAAGGTGATCCCACCAGCGTCTCCAGCGCTCCCACTTGTCCTGGCGATGGGTGTGTAGTGGGTGTTTGATGAGCACCAGGCACATCTCTGCAGGGCTTTTGGTCACCTGCTCATCAGGTAGGGGCCGGAGGGTGCAGCCCCTGCAGCCGCTGACTGGAGAACACAGAGACTCAGCGACCTCACCTCTGAATTCTTCTTCTTTGTCCCATAGATTGGAGAAAGAGCCAAGTAAATCAAACCATGGTTTTAAAAGTCTCTTTCAGAAAATCTCTCATGAAATAAAAATGCCTTTGAAGGCTTCCTTCGCTACAGTCATATACATTAACAAGGGAAAGGCTCTGATCAGGAATGTTTATCACATCTCACAGGTGAAGCAGGGAGAGAGAGAGACAGAGAGAAAGGAGAGCAGGGAGGGAAGGAGGGAGGAAGGAAGGAGACCTTTAGAACAGAGAACTCAAGCCAGGTATCAGGAATGAGTTCCTTCTTCAGCACTGTTGACACACAGGACACGCAACGCTGAGTTGTGTAGAGATTTTTTTTTCTTTTTTGACAAAGCCTAATAGTCATTAACAAGGCAAAACTCTAAACAGTCTTACTGGATATATGAACCTTCTTGAAAGAAAATAAAGTCTGAAGTGTGGATATGACTTGTTCAATGAGGCTGTGCATCATTAGACACTCCTCATTTATTTATATATAATAGTAATTAAAATGTTAGTGATAGAATAAAGATTATCTGCCATCTTAATTGAAAAGTCCATCGTGTAGAACTCCCGTATAATGATGACTGAGCCGGGGTTCGATCACACGGAAACTGCCAAGTGCCCTAGGACTGATCATCACGGCTCTTTGATCAAATTGTGTGGATTTCATCAAAGCTACTGATTTTTAGTGTAACCCAGAAAGTCCTATAAAAGCCTTCAGCCTTTTATCCACATATTTATGGACCGTGGCCTTTGAAAATATCAGGAAATGCACAGAGTGGAAAGCATTCCGAGTGCAAAGCTGCCGTGATTTGACACTTTCCTAAACTCAGTGTGATGTTCTGAAACTAAAGACCTAAAAAGGCCGCTTTCCATATACCAAGAAAACGGACAGGGCGTTTCACTTCGTTTGCCGGCTACTCTGTTGGAACATTATTTTAATGTTAAAATGCAGATATAATATTGAGATGGGCTTTTGTTGAGCACTAGCTGTACTTTTAAATCGCCAGTGACAGGAATTCACGTTTCTACGGCACTAGGGGAACCTCAGAGAGCAGGTTTGAGAAATATAAACGTCGTATGCAAGAAAACGGGCCGTGGCGCTCAAGCTTCACCGGGAGCATAATTACAAACGGGTTTCCCTCCCATGATTCTAATGTGTTCTGTTTCCATTCACATATATTAGCAAAAAAAAAAAAAAAAAAGAGAAATGCTTAAAGTGGCTTCGTTTTTGTATTATTTGGCAAAAACCTGCTCATTTTATGTTGGCATCAACTATGTTCCCACATAATACACCCGCGTTGTTCTGTGCACCAGCTTGTGTGGAAAGAGATTCCGGGAAGAACCTGAACTCCACGAACCCCGACGGGGGCGGCGGAGCGAGAGCTGGTCTCGGGTGAAGGCGGAGCCCGCGCTGGAGACGAGGAACCGCGGCGCCCCCGTGCCAGACTCCGGGTTGCCTGTGGTGAAGACCGAGGGGCTTTATTCTCCTTCTCTTTCTCTAGCCGCCTCTTGGCCCTTCGTGAAATATTTATTTTTATCTATCTATCTATTTATTTGTTTGTTTGTTTGTTTGTTTTGGGGCGGAGTCTCACTCTGTGGCCCAGGCTGGGGTGCAGGGGCGCGATCTCGGTTCTCTGCAGGCTCCGCCTCCAGGTTCAGGCGATTCTCCTGCCTCCATTACTTCCCTCCCTTCATTTTCCTATTTCCTTTAAGTCTGTTTCAACTGTCCTTCCATTCTTCCTTCCTTCCTTCCTTCCTTCCTTCCTTCCTTTTCCTTCCTTCCTTCCTTCCTTCCTTCCCCTTCCTTCCTTCCTTCCTCCTTCCTTCCTTCCTCCGTCCACTCCCACTCCCTCCCTCCACTCCACTCCCTCCCTCCTTCCCTTCCTTCCTTCTTCCTTCCTTCCTTTCCTTCCTTCCTTCCTTCCTTCCTTCCTCCCTTCCTTCCCTTCCTTCCCTTCCTTCCCTTTCTCTCTTTTCTCTGCTTTCTCTCTTTCTTTTTTACTTTTGTTTCAGGTTTGGGGGCACATGTGCAGGTTTCTTACAAAGGTAAACTTGTGTCATGGGCGTTTGCTGTAGATTATTTTGTCACCCAGGTACTAGGCATAGTGATCTTTTCTGCTCCTCTCCCTCCTCCCACCCTCCGCCCTCAGGGCAGGAGGCCCCAGAGGTCCTGTCTCTTCATGTGGGTTTTCATGAACAGGCTTTGGGTGGGACAGCTGAACGTTGGGACTTGTTTCCTGTGTTAGTTTCCTAAGGATAACGGCCTCCAGCTCCATCCATGTTCCTGCAAAGAGGTGACCTTTTCTTTTTCATGGCTTTCTTTGACGTTGGGCCTCCTGTCTGGTCGTCTCTAACTTTCTCTGGAGCACGGTGGTCTGGGTTGTGGGGCTGTGTCTGGCCCCTATCCCGGTGTCCCCTGCATCTTCCTTCTCATGGAGGATCCTTTTGTTCTTTTAAAATAAATTTCCTGTCCATTATCGTCAGCTGCAAGTTCACGTGGCTCTTTCAACACATCTATTTCCCTGCCAGCAGGAACCCTGAAGCTCGTTTTTGTGAACCAGAAGCTTCTCTTCCAGGTCTGGCCTGGTCCTGTGGCCTCTCCTCTCTGCCCTTCACGTTGGCCTGCAAGTAAATGCCTCGGGAGCAGATAAGGAGTTGGTCAGGCTCCCCACAGAGACCCCACAGAGCTCCCCACAGGCTCCCCACAGAGACCCCACAGAGGCTCCCAAGGGACACCCACAAAGCTCCCCCACAGGCTCACAGGGGACCCCACAGGGACCCTCCCTTCCTGACTCTCAGTCCACACAGACACCAGGCTCCTGCGTCACGCTACAGAAGGCTTGCTCTCTTCTTGAAAATGTTCCTTTGAAAAGATTCTCATGTTTTCTAGTAAGATGCTTTCTGGCCTCAGAAAAATAGTCACCACCTTACCCAAGAGGAAAATAAGTAACGGTTGAGAGTAGGGATAAAATAAAAAAGCATGGATACCAAAGAAATGGGCTAAACATGGCATTAGACACCTTAGTGTTAAGTATTTCTTCCTCTTGTTCTCAGACCTGGAAACAGAGACAAGCTGTACACAAACTTTCATCAGGATGTTGCAGGACGACTATGAAAATGTGAATCTTGTGTTGTAACATTTAAAGAGAATCCAGGCCATCACCACACTGAAGGAAAGGCTGACCATTACCTCTCAGCGTCTTCCCACCACAGTCAGAATGGGCAGTGCTGGAGCCCCAGGACCCCAGGGCTGTGTCTTGTGTCTCCACAGGCAGCTGCCACGCTCGCCCTTGGTGTTGACATCCAGGGAATGGAGATGGGTGGAGATTAGGGGAGGCAGCGAGATTAAGGGGCTTCAGGGAGAGCCACTTTCTGGGATGGAGGTTGGCGGTGGGTGCCCTGCCTGCCTCCTGGTAGGGACTCAGGGCCACCCGGCAGGAGAGCCGCCGTGTACCCCAGCATTCTCGCTCCTGTTCTGTTCGGCAGGGTTTGGGGCAGGTCTCTTTTACCCCAAAGCCCCACTCAAGAGAGGAACCAGCTTTTGAAGTCTTAGTTGGAGTTTTTTGACTTAGTGCCTGTTTGGTTTGCATATATTATTGCTCTGAGCTGTCTTGCAAATTTCATGGGTATACCCTGACCCTGCACCTTCATTCCCACACGGAAATAAGGGTTGCTCCTGCAGTGCCCTGACTTCCTGCACAGGGCTCCCCTCTACTCAGAAGAGCTGGGGGGCCCAGGAGAGGTGCCCTGAGGCACCAGAGGGTTTGTGCTCCCCAGGAAGCAGCCCTGGGTCAGGGCCAGACAGGAGCTGGAGGATTTATGTGGAAACCTCTGTGCCCCTCCACTGGGCATCTCCAGACCACCCTACGTGGCTCCCTGAGGCTCCCAGCGGGGTTTGCATCCAAGCTGCCCCTCACAGCAGTCTCCATCTGACCAAGAATTCTGCGGATGCCTCCCGTCCTTGGCTCCTCCCCACGGCTCCTCCCCAGCTCCTCCCAAGAACATTCGTCCTCTCGAGTGAGCCCGCTGGGCGTCCCTAAATCAGCCCTGCAAGGGTCCTCCAGACAAATTCCAGAGGGGTCTGCCTTGCAGGCGGGGCATCACCCGGGCCACTACTTGGTGTGGGGTGGGTGGAAGCGTTGAGTTGGGCAGGTTCTTGGTCAGTCTGATGAGGTGAGCAGGTGGAAATTCACCCTTATGCAGGGGCCAAGTGCTGGAGAAAGGAGGGAGGAGGCAGGTGGCAGGGACTTTGTAGGCTGACCGGCTGTCGTGAGCGGCCAGGGGACTGGAGGAAGAAATCACCAGGAAGAGGCCACCAACCGTCAGCTGAAACTCAGGGCAGTGTGAACCCAGGGCCTCTGTAGCAGCCATCAGAGACTGACCCGTCTTCTGCACCCAGAGAGGGGGCTGTGCTGGAAAGCAGGCCGAGGACTGGACTCGAGGTCACAAGGTTACAACCCCCAAATTGCCCTCACAGACCATCTTCTACACCACGGCTGGCCCTGCTGGGCAGGGTGGAGCCTGATATTGACATTTGTGTAGAGGCTTCTGGCCTGGGAGCCCCGGGACCTTGCGTCCCTGTCACCTGGAGGCCCTGCCAAGGATATGTTCACAAGATGATGACGGTTGTCCTCAAGACCTGCCCTGAACCCTCGACCTCAGACTCATCTGTGGATCACACCTGGCACCTTCCTTAAGGAGGAATGGGCTCCCTACTGCAGGAACGAGCTGCGAGGCCCAGCCCACAGGTATCCACAGGAACAGGTGTCTTGACAGCGTGGGGCCAGAAGCTCAAAATACTAGGCTGGAGAGGGAGGATGTGAAGGTTGAGTGCTATCCTGTGACTCCGGATCCAATCCTGGGAGAAGAGCCTGGAGCTGGGCCAGAGGGTCATGGGGAACCTCGGAGCCTGGGAGCCACAGTGGTGAGACAGGTAGCAATACGTAACTTGCA